>NC_137161.1:62600993-63095184 GCF_951394435.1 Stenella coeruleoalba | reverse complement strand
ACTTGGGAGAAGTGTATGGTGTTTCCTGAAACATCTAAAAAACAAAGCAACACAGCCTAGGGCACTTCCACTTATGGTCCTATAGCTTAGGGAAATTAAACTCAAAAAGACACAGCCACCCCAAAGTTTTGGATGCCTCTGTTTACAAGAACCTCGTTTACAGTACAAGTTCAACATCGCAGAAAGTGAAAAATGGATAAAGAACTTGTGGTATTTACTTACAAAGCAATATCACTCAGCAATGAAATCTATGTCATCAGGCCCTTAGCAGCACAATGAGTGGATTCAGGTATGATGATTCTAACTGAAATAAGTCACACAGAAAAAGAAACATCATAAGATATCACTAATACACGGAATGTAAACTTGGCTACACAGGAACTGAATTCCAAAACAGAACAGGGTCTCAAATTTAGAAAACCAACTTATGCTTGCTTAAGGGGAAAGGTGAGTTGGGGTGTACATAAAACCAGAGGTGAAATGGGCACAGATAAAGTTCCTTAAGCCAAATATGGAATAGACAAGTGCTACTCCTTGCTCAACGAAATGGACTCAACACCCCATATTAAACGCCTAAGAATGTACCTGACTAGTAAGTATCTTAAAACCTATGGATTGCTATGTCTCCAAAAGAGAATCAAGTGTGTGTACAGGGGCATGAACGCAGCAGTGATAGGATTGGAGAGGTTCGGTGAGCAAATGAAGACCCTTTGAAGTCATATTGCATGGTACCCATTACACGGGTCTCAACTCTCCAGGTTTAAGGTATTCTTCCTTCAGCTAAAACATGCATGTGGAACCCAGAGTATGATCAACCGTGTGAACGGGAGACGTGTTCAAATATGTCTCAGTTTTCCTCCCCTGGTACTCGGGTGCAACATTCCAGACGCTTTACTAACACTCTCCCCACTTGGAGAGTCAGTGCCTTTAACCTCCTGTTTGGCCCAGTTTGCAACTTCTGCGGAAGATGAACAGGAATAGCGAGAACCAATGAGAGACTAGCTGGAGGTGTCTGGACGGGCAAATTTAACTCTCATTTCCCACCAGGAAGAGGAAATAACCAAAGGCTCAGCGTGCCGTGCCGGAACCAGATTAGGGCCTGAAGCCATCCTGCGGTGTTGCGGCCAGCTCACAAGAAAGCGAGTGGAAGAAAGGAGCTCAGGGGCACTGTAATTCACAAACCTGCAGAGTTATAAATGACAGCTATCGTCCAAAAATATACTGAAGTAAGGCTGCCAAGAGGACTTGAAAGCGGGGCAGAATTGCAGGAAACCGATTTCAGGAGGTAGACTGGAATTGCATTGAAAGCATAGGAAAAGAGGCAGAACGTCCACAATGATGCACTTGGCCAAAAAGGGCGTATGCGTTTTTTCCTGAATATATTCAGGAAAAAACGCATACGCCCTTTTTGGCCAACCAAGCAAACTTGCAAAGGAAATCTGCACTACAATGAAGTCTCACTTCCCTCAGGTCAAAAGGGCCATCTGAAAAAAGTGTAAAATCCAGAAAGGCAGGACAGGCCATGGAGAACTTGGAGCCTTGTTATGTTGACGGGCGGGATGTAAATTGCCAACAGACCCGCGGGAGAAGTGTATGGTGTTTCCTGAAACATCTAAAAAACAAAGCAACAGAGCCTAGGGCACTTCCACTTATGGTCCTATAGCTTAGGGAAATTAAAATCAAAAAGACACAGCCACCCCAAAATTTGGGACGGCTGTGTTTACAGGAACCTCTTCTGCAGCACAAGTTAAACATGCCAGAGAGCAAATAATGCATAAAGAAGTTGCGGTACTTACGTACAACAGAATACCTCTCAGCAATGAAAACTATGTCACCAGGCTGTAAAAGCATAATGAGTGGATTGAGGCACGGTGATTCTAAGTGAAAAAAGTCACACAGAAAAAGAAACATCATAAGGTATCACTAATACATGGAATGAGAACTTGGCTACACATGAACTGAATTACAAAACAGAACAGGGTCTCATGTTTAGAAAACCAACTTATGCTTGCTTAAGGGGGAAGGTGAGTAGGGGTGCTGCATAAAACCAGAGTTTGAAATTAGCACAGATACCGTTCCATAAGCCACATATGTAATAACCAAGAGCTACCCCTTGCTCAACAAAATGGACTCAACAATGAGGTATCACCTCACATCTGATTGAATGGGCATCATCAGAATATCTACAAAAAAAAATGCTGGAAAGGGTGTGGAGAAAAGGAACCCTCTTCCACTATTGTTGGGAATATAAATTGATACAGTCACTATGGAGAACAATATGGAGTTTCTTAAGAAACTAACAGTAGAATTACCATATGATACAGCAATCCCAGTTCTGGACATATACCCAGACAAAACCATAAATCAAAAAGAGACATTCACCGCAATGTTCATTGCCTCACTCTTTACAATATCGAGGTAATGGAAGCAACCTAAATGCCCACAGACAGACGAATGCATAAAGCAGTGGTACATATATAAAATGGAATATTACTAAGCCATGAAAAGGAATGAAATTGGGTCATTTGTAGAGACGTCGATGGATCTAGAGACTGTCATACAGAGTGAAGTAAGTCAGAAAGAGAAAAACAAATCTTGTATATTCATGCATATATGTGGAACCTAGAAAAACTGTACAGGTTAACCATTTTGCAAGGCATAAATAGAGCAACAGATGTAGACAACAAACGTATGGACAACAAGGGGGGAAAGCTGTTGGGGGGGTGGTGGTGGGAGGAGTTGAGAGACTGGGATTGGCATGTATACATTTATATGTATAAAATAGATAACCAATAAGAACCTGCTGTATAAAAATATAAAATAAAATTCAAAATTAAAAAGAAATAAAATTTAAAAAATAAAACAGAAAAAACAATTATTCCCTGCACATACATGTATTCATATGAATAAATTATTTCCATGCTTATATCTGTAAATACGAAAAAGAGGAATAAAATCTACCTTGAACCAAAAACGAAAAAGAGAAAAAAAACACAGAACCCACCAGTTCCACAGAGGAAAACCGTATCAGGGCACTTGCTCCAGTTGTAAACAATTCTGAAGTTGGTCAGTGGTGGGGAATCGTCTCCCATTCAGCCAGCAGCCCCCACGCAACAAGCGTCCTCATTGCAAAGCTGGGGCACCGTGCCGAGGCATCTGTGAGTAAACGTGAGATGAGCCCCAGGCCAGTTGCTGCTGAACTATTCCCACCCGTCCCAGGTAAAACACCTGAATATATACAAGGACTTGAAAGCCTAGAGGAAGGGCCATAGAGCCACACGAGTGACAGCATGCCGGCCGACTTGGTGCCTGCAGGCCAGCCAGGATGGTCCTGGCCCTGGGTGCTCTTCTGGCAGATTTCCATTTCCCTGCCTGAGATACCCGTCCTGTCCCTGCCCCCACTGCTTTTTTCCTTCCTCACCTCTGCCCAGGGAGAAATTCCAGCAGCAGGTATGGGTGACACATCCTCTTCTTTAGCAGGTGGCAGCCTGGCAACTGCTGCAGAAAGTCCAGCAGAGCCCCACTCACACTGGGCCACCCACAAAGCCGTGGCCTCTCACTCCCTCCCACCAGCCCAGCCCCGAGACTGCTGACAGGGCAGAGAAAATGGCGTCAGGCACGGCTGCAGGGGCTCTTGCTGCCTGGAGTGGTATTTATATTGATCTCAACCCAGGCACACCTGGGGAGGGCTGGCCGGCACGGTAAGGCTGCCCAGGTCAGCCAATCATCACCCCTCAGGGGCTCACAGTTGCAGAAAATGGAACTTGCTGAACCGGCCAGGTCCAAGGAACAGGTGTGGGCTCCTGAGAGTCAGGATAGACAAGGGGCTGCAGCTTTGGCTTGTTTTCTAATCATTTTATCTGGCCCATGAGTGGGAGACAACTTCAAGAAAACCCTCTCCTAATGAGAGGAACCCAGGAGTCAGGGAGAGGAGGGGTGGGTGGTGGTTGGAGACAGAGGCCTGGTGCCCCGGGTGCAGTGGAAGTCTCTGGAAGACCAGGTGGAGGGAGGCCTCACGGAGTGATGCCCAGTGTCACAGACCTGTCGCAGCTGCTGTTTGTTAGTTCAAGTCCTTCTCTGAGGTGCTCTGTGTCAGCTCTGAGCGACAGGTGAGCTGGGGGTGCTCTGTAATGAGGGCTATGTGCACGGTTCCTGTGTGCCCAGCCCTGCCACGGTACCTGCAAGGGTAGCTCTGTATCCTGGGAGGGGCCTGACCACGAGAGCCCCATGGGCTGGGGTGGGGGTGGGGTACCTGCCCAGGTGAGCTCCATATTCTGGGATTGGTCTGACCACGAGAGCCCCATGGGCTGCTGGGGACCTGGTAAAGGATGTCAGGACAGTCAGTGAAGCCACCGAGGATATACCTCCAGTTGCTCCTAATTCCTACACCCTGCTGGTCATTCTACCAACCACCAGGACATGGTATTCTGTATTAGTCTTCAATGATGCCTTCTTTTGTATTCCATTAGTCCCAGAGTCACAAGAAATTTTGGCTTGTGAGTGGCAGGACTCAACATACAACTAAAACAATACTTCCGGGCCTTCTTGCCCCAAGGGTGCAAAAATTCCCACACCATCTTTGGGGAAAGCTTAGCTAAAGACCTAAAAGTTCTACCTCTGGAAAAGGAAACCCTCCTTCAATATGCAGACGACATTCTGATCGCCAGCCCTACTAAGGAGGCCTCTGAACTACCAAGCCAATAAAGGATAGAAGTTGTCCAAGAAAAAGCTCAAATATCACAGACTGCGGTGAACTGCCTGGGCTTCATTCTCACACAAGGTCAGAGAAGCCCATCCCAGGAAAGGGAAGAAACCATTTTCAGCCTTACCCCTTTCTAAAACTAGAAGACAGCTTAGGGGTTCCTGGGGAGGCCAGGGTTTGCTGCTTCTGGATCCCTAACTACAGTCTACTAGCTGGGCCTCTATATGAAACACTGAAAGGAAAAGATGATGATCCTTTTGAATAGAATCCAGAAGTGGCCTTTCAAGAATGGAAAGAGCAGTCAATTCAGACCCTTGCCCTGGAACTCCCTAATTTAGCTAAACCCTTTGACCTTTACATTCCCGGTGAAAGGTGAATCGCCATTGGAGAATTAGTGCAAAAACTGGGACCACTTGATATGGAACAATGCAAGAATGCCATCCAGGTAGGATAAACTACGGTCACCAAGGGGCTTGGCCCACTGCCACATCTGGCCAAGATACTGGCGGTATCTAAAAACCTGGAAATCAGCAGCCCAAAAGGCCACCTCCCTCCTAAGGGAAAAGGACCCCACGTGGTGATCCTAACCACCAACCATGCCCTGAAGTTGCAGGGTTCGCTCCGTGGGCACACCAACCTCGAGTGAGGAGGCCCTCCAACTCCAACATCCAGAGAGATAACCGGGGGCAACAGGGCACCATGACGACTCGTGTGAACATCACTTGACCTGGAGTTTCTCTCATAAAACAACAAGAGTGTGTCCCAAAAGAGTAGACTACTGCTTGCAGGACTTACTGCACCCAGAGGGGAGCTAATAATCTTGGCGGGGGAACCATATACCACACTGTCACCATAGAAAAGCCTACAGACACCGTGATGATGGTGGCCAATAAGACCGGCTGGACTCCTGTTTACTTCAAAAGGCTGTTGACTCAGTGGCCATCATGGTCCTTGATCACCACTGACCCTGGACTGTCTGGGAGTTGAGTGGGCAGGGCTCTGACACCTGGTGCTGTTTGTACGTTAATTCAGGGGCCTAATTGAAGAAAGCGCAGACTACTGGCCAGAGCATCTAGGCTGGCAGAAACGGTCAGCCTAAGGTGGCGGAACAAATGTGGGGCGGGGTGAGACCGGCCCCCACAGCGTCTCTGCACATCTCTTTCCTGGACCCTTAAAGGTCATTAGAATCTATAACACTTCCAATGCTGGTGCTCAGGTGGACGAGCAGGGAGGCAGGGGTCCTGGGGACAATCAACGTCACCTGGAGGCTGCTGGGGAGAAGCTCTGACCCTCGCCCCCGGGTATGAGGGCTCCCAACTCAGCACTCAGCAGTTACAGAAGAAGGGTCTGCACCCTCAGCACTCCAAGAATGAGGAACAGGACAAAAAGCAGAGGAGGGGTTTGTCCCCAGCAAAGCCCATTAAAAATCCCTGGGAGATAAAAATAGAATCTGGGCAATAAAGTCAAGTCTAACCTTTTTTATCCTTTGTGCTTTGTCTAATTTCATGTGCTCCTAGGGTCCCTCATGCAGAGGTTCCACACCCGGCACTTCAGACCAGATTTCCTAGTGCAGAATGGCTGGGATGACACCTCAGCTCCTGGGGCCCAGTGCAGACTCCGCGATATAGAGACTGAGCTGCAGCCAACCCGGCCCTCGAGAGCTCCGCCGTCTCCCTCCCACTGACTCTGACAGGATCTCTACACAGCAGCCCAGCCCACAGCCCACGGGGTAGTGCATGCTCTCACCTCTCCATTCTCTGATCAAAATATAAAGTTTCCTTTGCTTGTGAACCAAACTCAGTCTCGATCTGTTGGCCCCAATGACACTGGGCAGGGGGACACTTGTTGGGGTCCACTCTGGAGGATCAGTAACAGAAATTGAGACTATTGTAACCTCAATGAACAGATGTGTGAGCCAAACTGTAGTTAACATAGAACAGTGTATAAGGCTCGGGTAAAATAAGATGTTTCTAACACTTCCATTTGATATTTCCATCACTTTATTATAAGCAAGTTCAGTGAAAGGGTTTGTCTTATTTGTCAGGTCAATATTAGAGAAACGAAGTGATTTCTTTCCAAGGATGTACATCTAATAATCTTGGTTAAAGCTTCAATCTTGTTTTAAATGCTTTTCCATTGAAAATGATACCTCTCTTTCAGCTCCCCCATTTCTGAGAAGTATAAAATCTTATAATTTATTATTACCAAAGGGGAAAGGTGGGAGGAGGGATAAATTAACAGTTTGGGATTAACACATACACACTGCTATGTATAAAATAGATCATCAACAAGGAACTACTGTATAGCACAGGGAACTACACTCAACATTTTGCAATAACCTATAAGGGGAAATAATCTGAAAAAGAATAGATATTTTTATTGACATCATCTATCAATGACAGTTAAAGTGTAGCCTAAGCGAAGCTGGTGGTGAGTGCTTCTGACCCTGAAGACTTCAATCATCTAAAGTTTGGACTCTGCCTACTTCCCAAGGCCCTTAATGAACATATGTGTAGCCGTAGCTTAAAAAATTCCCCAGTTTGGGTTTCGGGGAGACACTGATTTTGAAAAAGCCCTGGTGTTCTCCTTACATGAATGGGACTCTTCCTACTGCTAAAACATGTCTGTCACACCCAGAGGATGGTATACCGTCTGATCGGGAAGAGTTTGGAAAAGGCATCTCATCTCCTCATCTCCTGGTGCTCGGGTTCACCCCTCCAGCGTCTTTACTAACAGTCTCCCCACTTGGAGATGTCAACACTGTCAACATCCTGTTGCGTACAGTTTGGAATTTGTCCAGAGGATGAAGCGGAAGGATGAGGAACAATGAGAGACAAGTCCTAGGTGTTCAGACAGGCACATGTCACTCTAATTTCCAATCAGGAAGACGAATTGACCAAAGGCTAGGGTTGCCCATGGAAACAGTATAGGGCTTGAGGAAATCCTGCTGCTTTGTGGCCAGTTCCCATAAACACAAGTTGAACAATGGAACTCAGGGGCAGTAAAATTCACGAAACTGCAGAGTTGAAAATATCCATCACTGAAAAATGTCTTGAGGAAAGTCAGAGAAAAGGACTTGTAAGCAAGGGAGAATGGCAGGAAAGGGATTTGAGGAGGTAGAAAGGACTCGCCATTAAGCACAAGAAAAGGAGCTGAACATTGCCAACATTGCAGTTGGCCAAAAAGGGTGTATGCGTTTTTTTCTGTATATATTCAAGAAAAGGGCATACACTTTTTTAGCCAACCAAACAGGTGGGCACTGGAAGTCAATACTACAAAACATATCACTTCACATCAGTCAGAAGAGCCATCCTCATAAAGCGTAAACAACAGAAATGCAGGACAGGGCAAGGAGAAGAGGGAGCCCTGTGAGACTTATAGTGGAAATGTATATTGCCAACGGCCATTCTGGAGAAGTGTATTGTGTTTACTAAAGCATCTAAAAAATGAGCTACAGAGCATAGGGCACTTGCACTCATGGGCGTATATCTTGGGAAAAACAAAAATCGAGAGGACACAGGCACCCCAATGTTTACCCCCTCTCTGTTTAAAAGATCCCCGACTAGGATATAACTTAAATGTCTCTGGAGGGAAAGAATGGATAGAGATGTGGTACTTAGGTAGAGTGGAATATTATTCAGCCTGGAAATCAATGAAATATGGCCAGTTGTAACAACTCTGGAGGAGTTACATATGATCTTTCTAAGTGACATAATTCAAAAAGAAAAAGACACATATCATAAGATATCACTTAAAGGTGGAATCCAAAATGGCTACACATGAAATAAATTACAAAACAAAAACATAGTCAAATATGTAGAAAACACGCATAAGGCTGCTAAACGGGAAAGGTGGGGAGGGGTGAGGCATCATCCAGGAGGTTGAAATTAGCAAAGATACCATTCCAAATACCAAACTGATAATCAACAAGGCCTACACCGTAGCTAAAAGAACTGCACTCAGCACACTCAAGTCACCGGAAAAGAATATATACGACTGGTAAGAATCTGAAAAAGAATTTACTGATGTCTCTCTGTACGTGAATCAAGTGGATGTACAGCAGCAAGAAACAGAGCTTTGAAAATCAGCTGTAACCAATATAGTAATAAATTGAAAAAAATAAACGACAGAGAGACAGAGAAAACCTCTTACAACTTTTCCTCGGGGACGGTGATGCAACATGGATTGAACACATCTAGACCCACAGCAGGATGAGACATAAGGCTGGAAACTGTTTGCACTAAGAGAAATGTGAGGTTGGGTGAGGAAATGCACACCCTTTAAAGTAATACTACCTGGTACCCATTCAATGGGTCCCAAATCTGCAGGTTCAAGGGATCTTCCTACAGCTAAAACATGCATGGAAAACCCAGAGGACTGTACACCATGTGATCGGGAGATGTGTCTAAAATGCAGCTCATTTATCCTCTCCTGGTGCTCCTGTTCACCATTCCAGCCACGTTACTTAGAATCTCCCCACTTGGAGAATCAGCACATTTCAACTTCTGTTTCACACATTTTGCAAATTGTGAGGAGGATGAACGGGCAGAGGGGGAACCAATGAGAGAATAGTTATAGGGGTTTGGACGGGCACATATAACTCTAATTTCCCATTAAGAATAAGAATTGAAAAAAGGCTCAGCCCGCCTCGCCGGAGCCAAAATAGGGCCTGAAGCAATCCTGCGGGTTTGAGGCCAGCTCACAAAAGAGCAACTTAAAAAATGGAGCTCAGGGTCACTGCAATTCACAAACCTGCAGAGTTATAAATGAAAACTAAAGTCCAAAAATATGTTGAGGTAAGGCAAAGAAGAGGATCTGAATGCAAGACAGAATTGCAAGAAACAGATTTCAAGAGATAGATTGGACTCGTCTTTAAAGCACATGAAAAGTGGCAGAATTTCGACAATGATGCAGTTGGCCCAAAAGGGCGTATGCGTTTTTTCCTGATTATATCCAGGAAAAAACGCATACGCACTTTATGGGCAACGAAGCAAGCAAGCAATGCAAATGTGCACAACAAAGAAGTCTCATTTCCCACCGGTCAAAAGGGCCATCCTAAAAAATTGTAAAAACCAGAAATGCAGGACAGGCCATGAAGAACAAGGAGCCTTTATACGCTGATGGGCAGTGTGTGAACTGCCGAGAGCCACTCTGGAGAAGTGTATGGTGGTTCCTAAATCATCTAAAAAGCAGAGCTACAGAGCATAGGACACTTCCAATCATGGGAGTATATCTAGGGAAGTCTAAAAATCAACAAGACACAAGCACACCACAGTTTAGGGCTACTCTGTTTACAAGAACCTCAACTTCAGTACACCTTAAATATCCCAGGAAAGAGAACAATGGATAAAGAAGATGTGGTACTTATGTACAATGGAATATCTCTTCACCATGAAATCAATGTAATAAGGCTAGTAGAAGGATAAAGAGTGGATTTAGGTCCGATAATACTACTTGAAATAAGTCAAACAGA
Organism: Stenella coeruleoalba; assembly: GCF_951394435.1. NCBI lineage: Eukaryota > Metazoa > Chordata > Mammalia > Artiodactyla > Delphinidae > Stenella > Stenella coeruleoalba. Next base: position 63,085,009 of record NC_137161.1, on the reverse strand, counting down.
AAAAGAAACATATCATAAGATATCACTTATAGAGGGAGGGTAAATATGGCTGCACAAGAAATGAATTACAGAACAGAACAGTGTCTCACATTTAGAAAACACACTTATGTCAGCTTAAGGGGAAAGGAGAGGTGGGGTGATGCATAAAACCAGAGTTTGAAATTAGCACAGATACCGTTCAATAAACCAAATAGGTATTAGACAAGATCTACACCTTGCTCAATGAACTGGCCTCAACACACCCTATACACCGCAGAGAAATATATCTGAGTAATAAGAATCTTAAAACCCATGTATTGATATATCTCCATAAGGGAATCAAGTGTGTGCAGAGCGGCACAAACACAGCAGTGAAAATGAGCTAAACCCCATTATAGAAATAAATTTTAAAAACAAAATGCAGAAACAATGAAAGAGAGAAAAATTCTTACAAAATTCGCTCAGGGGCTGTGATGCAACCTGGATTGACCACATATAAACCCACAGCTGGATAAGACATAAGGCTGGACACTTGGGGCTGAGAGGATTGGTGAGCTTTGGTGAGCAACTGCCAAAAGTTTAATGCAATACTTCATGCTACTCATTCCAAGGGTCCCAACAATCCAGGTTGAAGGGAATCTTCCTACAGCTAAACCATGCTTGGGAAACCCAGCGACTGGTATACCATATGATCGGGAAAGGTTTCTAAAACGCACCTCATTTTTCCTCTCCTGGGACTCCGGATCGACATTCCAGCCGCTTTACTAAAAACATCCCCTCATGGAGAGTCAATGCCTTTAAGTTCTGGTATCGCACAGTCTGCAGTTAGTGCGGAGGATGAATGGGAATAGGGGGAACCAGTGAGAAACTAGCTGTAGCGGTTTCAATGGGCACATGTCACTCTAATTTCACATCAGTAAGAAGAATTAACCAAAGGCACAGCAAGGTGCCCCAGAAGAAGAATAGGGCCTGAAGGAATCCTGTGGTTATGAGGCAAGATCACAAAAATAAGAGCTGAAAAATGGAGCTAAGGGCCACTGCAAGTCAAAAACCTGCAGAGTTATAAAGGCCAACTATTTTCAAAAAATATATTGAGGTAAGGCTATGAAGCGGCAATGAAATCAAGGCAGAATTGCAGGAAACCAATTTCAGGAGGTAGACTGGAATTGCACTGAAAACATATGAAGAAAGTCAGAACCTCGACAATGATGCACTTGGCCAAAAAGGGCGTATGCGTTTTTTCCTGAATATATTCAGGAAAAAACGCATACGCCCTTTTTGGCCAACCAAGCAAGCTTGCAAAGGAAATCTGCACTACAATGAAGTCTCACTTCCCCCCGGTCAAAAGGGCCATCTGAAAAGAGTGTAAAATCCAGAAAGGCAGGACAGGCCATGGAGAACTGGGAGCCTTGTTATGCTGATGGACGGGGTGTAAATTGCCAACAGCCACTCGGAAGAAGTGTATGGTGTTTCCTGAAACATCTAAAAAACAAAGCAACAGAGCCTAGGGCACTTCCACTTATGGTCCTATAGCTTAGGGAAATTAAAATCAAAAAGACACAGCCACCCCAAAGTTTGGGACGGCTCTGTTTACAAGAACCTCGTTTATGGTACAAGTTCAATATTGCAGTAAGAGAAAAATGGATAAAGAAGTTGTGGTACTTACGTACAATGCAATATAACTCAGCAATGAAATCTATGTCATCAGGCCCGGAGCAGCATAGTGAGTGGATTCAGGTATGATGATTCTAACTGAAATAAGTCACAGAGAAAAAGAAACATCATAAGATATCACTAATACACGGAATGTAAACTTGGCTACACAGGAACTGGATTACAAAACAGAACAGGGTCTCACATTTAGAAAACCAATTTATGCTTGCTTAAGGGTAAAGGTGAGTTGGGGTGCTGCATAAAACCAGAGATTGAAATGAGCACAGATAAAGTTCCTTAAGCCAAATATGTAATAGACAAGAGCTACTCCTTGCTACACGAAATGGACTCAACACCCCATATTAAACGCCTAACAATGTACCTGACTAGTAAGTATCTTAAAAACTATTGATTGCTAAGTCTCTGAAAGAGAATCAAGCGTGTGTACAGGGGCATAAACGTAGCAGTGATAGGATTGGAGAGGTTCGGTGAGCAAATGAAGACCATTTGAAGTCATATTGCATGGTACCCATTCCACGGGTCTCAACTCTCCAGGTTTAAGGTATTATTCCTTCAGCTAAAACATGCATGTGGAACCCAGAGTATGATCCACCCTAACCCTTCCCCGAAGCCTTACCCTAACCCATTCCCTAGTCCTAACCCGTACGCTAACACTAACCAATGCCCTCACACGTAGGCTCACCCTAAACCGTTTTCGTACCCGCACCTGGACCCTAAAACGTACTAAAACCCTAACCCTAACCCTAGCCCGAACCCTAACTCTAACACTTCCCCGGAGCCTTCCCCTCACCCGTCACCTAATCCTAACCCGAACGCTAACACTAAACCGTGCCCTCACACGTACGCTCCCCCTAAACCATTGTCATACGCTCATCTGGACCCTAAACCGTCCCCGTCACCTACCCCTAACCCTAGACCGAACCCTAACCCTAACCCTTCCCCGAAGCCTTCCCCTCACACGTCCCCTAATCCTAACCCGTACGCTAACACTAACCCGTGCCCTCACACGCACGCTCCACCTGAAACGTTGTCATACCCTCACCTGGACCCTAAACGGTCCCCGTTCCCTAACCCTAAACTTACCCCGAACCCTAACCCTAACCCTTCCCCGGAGCCTTCCCTTCACCCGTCCCCTAATCCTAACCCGTATGCAAACAGTAACCCGTGCTCTCACACGTACGCTCCACCTAAACCGTTGTCGTACCCTCACCTGGGCCCTAAACCGTCCCCGTCCCCTAACAGTAACCCTAGCCTGAACCCTAACACTAAACCTTCCCCGAAGCCTTCCCCTCAACCGTCCCCTATTACTAAGCCGTACACTAACACTAACCCGTGCCCTCACACGTACGCTCCCCCTAAAACGTTGTCGTACATTCACCTGGACCCTAAACAGTCCCCGTCCCCTAACACTAACCCTAGCCCGAACCGTAACCCTAACTCTTCCCCGAAGCCTTCCCCTCACCCGTCCCCTAATCCTAACCAGTACGCTAACACTAACCCGCGCCCTCACACGTACGCTCCCCCTACAGCGTTGTCGTACCCTCCCCTGGAACCTAAACCGTCCCCGTCCCCTAACCGTAAACCTAGCCCGAACCCTAACCCTAACACTTCCCCGAAGCCTGACCCTCCCCCGGCCCCTAATCCTAACCCGTACGCGAACACTAACATGCGCCCTCACACGTACGCTCCCCCTAAAGCGTTGTTGTACCCACCCCGGGACCCTATACCGTCCCCGTCCCCTAACCCTAACCCTAGCCTGAACCCTAACCCTAACCCTTCCCCGAAGCCTGACCCTCACCCGTCCCCTAAATCTAACCCGTACGCTAACACTAACCAGCGCCCTCACACGTACGCTCCTCCTAAAGCATTGTCGTACCCACCGGTGGACCCTAAACCGTCCCCGTCCCCTAACACTAACCCTAGCCCGAACCCTAAACCTAACCCTTCCCCGAAGCCTGACCCTCACCCGTCCCCTTATCCTAACACGTACGCGAACACTAACCCACGCCCTCACAGGTACGCTCCCCCTAAAGCGTTGTCGTACCCTCCCCTGGACCCTAAACCGTCCCCGTCCCCTAACCCTAACCCTAGCCCGAACCCTAACCCTAACACTTCCCCGAAGCCTGACCCTCACCCGTCCCCTAATCCTAACCCGTACGCTAACACTAACCCGCGCGCTCACACCTACGCTCCCCCAATTCGTTGCCGTACCCTCCCATGGACCCTAAACTGTCCCCATCCCCTAACCCTAACCCTAGCCCGAACCCTAACCCTAACCCTTCCCCGAAGCCTGACCCTCACCCGAAACCTGATCCTAACCAGTACGCTAACACTAACCCGCGCCCTCACACGTACACTCCCCCTAAAGCGTTGCCGTACACTCCCCTGGACCCTAAACCGTCCCCGTCCCCTAACCCTAACCCTAGCCCGAACCCTAACCCTAACACTTCCCCGAAGCCTGACCCTCACCCGTCCCCTAATCCTAACCCGTACGCTAACACTAACCCACGCCCTCACACGTACGCTACCCCTAAAGCGTTGTCGTACCCTCCCCTGGACCCTAAACCGTCCCCGTCCCCTAACCCTAACCCTAGCCCGAACCCTAACACTAAGCATTTCCCGAAGCCTTCCCCTCATCTGTCCCCTAATCCTAACCCGTACTCTAACACTAACCCATGCCCTCACACGTACGCTCCCCCTAAACCGTTGTCATACACTCACCTGGACCCTAAACCGTCCCCATCCCGTAACCCTAACCCAGCCGGAACCCTAACCCAAAACCTTCCCTGGAGCCTTCCACTCACCCGTCCCCTAATCCAAACCCGTACGCTAACATAAACCGTGCCTTCACACGTATGCTCCCCCTAAACAGTTGTCGTACCCTCACCTGGACCCTAAACCGTCCCCGTCCCCTACACCTAACCCTAGACCGAACCCTAACCCTAACCATTCTCCGAAGCCTTCCACTCACCCGTCCCCTAATCCGAACCGTTACACTAACACTAACCCGTTCCCTCACACGTACGCTCCCCGTGAACCGTTGTCGTACCGTCACCTGGACCCTAAACCGTCCCCATACCCAAACCCTAACCGTAGCCCGAAACCTAAACATAACCCTTCTCCGAAGCCTTCCCCTCAACCGTCCCATAATCCTAACCCGTACGCTAACACTAACCCATGCCCTCACACGTACGCTCCCCGTGAACCGTTGTCGTACCCTCACCTGGACCGTAAACCGTCCCCGTCCCCTAACCCTAACCCTAGCCCGAACCCTCACCCTAACCCTTCCCCGAAGCCTGACCCTCACCCGTCCCCTAATCCTAACCCGTACGATAACACTAACCCGCGCCCTCACACGCACGCTCCCCCTAAAGCGTTGCCGTACCCTCACCTGGACCCTAAACCGTCCCCGTCCACTAACCCTAACCCTAGCCAGAACCACAGCCCTAACCCTTCCCCGAAGCCTGATCCTCACCCGTCCCCTAATCTTAACCCGTACGCTAACACTAACCCGCGCCCTCACACGCACGCTCCCCCTAAAGCGTTGCCGTACCCTCACCTGGACCCTAAACCGTCCCCGTTCCCTAACCCTAACCCTAGCCCGAACCCTAACCCTAACCCTTCCCCGAAGCCTGACCCTCACCCGTCCCATAATCCTAACCCGTACGCTAACACTAACCCGCGCCCTCACACGCACGCTCCCCCTAAAGCGTTGCCGTACCCTCACCTGGACCCTAAACCGTCCCCGTCCCCTAACCCTAACCCTAGCCCGAACCCTAACCCTAACCCTTCCCCGAAGCCTGACCCTCACCCGTCCCCTAATCCTAACCCGTACGCTAACGCTAACCCGCGCCCTCACACGCACGCTCCCCCTAAAGCGTTGCTGTACCCTCACCTGGACCCTAAACCGTCCCCGTCCCCTAACCCTAACCCTAGCCCAAACCCTAACCCTAACCCTTCCCCGAAGCCTGACCCTCACCCGTCCCCTAATCCTAACCCGTACGCTAACGCTAACCCGCGCCCTCACACGCACGCTCCCTCTAAAGCGTTGCCGTACCCTCACCTGGACCCTAAACCGTCCCCGTCCCCTAACCCTAACCCTAGCCCGAACCCTAACCCTAACCCTTCCCCGAAGCCTGACCCTCACCCGTGCCCTAATCCTAACCCGTACGCTAACACTAACCCGCGCCCTCACACGCACGGTCCCCCTAAAGCGTTGCCGTACCCTCACCTGGACCCTAAACCGTCCCCATCCCCTAAAACTAACCCTAGCCCGAACCCTAACCCTAACCCTTCCCCGAAGCCTGACCCTCACCCGTGCCCTAATCCTAACCCGTACGCTAACACTAACCCGCGCCCTCACACGCACGCTCCCCCTAAAGCGTTGCCGTACCCTCACTTGGACCCTAAACCGTCCCCGTCCCCTAACCCTAACCCTAGCCCGAAACCTAACCCTAACCCTTCCCCGAAGCCTGACCTTCACCCGTCCCCTAATCCTAACCCGTACGCTAACACTAACCCGCGCCCTCACACGCACGCTCCCCCTAAAGCGTTGCCGTACCCTCACCTGGACCCTAAACCGTCCCCGTCCCCTAACCGTAACCCTAGCCCAAACGATAACCCTAACCCTTCCCCGAAGCCTGACCCTCACCCGTGCCCTAATCCTAACCCGTACGCTAACACCAACCCACGCCCTCACACGCACGCTCCCCCTAAAGCGTTGCCGTACCCTCACCTGGACCCTAAACCGTCCCCGTCCCCTAACCCTAGCCCGAACCCTAACCCTAACACTTCCCCGAAGCCTGACCCTCACCCGTGCCCTAATCCTAACCCGTACGCTAACACTAACCCGCGCCCTCACACGCACGCTCCCCCTAAAGCGTTGCCGTACCCTCACCTGGACCCTAAACCGTCCCCGTCCCCTAACCCTAACCCTAGCCCGAACCCTAACCCTAACCCTTCCCCGAAGCCTGACCCTCACCCGTGCCCTAATCCTAACCCGTACGCTAACACCAACCCACGCCCTCACACGCACGCTCCCCCTAAAGCGTTGCCGTACCCTCACCTGGACCCTAAACCGTCCCCGTCCCCTAACCCTAACCCTAGCCCGAACCCTAACCCTAACCCTTCCCCGAAGCCTGACCCTCACCCGTCCCCTAATCCTAACCCGTACGCTAACACTAACCCGCGCCCTCACACGCACGCTCCCCCTAAAGCGTTGCCGTACCCTCACCTGGACCCTAAACCGTCCCCGTCCCCTAACCCTAACCCTAGCCCGAACCCTAACCCTAACCCTTCCCCGAAGCCTGACCCTCACCCGTCCCCTAATCCTAACCCGTACGCTAACACTAACCCGCGCCCTCACACGCACGCTCCCCCTAAAGCGTTGCCGTACCCTCACCTGGACCCTAAACCGTCCCCGTCCCCGTCCCCTAACCCTAGCCCGAACCCTAACCCTAACCCTTCCCCGAAGCCTGACCCTCACCCGTGCCCTAATCTTAACCTGTACGCTAACACTAACCCGCGCCCTCACACGCACGCTCCCCCTAAAGCGTTGCCGTACCCTCACCTGGACCTTAAACCGTCCCCGTCCCCTAACCCTAACCCTAGCCCGAACCCTAACCCTAACCCTTCCCCGAAGCCTGACCCTCACCCGTCCCCTAATCCTAACCCGTACGATAACACTAACCCGCGCCCTCACACGCACGCTCCCCCTAAAGCGTTGCCGTACCCTCACCTGGACCCTAAACCGTCCCCGTCCACTAACCCTAACCCTAGCCAGAACCACAGCCCTAACCCTTCCCCGAAGCCTGATCCTCACCCGTCCCCTAATCTTAACCCGTACGCTAACACTAACCCGCGCCCTCACACGCACGCTCCCCCTAAAGCGTTGCCGTACCCTCACCTGGACCCTAAACCGTCCCCGTTCCCTAACCCTAACCCTAGCCCGAACCCTAACCCTAACCCTTCCCCGAAGCCTGACCCTCACCCGTCCCCTAATCCTAACCCGTACGCTAACACTAACCCGCGCCCTCACACGCACGCTCCCCCTAAAGCGTTGCCGTACCCTCACCTGGACCCTAAACCGTCCCCGTCCCCTAACCCTAACCCTAGCCCGAACCCTAACCCTAACCCTTCCCCGAAGCCTGACCCTCACCCGTGCCCTAATCCTAACCCGTACGCTAACACTAACCCGCGCCCTCACACGCACGCTCCCCCTAAACCGTTGCGCACCCTCACTTGGACCCTAAACCGTCCCCGTCCCCTAACCCTAACCCTAGCCCGAACCCTAACCCTAACCCTTCCCCGAAGCCTGACCCTCACCCGTCCCCTAATCCTAACCCGTACGCTAACACTAACCCGCGCCCTCACACGCACGCTCCCCCTAAAGCGTTGCCGTACCCTCACCTGGACCCTAAACCGTCCCCGTCCCCTAACCCTAACCCTAGCCCGAACCCTAACCCTAACACTTCCGCGAAGCCTGACCCTCACCCGTCCCCTAATCCTAACCCGTACGCTAACACCAACCCACGCCCTCACACGCACGCTCCCCCTAAAGCGTTGCCGTACCCTCACCTGGACCCTAAACCGTCCCCGTCCCCTAACCCTAACCCTAGCCCGAACCCTAACCCTAACCCTTCCCCGAAGCCTGACCCTCACCCGTGCCCTAATCCTAACCCGTACGCTAACACTAACCCGCGCCCTCACACGCACGCTCCCCCTAAAGCGTTGCCGTACCCTCACCTGGACCCTAAACCGTCCCCGTCCCCTAACCCTAACCCTAGCCCAAACGCTAACCCTACCCCTTCCCCGAAGCCTGACCCTCACCCGTGCCCTAATCCTAACCCGTACGCTAACACCAACCCACGCCCTCACACGCACGCTCCCCCTAAAGCGTTGCCGTACCCTCACCTGGACCCTAAACCGTCCCCGTCCCCTAACCCTAACCCTAGCCCGAACCCTAACCCTAACCCTTCCCCGAAGCCTGACCCTCACCCGTGCCCTAATCCTAACCTGTACGCTAACACTAACCCGCACCCTCACACGCACGCTCCCCCTAAAGCGTTGCCGTACCCTCACTTGGACCCTAAACCGTCCCCGTCCCCTAACCCTAACCCTAGCCCGAACCCTAACCCTAACCCTTCCCCGAAGCCTGACCCTCACCCGTGCCCTAATCCTAACCCGTACGCTAACACTAACCCGCGCCCTCACACGCACGCTCCCCCTAAAGCATTGCCGTATCCTCACCTGGACCCTAAACCGTCCCCGTCCCCTAACCCTAACCCTAGCCCGAAACCTAACCCTAACCCTTCCTCGAAGCCTGACCCCCACCCGTCCCCTAATCCTAACCCGTACACTAACACTAACCCGCGCCCTCACACGCACGCTCCCCCTAAAGCGTTGCCGTACCCTCACCTGGACCCTAAACCGTCCCCTTTCCCTAACCCTAACCCTAGCCCGAACCCTAACCCTAACCCTTCCCCGAAGCCTGACCCTCACCCGGGCCCTAATCCTAACCCGTACGCTAACACTAACCCGCGCCCTCACACGCACGCTCCCCCTAAAGCGTTGCCGTACCCTCACCTGGACCCTAAACCGTCCCCGTCCCCTAACCCTAACCCTAGCCCGAACCCTAACCCTAACCCTTCCCCGAAGCCTGACCCTCACCCGTCCCCTAATCCTAACCCGTACGCTAACACTAACCCGCGCCCTCACACGCACGCTCCCCCTAAAGCGTTGCCGTACCCTCACCTGGACCCTAAACCGTCCCCGTCCCCTAACCCTAACCCTAGCCCGAACCCTAACCCTAACCCTTCCCCGAAGCCTGACCCTCACCCGTCCCCTAATCCTAACCCGTACGCTAACACTAACCCGCGCCCTCACACGCACGCTCCCCCTAAAGCGTTGCCGTACCCTCACCTGGACCCTAAACCGTCCCCGTCCCCTAACCCTAACCCTAGCCCGAACCCTAACCCTAACCCTTACCCGAAGCCTGACCCTCACCCGTCCCCTACTCCTAACCCGTACGCTAACGCTAACCCGCGCCCTCACACGCACGCTCCCCCTATAGCGTTGCCGTACCCTCACCTGGACCCTAAACCGTCCCTGTCCACTAACCCTAACCCTAGCCAGAACCACAGCCCTAACCCTTCCCCGAAGCCTGACCCTCACCCGTGCCCTAATCCTAACCCGTACGCTAACACTAACCCACGCCCTCACACGCACGCTCCCCCTAAAGCGTTGCCGTACCCTCACCTGGACCCTAAACCGTCCCCGCCCACCAACCCTAACCCTAGCCAGAACCACAGCCCTAACCCTTCCCCGAAGCCTGACCCTCACCCGTGCCCTAATCCTAACCCGTACGCTAACACTAACCCGCGCCCTCACACGCATGCTCCCCCTAAAGCGTTGCCGTACCCTCACCTGGACCCTAAACCGTCCCCATCCCCTAACCCTAACCCTAGCCCGAACCCTAACCCTAACCCTTCCCCGAAGCCTGACCCTCACCCGTGCCCTAATCCTAACCCGTACGCTAACACTAACCCGCGCCCTCACACGCACGCTCCCCCTAAAGCGTTGCCGTACCCTCACTTGGACCCTAAACCGTCCCCGTCCCCTAACCCTAACCCTAGCCCGAACCCTAACCCTAACCCTTCCCCGAAGCCTGACCCTCACCCGTCCCCTAATCCTAACCCGTACGCTAACACTAACCCGCGCCCTCACACGCACGCTCCCCCTAAAGCGTTGCCGTACCCTCACCTGGACCCTAAACCGTCCCCGTCCCCTAACCCTAACCCTAGCCCGAACCCTAACCCTAACTCTTCCCCGAAGCCTGACCCTCACCCGTCCCCTAATCCTAACCCGTACGCTAACACTAACCCGCGCCCTCACACGCACGCTCCCCCTAAAGCGTTGTCGTACCCTCACCTGGACCCTAAACCGTCCCCGTCCCCTAACCCTAACCCTAGCCCGAACCCTAACCCTAACCCTTCCCCGAAGCCTGACCCTCACCCGTCCCCTAATCCTAACCCGTACGCTAACACTAACCCGCGCCCTCACACGCACGCTCCCACTAAAGCGTTGCCGTACCCTCACCTGGACCCTAAACCGTCCCCGTCCCCTAACCCTAACCCTAGCCCGAACCCTAACCCTAACCCTTCCCCGAAGCCTGACCCTCACCCGTCCCCTAATCCTAACCCGTACGCTAACACTAACCCGCGCACTCACACGCACGCTCCCCCTAAAGCGTTGCCGTACCCTCACCTGGACCCTAAACCGTCCCCGTCCCCTAACCCTAACCCTAGCCCGAACCCTAACCCTAACCCTTCCCCGAAGCCTGACCCTCACCCGTCCCCTAATCCTAACCCGTACGCTAACACTAACCCGCGCCCTCACACGCACGCTCCCCCTAAAGCGTTGCCGTACCCTCACCTGGACCCTAAACCGTCCACGTCCACTAACCCTAACCCTAGCCAGAACCACAGCCCTAACCCTTCCCCGAAGCCTGACCCTCACCCTTCCCCTAATCCTAACCCGTACGCTAACACTAACCCGCGCCCTCACACGCACGGTCCCCCTAAAGCGTTGCCGTACCCTCACCTGGACCCTAAACCGTCCCCGTCCCCTAACCCTAACCCTAGCCCGAACCCTAACCCTAACCCTTCCCCGAAGCCTGACCCTCACCCGTCCCCTAATCCTAACCCGTACGCTAACACTAACCCGCGCCCTCACACGCACGCTCCCCCTAAAGCGTTGCCGTACCCTCACCTGGACCCTAAACCGTCCCCGTCCCCTAACCCTAACCCTAGCCCGAACCCTAACCCTAACCCTTCCCCGAAGCCTGACCCTCACCCTTCCCCTAATCCTAACCCGTACGCTAACACTAACCCGCACCCTTACACGCACGCTCCCCCTAAAGCGTTGCCGTACCCTCACCTGGACCCTAAACCGTCCCCGTCCCCGAACCCTAACCCTAGCCCGAACCCTAACCCTAACCCTTCCCCGAAGCCTGACCCTCCCCCGTGCCCTAATCCTAACCCGTATGCTAACACTAACCCGCGCCCTCACATGCACGCTCCCCCTAAAGCGTTTCCGTACCCTCACGTGGATCCTAAACCGTCCCCGTCCCCTAACCCTAACCCTAGCCCGAACCCTAACCCTAACCCTTCCCCAAGCCTGACCCTCACCCGTCCCCTACTCCTAACCCGTACGCTAACACTAACCCGCGCCCTCACACGCATGCTCCCCCTATAGCGTTGCCGTACCCTCACCTGGACCCTAAACCGTCCCCGTCCCCTAACCCTAACCCTAGCCCGAACCCTAACCCTAACCCTTCCCCGAAGCCTGACCCTCACCCGTCCCCTAATCCTAACCCGTACGCTAACACTAACCCGCGCCCTCACACGCACGCTCCCCCTAAAGCGTTGCCGTACCCTCACCTGGACCCTAAACCGTCCCCGTCCCCTAACCCTAACCCTAGCCCAAACCCTAACCCTAACCCTTCCCCGAAGCCTGACCCTCACCCGTGCCCTAATCCTAACCCGTACGCTAACACCAACCCACGCCCTCACACGCACGCTCCCCCTAAAGCGTTGCCGTACCCTCTCCTGGACCCTAAACCATCCCCGTCCCCTAACCCTAACCCTAGCCCGAACCCTAACCCTAACCCTTCCCCGAAGCCTGACCCTCACCCGTGCCCTAATCCTAACCCGTACGCTAACACTAACCCACGCCCTCACACGCACGCTCCCCCTAAAGCGTTGCCGTACCCTCACCTGGACCCTAAACCGTCCCCGTCCACTAACCCTAACCCTAGCCAGAACCACAGCCCTAACCCTTCCCCGAAGCCTGACACTCACCCGTCCCCTAATCCTAACCCGTACGCTAACACTAACCCGCGCCCTCACACGCACGCTCCCCCTAAAGCGTTGCCGTACCCTCACCTGGACACTAAACCGTCCCCGTCCCCTAACCCTAACCCTAGCCCGAACCCTAACCCTAACCCTTCCACGAAGCCTGACCCTCACCCGTGCCCTAATCCTAACCCGTACGCTAACACTAACCCGCGCCCTCACACGCACGCTCCCCCTAAAGCGTTGCCGTACCCTCACCTGGACCCTAAACCCTCCCCGTCCCCTAACCCTAACCCTAGCCCGAACCCTAACCCTAACCCTTCCCCGAAGCCTGACCCTCACCCGTGCCCTAATCCTAACCCGTACGCTAACACTAACCCGCGCCCTCACACGCACGCTCCCCCTAAAGCGTTGCCGTACCCTCACCTGGACCCTAAACCGTCCCCGTCCCCTAACCCTAACCCTAGCCCAAACCCTAACCCTAACCCTTCCCCGAAGCCTGACCCTCACCCGTGCCCTAATCCTAACCCGTACGCTAACACCAACCCACGCCCTCACACGCACGCTCCCCCTAAAGCGTTGCCGTACCCTCTCCTGGACCCTAAACCATCCCCGTCCCCTAACCCTAACCCTAGCCCGAACCCTAACCCTAACCCTTCCCCGAAGCCTGACCCTCACCCGTGCCCTAATCCTAACCCGTATGCTAACACTAACCCACGCCCTCACACGCACGCTCCCCCTAAAGCGTTGCCGTACCCTCACCTGGACCCTAAACCGTCCCCGTCCACTAACCCTAACCCTAGCCAGAACCACAGCCCTAACCCTTCCCCGAAGCCTGACACTCACCCGTCCCCTAATCCTAACCCGTACGCTAACACTAACCCGCGCCCTCACACGCACGCTCCCCCTAAAGCGTTGCCGTACCCTCACCTGGACACTAAACCGTCCCCGTCCCCTAACCCTAACCCTAGCCCGAACCCTAACCCTAACCCTTCCACGAAGCCTGACCCTCACCCGTGCCCTAATCCTAACCCGTACGCTAACACTAACCCGCGCCCTCACACGCACGCTCCCCCTAAAGCGTTGCCGTACCCTCACCTGGACCCTAAACTCTCCCCGTCCCCTAACCCTAACCCTAGCCCGAACCCTAACCCTAACCCTTCCCCGAAGCCTGACCCTCACCCGTCCCCTAATCCTAACCCGTACGCTAACACTAACCCGCGCCCTCAAACGCACGCTCCCACTAAAGCGTTGCCGTACCCTCACCTGGACCCTAAACCGTCCCCGTCCCCTAACCCTAACCCTAGCCCGAACCCTAACCCTAACCCTTCCCCGAAGCCTGACCCTCACCCGTCCCCTAATCCTAACCCGTACGCTAACACTAACCCGCGCCCTCACACGCACGCTCCCCCTAAAGCGTTGCCGTACCCTCACCTGGACCCTAAACCGTCCCCGTCCCCTAACCCTAACCCTAGCCCGAACCCTAACCCTAACTCTTCCCCGAAGCCTGACCCTCACCCGTCCCCTAATCCTAACCCGTACGCTAACACTAACCCGCGCCCTCACACGCACGCTCCCCCTAAAGCGTTGTCGTACCCTCACCTGGACCCTAAACCGTCCCCGTCCCCTAACCCTAACCCTAGCCCGAACCCTAACCCTAACCCTTCCCCGAAGCCTGACCCTCACCCGTCCCCTAATCCTAACCCGTACGCTAACACTAACCCGCGCCCTCACACGCACGCTCCCACTAAAGCGTTGCCGTACCCTCACCTGGACCCTAAACCGTCCCCGTCCCCTAACCCTAACCCTAGCCCGAACCCTAACCCTAACCCTTCCCCGAAGCCTGACCCTCACCCGTGCCCTAATCCTAACCCGTACGCTAACACTAACCCACGCCCTCACACGCACGCTCCCCCTAAAGCGTTGCCGTACCCTCACCTGGACCCTAAACCATCCCCGTCCACTAACCCTAACCCTAGCCAGAACCACAGCCCTAACCCTTCCCCGAAGCCTGACCCTCACCCGTCCCCTAATCCTAACCCGTACGCGAACACTAACCCGCGCCCTCACACGCACGCTCCCCCTAAAGCGTTGTCGTACCCTCACCTGGACCCTAAACCGTCCCCATCCCCTAACCCTAACCCTAGCCCGATCCCTAACCCTAACCCTTCCCCGAAGCCTGACCCTCACCCGTGCCCTAATCCTAACCCGTACGCTAACACTAACCCGCGCCCTCACACGCACGCTCCCCCTAAAGCGTTGCCGCACCCTCACTTGGACCCTAAACCGTCCCCGTCCCCTAACCCTAACCCTAGCCCGAACCCTAACCCTAACCCTTCCCCGAAGCCTGACCCTCACCCGTCCCCTAATCCTAACCCGTACGCTAACACTAACCCGCGCCCTCACACGCACGCTCCCCCTAAAGCGTTGCCGTACCCTCACCTGGACCCTAAACCGTCCCCGTCCCCTAACCCTAACCCTAGCCCGAACCCTAACCCTAACACTTCCGCGAAGCCTGACCCTCACCCGTCCCCTAATCCTAACCCGTACGCTAACACCAACCCACGCCCTCACACGCACGCTCCCCCTAAAGCGTTGCCGTACCCTCACCTGGACCCTAAACCGTCCCCGTCCCCTAACCCTAACCCTAGCCCGAACCCTAACCCTAACCCTTCCCCGAAGCCTGACCCTCACCCGTGCCCTAATCCTAACCTGTACGCTAACACTAACCCGCGCCCTCACACGCACGCTCCCCCTAAAGCATTGCCGTATCCTCACCTGGACCCTAAACCGTCCCCGTCCCCTAACCCTAACCCTAGCCCGAAACCTAACCCTAACCCTTCCTCGAAGCCTGACCCCCACCCGTCCCCTAATCCTAACCCGTACGCTAACACTAACCCGCGCCCTCACACGCACGCTCCCCCTAAAGCGTTGCCGTACCCTCACCTGGACCCTAAACCGTCCCCGTCCCCTAACCCTAACCCTAGCCCAAACGCTAACCCTACCCCTTCCCCGAAGCCTGACCCTCACCCGTGCCCTAATCCTAACCCGTACGCTAACACGAACCCACGCCCTCACACGCACGCTCCCCCTAAAGCGTTGCCGTACCCTCACCTGGACCCTAAACCGTCCCCGTCCCCTAACCCTAACCCTAGCCCGAACCCTAACCCTAACCCTTCCCCGAAGCCTGACCCTCACCCGTGCCCTAATCCTAACCCGTACGCTAACACTAACCCGCGCCCTCACACTCACGCTCCCCCTAAAGCGTTGCCGTACCCTCACCTGGACCCTAAACCGTCCCCGTCCCCTAACCCTAACCCTAGCCCGAACCCTAACCCTAACCCTTCCCCGAAGCCTGAACCTCACCCGTCCCCTAATCCTAACCCGTACGCTAACACTAACCCGCGCCCTCACACGCACGCTCCCCCTAAAGCGTTGCCGTACCCTCACCTGGACCCTAAACCGTCCCCGTCCCCTAACCCTAACCCTAGCCCAAACGCTAACCCTACCCCTTCCCCGAAGCCTGACCCTCACCCGTGCCCTAATCCTAACCCGTACGCTAACACCAACCCACGCCCTCACACGCACGCTCCCCCTAAAGCGTTGCCGTACCCTCACCTGGACCCTAAACCGTCCCCGTCCCCTAACCCTAACCCTAGCCCGAACCCTAACCCTAACCCTTCCCCGAAGCCTGACCCTCACCCGTGCCCTAATCCTAACCTGTACGCTAACACTAACCCGCACCCTCACACGCACGCTCCCCCTAAAGCGTTGCCGTACCCTCACTTGGACCCTAAACCGTCCCCGTCTCCTAACCCTAACCCTAGCCCGAACCCTAACCCTAACCCTTCCCCGAAGCCTGACCCTCACCCGTGCCCTAATCCTAACCCGTACGCTAACACTAACCCGCGCCCTCACACGCACGCTCCCCCTAAAGCATTGCCGTATCCTCACCTGGACCCTAAACCGTCCCCGTCCCCTAACCCTAACCCTAGCCCGAAACCTAACCCTAACCCTTCCTCGAAGCCTGACCCCCACCCGTCCCCTAATCCTAACCCGTACACTAACACTAACCCGCGCCCTCACACGCACGCTCCCCCTAAAGCGTTGCCGTACCCTCACCTGGACCCTAAACCGTCCCCGTCCCCTAACCCTAACCCTAGCCCGAACCCTAACCCTAACCCTTCCCCGAAGCCTGACCCTCACCCGTCCCCTAATCCTAACCCGTACGCTAACACTAACCCGCGCCCTCACACGCACGCTCCCACTAAAGCGTTGCCGTACCCTCACCTGGACCCTAAACCGTCCCCGTCCCCTAACCCTAACCCTAGCCCGAACCCTAACCCTAACCCTTCCCCGAAGCCTGACCCTCACCCGTGCCCTAATCCTAACCCGTACGCTAACACTAACCCGCGCCCTCACACGCACGCTCCCCCTAAAGCATTGCCGTATCCTCACCTGGACCCTAAACCGTCCCCGTCCCCTAACCCTAACCCTAGCCCGAAACCTAACCCTAACCCTTCCTCGAAGCCTGACCCCCACCCGTCCCCTAATCCTAACCCGTACACTAACACTAACCCGCGCCCTCACACGCACGCTCCCCCTAAAGCGTTGCCGTACCCTCACCTGGACCCTAAACCGTCCCCGTCCCCTAACCCTAACCCTAGCCCGAACCCTAACCCTAACCCTTCCCCGAAGCCTGACCCTCACCCGTCCCCTAATCCTAACCCGTACGCTAACACTAACCCGCGCCCTCACACGCACGCTCCCACTAAAGCGTTGCCGTACCCTCACCTGGACCCTAAACCGTCCCCATCCCCTAACCCTAACCCTAGCCCGAACCCTAACCCTAACCCTTCCCCGAAGCCTGACCCTCACCCGTGCCCTAATCCTAACCCGTACGCTAACACTAACCCGCGCCCTCACACGCACGCTCCCCCTAAAGCGTTGCCGTACCCTCACCTGGACCCTAAACCGTCCCCGTCCCCTAACCCTAACCCTAGCCCGAACCCTAACCCTAACCCTTCCCCGAGGCGTGACCTTCACCCGTCCCCTAATCCTAACCCGTACGCTAACACTAACCCGCGCCCTCACATGCACGCTCCCCCTAAAGCGTTGCCGTACCCTCACCTGGACCCTAAACCGTCCCCGTCCACTAACCCTAACCCTAGCCAGAACCACAGCCCTAACCCTTCCCCGAAGCCTGACCCTCACCCGTCCCCTAATCCTAACCCGTACGCTAACACTAACCCGCGCCCTCACACGCACGCTTCCCCTAAAGCGTTGCCGTACCCTCACCTGGACCCTAAACCGTCCCCGTCCCCTAACCCTAACCCTAGCCCGAACCCTAACCCTAACCCTTCCCCGAAGCCTGACCCTCACCCGTGCCCTAATCCTAACCCGTACGCTAACACTAACCCGCGCCCTCACACGCAAGCTCCCCCTAAAGCGTTGCCGTACCCTCACTTGGGCCCTAAACCGTCCCCGTCCCCTAACCCTAACCCTAGCCCGAACCCTAACCCTAACCCTTCCCCGAAGCCTGACCCTCACCCGTCCCCTAATCCTAACCCGTACGCTAACACTAACCCGCGCCCTCACACGCACGCTCCCTCTAAAGCGTTGCCGTACCCTCACCTGGACCCTAAACCGTCCCCGTCCCCTAACCCTAACCCTAGCCCGAACCCTAACCCTAACCCTTCCCCGAAGCCTGACCCTCACCCGTGCCCTAATCCTAACCCGTACGCTAACACTAACCCGCGCCCTCACACGCACGCTCCCCCTAGAGCGTTGCCGTACCCTCACCTGGACCCTAAACCGTCCCCGTCCCCTAAACCTAACCCTAGCCCGAACCCTAACCCTAAACCTTCCGCGAAGCCTGACACTCACCCGTCCCCTAAAACTAACCCGTACGCTAACACTAACCCACGCCCTCACACGCACGCTCCCCCTAAAGCGTTGTCGTACCCTCACCTGGACCCTAAACCGTCCCCGTCCCCTAACCCTAACCCTAGCCCGAACCCTAACCCTAACCCTTCCCCGAAGCCTGACCCTCACCCGTGCCCTAATCCTAACCCGTACGCTAACACTAACCCACGCCCTCACACGCACGCTCCCCCTAAAGCGTTGCCGTACCCTCACCTGGACCCTAAACCGTCCCCGTCCACTAACCCTAACCCTAGCCAGAACCACAGCCCTAACCCTTCCCCGAAGTCTGACCCTCACCCGTCCCCTAATCCTAACCCGTACGCTAACACTAACCCGCGCCCTCACACGCACGCTCCCCCTAAAGCGTTGCCGTACCCTCACCTGGACCCTAAACCGTCCCCGTCCCCTAACCCTAACCCTAGCCCGAACCCTAACCCTAACCCTTCCCCGAAGCCTGACCCTCACCCGTCCCCTAATCCTAACCCGTACGCTAACACTAACCTGCGCCCTCACACGCACGCTCCCCCTAAAGCGTTGCCGTACCCTCACCTGGACCCTAAATCGTCCCCGTCCCCTAACCCTAACCCTAGCCCAAACGCTAACCCTACCCCTTCCCCGAAGCCTGACCCTCACCCGTGCCCTAATCCTAACCCGTACGCTAACACCAACCCACGCCCTCACACGCACGCTCCCCCTAAAGCGTTGCCGTACCCTCACCTGGACCCTAAACCGTCCCCGTCCCCTAACCCTAACCCTAGCCCGAACCCTAACCCTAACCCTTCCCCGAAGCCTGACCCTCACCCGTGCCCTAATCCTAACCCGTACGCTAACACTAACCCGCGCCCTCACACGCACGCTCCCCCTAAAGCATTGCCGTATCCTCACCTGGACCCTAAACCGTCCCCGTCCCCTAACCCTAACCCTAGCCCGAAACCTAACCCTAACCCTTCCTCGAAGCCTGACCCCCACCCGTCCCCTAATCCTAACCCGTACACTAACACTAACCCGCGCCCTCACACGCACGCTCCCCCTAAAGCGTTGCCGTACCCTCACCTGGACCCTAAACCGTCCCCGTCCCCTAACCCTAACCCTAGCCCGAACCCTAACCCTAACCCTTCCCCGAAGCCTGACCCTCACCCGTCCCCTAATCCTAACCCGTACGCTAACACTAACCCGCGCCCTCACACGCACGCTCCCACTAAAGCGTTGCCGTACCCTCACCTGGACCCTAAACCGTCCCCGTCCCCTAACCCTAACCCTAGCCCGAACCCTAACCCTAACCCTTCCCCGAAGCCTGACCCTCACCCGTGCCCTAAACCTAACCCGTACGCTAACACTAACCCGCGCCCTCACACGCACGCTCCCCCTAAAGCGTTGCCGTACCCTCACCTGGACCCTAAACCGTCCCCGTCCCCTAACCCTAACCCTAGCCCGAACCCTAACCCTAACCCTTCCCCGAAGCCTGACCCTCACCCGTCCCCTAATCCTAACCCGTACGCTAACACTAACCCGCGCCCTCACACGCACGCTCCCCCTAAAGCGTTGCCGTACCCTCACCTGGACCCTAAACCGTCCCCGTCCCCTAACCCTAACCCTAGCCCGAACCCTAACCCTAACCCTTCCCCGAAGCCTGACCCTCACCCGGGCCCTAATCCTAACCCGTACGCTAACACTAACCCGCGCCCTCACACGCACGCTCCCCCTAAAGCGTTGCCGTACCCTCACCTGGACCCTAAACCGTCCCCGTCCCCTAACCCTAACCCTAGCCCGAACCCTAACCCTAACCCTTCCCCGAGGCGTGACCTTCACCCGTCCCCTAATCCTAACCCTTACGCTAACACTAACCCGCGCCCTCACATGCACGCTCCCCCTAAAGCGTTGCCATACCCTCACCTGGACCCTAAACCGTCCCCGTCCACTAACCCTAACCCTAGCCAGAACCACAGCCCTAACCCTTCCCCGAAGCCTGACCCTCACCCGTCCCCTAATCCTAACCCGTACGCTAACACTAACCCGCGCCCTCACACGCACGCTTCCCCTAAAGCGTTGCCGTACCCTCACCTGGACCCTAAACCGTCCCCGTCCCCTAACCCTAACCCTAGCCCGAACCCTAACCCTAACCCTTCCCCGAAGCCTGACCCTCACCCGTGCCCTAATCCTAACCCGTACGCTAACACTAACCCGCGCCCTCACACGCACGCTCCCCCTAAAGCGTTGCCGTACCCTCACTTGGGCCCTAAACCGTCCCCGTCCCCTAACCCTAACCCTAGCCCGAACCCTAACCCTAACCCTTCCCCGAAGCCTGACCCTCACCCGTCCCCTAATCCTAACCCGTACGCTAACACTAACCCGCGCCCTCACACGCACACTCCCCCTAAAGCGTTGCCGTACCCTCACCTGGACCCTAAACCGTCCCCGTCCCCTAACCCTAACCCTAGCCCGAACCCTAACCCTAACCCTTCCCCGAAGCCTGACCCTCACCCGTCCCCTAATCCTAACCCGTACGCTAACACTAACCCGCGCCCTCACACGCACGCTCCCACTAAAGCGTTGCCGTACCCTCACCTGGACCCTAAACCGTCCCCGTCCCCTAACCCTAACCCTAGCCCGAACCCTAACCCTAACCCTTCCCCGAAGCCTGACCCTCACCCGTGCCCTAATCCTAACCTGTACGCTAACACTAACCCGCGCCCTCACACGCACGCTCCCCCTAAAGCGTTGCCGTACCCTCACCTGGACCCTAAACCGTCCCCGTCCCCTAACCCTAACCCTAGCCCGAACCCTAACCCTAACCCTTCCCCGAAGCCTGACCCTCACCCGTCCCCTAATCCTAACCCGTACGCTAACACTAACCCGCGCCCTCACACGCACGCTCCCCCTAAAGCGTTGCCGTACCCTCACCTGGACCCTAAACCGTCCCCGTCCCCTAACCCTAACCCTAGCCCGAACCCTAACCCTAACCCTTCCCCGAAGCCTGACCCTCACCCGGGCCCTAATCCTAACCCGTACGCTAACACTAACCCGCGCCCTCACACGCACGCTCCCCCTAAAGCGTTGCCGTACCCTCACCTGGACCCTAAACCGTCCCCGTCCCCTAACCCTAACCCTAGCCCGAACCCTAACCCTAACCCTTCCCCGAGGCGTGACCTTCACCCGTCCCCTAATCCTAACCCTTACGCTAACACTAACCCGCGCCCTCACATGCACGCTCCCCCTAAAGCGTTGCCGTACCCTCACCTGGACCCTAAACCGTCCCCGTCCACTAACCCTAACCCTAGCCAGAACCACAGCCCTAACCCTTCCCCGAAGCCTGACCCTCACCCGTCCCCTAATCCTAACCCGTACGCTAACACTAACCCGCGCCCTCACACGCACGCTTCCCCTAAAGCGTTGCCGTACCCTCACCTGGACCCTAAACCGTCCCCGTCCCCTAACCCTAACCCTAGCCCAAACCCTAACCCTAACCCTTCCCCGAAGCCTGACCCTCACCCGTGCCCTAATCCTAACCCGTACGCTAACACTAACCCGCGCCCTCACCCGCACGCTCCCCCTAAAGCGTTGCCGTACCCTCACTTGGGCCCTAAACCGTCCCCGTCCCCTAACCCTAACCCTAGCCCGAACCCTAACCCTAACCCATCCCCGAAGCCTGACCCTCACCCGTCCCCTAATCCTAACCCGTACGCTAACACTAACCCGCGCCCTCACACGCACACTCCCCCTAAAGCGTTGCCGTACCCTCACCTGGACCCTAAACCGTCCCCGTCCCCTAACCCTAACCCTAGCCCGAACCCTAACCCTAACCCTTCCCCGAAGCCTGACCCTCACCCGTCCCCTAATCCTAACCCGTACGCTAACACTAACCCGCGCCCTCACACGCACGCTCCCCCTAAAGCGTTGCCGTACCCTCACCTGGACCCTAAACCGTCCCCGTTCCCTAACCCTAACCCTAGCCCGAACCCTAACCCTAACCCTTCCCCGAAGCCTGACCCTCACCCGGGCCCTAATCCTAACCCGTACGCTAACACTAACCCGCGCCCTCACACGCACGCTCCCCCTAAAGCGTTGCCGTACCCTCACCTGGACCCTAAACCGTCCCCGTCCCCTAACCCTAACCCTAGCCCGAACCCTAACCCTAACCCTTCCCCGAAGCCTGACCCTCACCCGTCCCCTAATCCTAACCCGTACGATAACACTAACCCGCGCCCTCACACGCACGCTCCCCCTAAAGCGTTGCCGTACACTCACCTGGACCCTAAACCGTCCCCGTCCACTAACCCTAACCCTAGACAGAACCACAGCCCTAACCCTTCCCCGAAGCCTGATCCTCACCCGTCCCCTAATCTTAACCCGTACGCTAACACTAACCCGCGCCCTCACACGCACGCTCCCCCTAAAGCGTTGCCGTACCCTCACCTGGACCCTAAACCGTCCCCGTTCCCTAACCCTAACCCTAGCCCGAACACTAACCCTAACCCTTCCCCGAAGCCTGACCCTCACCCGTCCCCTAATCCTAACCCGTACGCTAACACTAACCCGCGCCCTCACACGCACGCTCCCCCTAAAGCGTTGCCGTACCCTCACCTGGACCCTAAACCGTCCCCGTCCCCTAACCCTAACCCTAGCCCGAACCCTAACCCTAACCCTTCCCCGAAGCCTGACCCTCACCCGTCCCCTAATCCGAACCCGTACGCTAACGCTAACCCGCGCCCTCACACGCACGCTCCCTCTAAAGCGTTGCCGTACCCTCACCTGGACCCTAAACCGTCCCCGTCCCCTAACCCTAACCCTAGCCCGAACCCTAACCCTAACCCTTCCCCGAAGCCTGACCCTCACCCGTGCCCTAATCCTAACCCGTACGCTAACACTAACCCGCGCCCTCACACGCACGCTCCCCCTAAAGCGTTGCCGTACCCTCACCTGGACCCTAAACCGTCCCCGTCCCCTAAACCTAACCCTAGCCCGAACCCTAACCCTAAACCTTCCCCGAAGCCTGACACTCACCCGTCCCCTAAAACTAACCCGTACGCTAACACTAACCCACGCCCTCACACGCACGCTCCCCCTAAAGCGTTGCCGTACCCTCACCTGGACCCTAAACCGTCCCCGTCCCCTAACCCTAACCCTAGCCCGAACCCTAACCCTAACCCTTCCCCGAAGCCTGACCCTCACCCGTGCCCTAATCCTAACCCGTACGCTAACACTAACCCACGCCCTCACACGCACGCTCCCCCTAAAGCGTTGCCGTACCCTCACCTGGACCCTAAACCGTCCCCGTCCACTAACCCTAACCCTAGCCAGAACCACAGCCCTAACCCTTCCCCGAAGTCTGACCCTCACCCGTCCCCTAATCCTAACCCATACGCTAACACTAACCCGCGCCCTCACACGCACGCTCCCCCTAAAGCGTTGCCGTACCCTCACCTGGACCCTAAACCGTCCCCGTCCCCTAACCCTAACCCTAGCCCGAACCCTAACCCTAACCCTTCCCCGAAGCCTGACCCTCACCCGTGCCCTAATCCTAACCCGTACGCTAACACTAACCCGCGCCCTCACACGCACGCTCCCCCTAAAGCGTTGCTGCACACTCACTTGGACCCTAAACCGTCCCCGTCCCCAAACCCTAACCCTAGCCCGAACCCTAACCCTAACCCTTCCCCGAAGCCTGACCCTCACCCGTCCCCTAATCCTAACCCGTACGCTAACACTAACCCGCGCCCTCACACGCACGCTCCCCCTAAAGCGTTGCCGTACCCTCACCTGGACCCTAAACCGTCCCCGTCCCCTAACCCTAACCCTAGCCCGAACCCTAACCCTAACACTTCCGCGAAGCCTGACCCTCACCCGTCCCCTAATCCTAACCCGTACGCTAACACTGACCCGCGCCCTCACACGCACGCTCCCCCTAAAGCGTTGCCGTACCCTCACCTGGACCCTAAACCGTCCCCGTCCCCTAACCCTAACCCTAGCCCAAACGCTAACCCTACCCCTTCCCCGAAGCCTGACCCTCACCCGTGCCCTAATCCTAACCCGTACGCTAACACCAACCCACGCCCTCACACGCACGCTCCCCCTAAAGCGTTGCCGTACCCTCACCTGGACCCTAAACCGTCCCCGTCCCCTAACCCTAACCCTAGCCCGAACCCTAACCCTAACCCTTCCCCGAAGCCTGACCCTCACCCGTGCCCTAATCCTAACCTGTACGCTAACACTAACCCGCGCCCTCACACGCACGCTCCCCCTAAAGCGTTGCCGTACCCTCACTTGGACCCTAAACCGTCCCCGTCCCCTAACCCTAACCCTAGCCCGAACCCTAACCCTAACCCTTCCCCGAAGCCTGACCCTCACCCGTGCCCTAATCCTAACCCGTACGCTAACACTAACCCGCGCCCTCACACGCACGCTCCCCCTAAAGCATTGCCGTATCCTCACCTGGACCCTAAACCGTCCCCGTCCCCTAACCCTAACCCTAGCCCGAAACCTAACCCTAACCCTTCCTCGAAGCCTGACCCCCACCCGTCCCCTAATCCTAACCCGTACACTAACACTAACCCGCGCCCTCACACGCACGCTCCCCCTAAAGCGTTGCCGTACCCTCACCTGGACCCTAAACCGTCCCCGTCCCCTAACCCTAACCCTAGCCCGAACCCTAACCCTAACCCTTCCCCGAAGCCTGACCCTCACCCGTCCCCTAATCCTAACCCGTACGCTAACACTAACCCGCGCCCTCACACGCACGCTCCCCCTAAAGCGTTGCCGTACCCTCACCTGGACCCTAAACCGTCCCCGTCCCCTAACCCTAACCCTAGCCCGAACCCTAACCCTAACCCTTCCCCGAAGCCTGACCCTCACCCGGGCCCTAATCCTAACCCGTACGCTAACACTAACCCGCGCCCTCACACGCACGCTCCCCCTAAAGCGTTGCCGTACCCTCACCTGGACCCTAAACCGTCCCCGTCCCCTAACCCTAAACCTAGCCCGAACCCTAACCCTAACCCTTCCCCGAGGCGTGACCTTCACCCGTCCCCTAATCCTAACCCGTACGCTAACACTAACCCGCGCCCTCACATGCACGCTCCCCCTAAAGCGTTGCCGTACCCTCACCTGGACCCTAAACCGTCCCCGTCCACTAACCCTAACCCTAGCCAGAACCACAGCCCTAACCCTTCCCCGAAGCCTGACCCTCACCCGTCCCCTAATCCTAACCCGTACGCTAACACTAACCCGCGCCCTCACACGCACGCTTCCCCTAAAGCGTTGCCGTACCCTCACCTGGACCCTAAACCGTCCCCGTCCCCTAACCCTAACCCTAGCCCGAACCCTAACCCTAACCCTTCCCCGAAGCCTGACCCTCACCCGTGCCCTAATCCTAGCCCGTACGCTAACACTAACCTGCGCCCTCACACGCACGCTCCCCCTAAAGCGTTGCCGTACCCTCACTTGGACCCTAAACCGTCCCCGTCCCCTAACCCTAACCCTAGCCCGAACCCTAACCCTAACCCTTCCCCGAAGCCTGACCCTCACCCGTGCCCTAATCCTAACCCGTACGCTAACACTAACCCGCGCCCTCACACGCACGCTCCCCCTAAAGCGTTGCCGTACCCTCACCTGGACCCTAAACCGTCCCCGTCCCCTAAACCTAACCCTAGCCCGAACCCTAACCCTAACCCTTCCCCGAAGCCTGACACTCACCCGTCCCCTAAAACTAACCCGTACGCTAACACTAACCCACGCCCTCACACGCACGCTCCCCCTAAAGCGTTGCCGTACCCTCACCTGGACCCTAAACCGTCCCCGTCCCCTAACCCTAACCCTAGCCCAAACGCTAACCCTACCCCTTCCCCGAAGCCTGACCCTCACCCGTGCCCTAATCCTAACCCGTACGCTAACACCAACCCACGCCCTCACACGCACGCTCCCCCTAAAGCGTTGCCGTACCCTCACCTGGACCCTAAACCGTCCCCGTCCCCTAACCCTAACCCTAGCCCGAACCCTAACCCTAACCCTTCCCCGAAGCCTGACCCTCACCCGTGCCCTAATCCTAACCCGTACGCTAACACTAACCCGCGCCCTCACACGCACGCTCCCCCTAAAGCATTGCCGTATCCTCACCTGGACCCTAAACCGTCCCCGTCCCCTAACCCTAACCCTAGCCCGAAACCTAACCCTAACCCTTCCTCGAAGCCTGACCCCCACCCGTCCCCTAATCCTAACCCGTACACTAACACTAACCCGCGCCCTCACACGCACGCTCCCCCTAAAGCGTTGCCGTACCCTCACCTGGACCCTAAACCGTCCCCGTCCCCTAACCCTAACCCTAGCCCGAACCCTAACCCTAACCCTTCCCCGAAGCCTGACCCTCACCCGTCCCCTAATCCTAACCCGTACGCTAACACTAACCCGCGCCCTCACACGCACGCTCCCCCTAAAGCGTTGCCGTACCCTCACCTGGACCCTAAACCGTCCCCGTCCCCTAACCCTAACCCTAGCCCGAACCCTAACCCTAACCCTTCCCCGAAGCCTGACCCTCACCCGTCCCCTAATCCTAACCCGTACGCTAACACTAACCCGCGCCCTCACACGCACGCTCCCCCTAAAGCGTTGCCGTACCCTCACCTGGACCCTAAACCGTCCCCGTCCCCTAACCCTAACCCTAGCCCGAACCCTAACCCTAACCCTTCCCCGAAGCCTGACCCTCACCCGGGCCCTAATCCTAACCCGTACGCTAACACTAACCCGCGCCCTCACACGCACGCTCCCCCTAAAGCGTTGCCGTACCCTCACCTGGACCCTAAACCGTCCCCGTCCCCTAACCCTAACCCTAGCCCGAACCCTAACCCTAACCCTTCCCCGAGGCGTGACCTTCACCCGTCCCCTAATCCTAACCCTTACGCTAACACTAACCCGCGCCCTCACATGCACGCTCCCCCTAAAGCGTTGCCGTACCCTCACCTGGACCCTAAACCGTCCCCGTCCACTAACCCTAACCCTAGCCAGAACCACAGCCCTAACCCTTCCCCGAAGCCTGACCCTCACCCGTCCCCTAATCCTAACCCGTACGCTAACACTAACCCGCGCCCTCACACGCACGCTTCCCCTAAAGCGTTGCCGTACCCTCACCTGGACCCTAAACCGTCCCCGTCCCCTAACCCTAACCCTAGCCCGAACCCTAACCCTAACCCTTCCCCGAAGCCTGACCCTCACCCGTGCCCTAATCCTAACCCGTACGCTAACACTAACCCGCGCCCTCACACGCACGCTCCCCCTAAAGCGTTGCAGTACCCTCACTTGGGCCCTAAACCGTCCCCGTCCCCTAACCCTAACCCTAGCCCGAACCCTAACCCTAACCCTTCCCCGAAGCCTGACCCTCACCCGTCCCCTAATCCTAACCCGTACGCTAACACTAACCCGCGCCCTCACACGCACACTCCCCCTAAAGCGTTGCCGTAACCTCACCTGGACCCTAAACCGTCCCCGTCCCCTAACCCTAACCCTAGCCCGAACCCTAACCCTAACCCTTCCCCGAAGCCTGACCCTCACCCGTCCCCTAATCCTAACCCGTACGCTAACACTAACCCGCGCCCTCACACGCACGCTCCCACTAAAGCGTTGCCGTACCCTCACCTGGACCCTAAACCGTCCCCGTCCCCTAACCCTAACCCTAGCCCGAACCCTAACCCTAACCCTTCCCCGAAGCCTGACCCTCACCCGTGCCCTAATCCTAACCCGTACGCTAACACTAACCCGCGCCCTCACACGCACGCTCCCCCTAAAGCGTTGCCGTACCCTCACCTGGACCCTAAACCGTCCCCGTCCCCTAACCCTAACCCTAGCCCGAACCCTAACCCTAACCCTTCCCCGAAGCCTGACCCTCACCCGTCCCCTAATCCTAACCCGTACGCTAACACTAACCCGCGCCCTCACACGCACGCTCCCCCTAAAGCGTTGCCGTACCCTCACCTGGACCCTAAACCGTCCCCGTCCCCTAACCCTAACCCTAGCCCGAACCCTAACCCTAACCCTTCCCCGAAGCCTGACCCTCACCCGGGCCCTAATCCTAACCCGTACGCTAACACTAACCCGCGCCCTCACACGCACGCTCCCCCTAAAGCGTTGCCGTACCCTCACCTGGACCCTAAACCGTCCCCGTCCCCTAACCCTAACCCTAGCCCGAACCCTAACCCTAACCCTTCCCCGAGGCGTGACCTTCACCCGTCCCCTAATCCTAACCCTTACGCTAACACTAACCCGCGCCCTCACATGCACGCTCCCCCTAAAGCGTTGCCGTACCCTCACCTGGACCCTAAACCGTCCCCGTCCACTAACCCTAACCCTAGCCAGAACCACAGCCCTAACCCTTCCCCGAAGCCTGACCCTCACCCGTCCCCTAATCCTAACCCGTACGCTAACACTAACCCGCGCCCTCACACGCACGCTTCCCCTAAAGCGTTGCCGTACCCTCACCTGGACCCTAAACCGTCCCCGTCCCCTAACCCTAACCCTAGCCCAAACCCTAACCCTAACCCTTCCCCGAAGCCTGACCCTCACCCGTGCCCTAATCCTAACCCGTACGCTAACACTAACCCGCGCCCTCACCCGCACGCTCCCCCTAAAGCGTTGCCGTACCCTCACTTGGGCCCTAAACCGTCCCCGTCCCCTAACCCTAACCCTAGCCCGAACCCTAACCCTAACCCTTCCCCGAAGCCTGACCCTCACCCGTCCCCTAATCCTAACCCGTACGCTAACACTAACCCGCGCCCTCACACGCACACTCCCCCTAAAGCGTTGCCGTACCCTCACCTGGACCCTAAACCGTCCCCGTCCCCTAACCCTAACCCTAGCCCGAACCCTAACCCTAACCCTTCCCCGAAGCCTGACCCTCACCCGTCCCCTAATCCTAACCCGTACGCTAACACTAACCCGCGCCCTCACACGCACGCTCCCCCTAAAGCGTTGCCGTACCCTCACCTGGACCCTAAACCGTCCCCGTTCCCTAACCCTAACCCTAGCCCGAACCCTAACCCTAACCCTTCCCCGAAGCCTGACCCTCACCCGGGCCCTAATCCTAACCCGTACGCTAACACTAACCCGCGCCCTCACACGCACGCTCCCCCTAAAGCGTTGCCGTACCCTCACCTGGACCCTAAACCGTCCCCGTCCCCTAACCCTAACCCTAGCCCGAACCCTAACCCTAACCCTTCCCCGAAGCCTGACCCTCACCCGTCCCCTAATCCTAACCCGTACGATAACACTAACCCGCGCCCTCACACGCACGCTCCCCCTAAAGCGTTGCCGTACACTCACCTGGACCCTAAACCGTCCCCGTCCACTAACCCTAACCCTAGCCAGAACCACAGCCCTAACCCTTCCCCGAAGCCTGATCCTCACCCGTCCCCTAATCTTAACCCGTACGCTAACACTAACCCGCGCCATCACACGCACGCTCCCCCTAAAGCGTTGCCGTACCCTCACCTGGACCCTAAACCGTCCCCGTTCCCTAACCCTAACCCTAGCCCGAACACTAACCCTAACCCTTCCCCGAAGCCTGACCCTCACCCGTCCCCTAATCCTAACCCGTACGCTAACACTAACCCGCGCCCTCACACGCACGCTCCCCCTAAAGCGTTGCCGTACCCTCACCTGGACCCTAAACCGTCCCCGTCCCCTAACCCTAACCCTAGCCCGAACCCTAACCCTAACCCTTCCCCGAAGCCTGACCCTCACCCGTCCCCTAATCCTAACCCGTACGCTAACGCTAACCCGCGCCCTCACACGCACGCTCCCCCTAAAGCGTTGCTGTACCCTCACCTGGACCCTAAACCGTCCCCGTCCCCTAACCCTAACCCTAGCCCGAACCCTAACCCTAACCCTTCCCCGAAGCCTGACCCTCACCCGTCCCCTAATCCTAACCCGTACGCTAACGCTAACCCGCGCCCTCACACGCACGCTCCCCCTAAAGCGTTGCTGTACCCTCACCTGGACCCTAAACCTTCCCCGTCCCCTAACCCTAACCCTAGCCCAAACCCTAACCCTAACCCTTCCCCGAAGCCTGACCCTCACCCGTCCCCTAATCCTAACCCGTACGCTAACGCTAACCCGCGCCCTCACACGCACGCTCCCTCTAAAGCGTTGCCGTACCCTCACCTGGACCCTAAACCGTCCCCGTCCCCTAACCCTAACCCTAGCCCGAACCCTAACCCTAACCCTTCCCCGAAGCCTGACCCTCACCCGTGCCCTAATCCTAACCCGTACGCTAACACTAACCCGCGCCCTCACACGCACGCTCCCCCTAAAGCGTTGCCGTACCCTCACCTGGACCCTAAACCGTCCCCGTCCCCTAAACCTAACCCTAGCCCGAACCCTAACCCTAAACCTTCCCCGAAGCCTGACACTCACCCGTCCCCTAAAACTAACCCGTACGCTAACACTAACCCACGCCCTCACACGCACGCTCCCCCTAAAGCGTTGCCGTACCCTCACCTGGACCCTAAACCGTCCCCGTCCCCTAACCCTAACCCTAGCCCGAACCCTAACCCTAACCCTTCCCCGAAGCCTGACCCTCACCCGTGCCCTAATCCTAACCCGTACGCTAACACTAACCCACGCCCTCACACGCACGCTCCCCCTAAAGCGTTGCCGTACCCTCACCTGGACCCTAAACCGTCCCCGTCCACTAACCCTAACCCTAGCCAGAACCACAGCCCTAACCCTTCCCCGAAGTCTGACCCTCACCCGTCCCCTAATCCTAACCCATACGCTAACACTAACCCGCGCCCTCACACGCACGCTCCCCCTAAAGCGTTGCCGTACCCTCACCTGGACCCTAAACCGTCCCCGTCCCCTAACCCTAACCCTAGCCCGAACCCTAACCCTAACCCTTCCCCGAAGCCTGACCCTCACCCGTGCCCTAATCCTAACCCGTACGCTAACACTAACCCGCGCCCTCACACGCACGCTCCCCCTAAAGCGTTGCTGCACCCTCACTTGGACCCTAAACCGTCCCCGTCCCCAAACCCTAACCCTAGCCCGAACCCTAACCCTAACCCTTCCCCGAAGCCTGACCCTCACCCGTCCCCTAATCCTAACCCGTACGCTAACACTAACCCGCGCCCTCACACGCACGCTCCCCCTAAAGCGTTGCCGTACCCTCACCTGGACCCTAAACCGTCCCCGTCCCCTAACCCTAACCCTAGCCCGAACCCTAACCCTAACCCTTCCCCGAAGCCTGACCCTCACCCGTCCCCTAATCCTAACCCGTACGCTAACGCTAACCCGCGCCCTCACACGCACGCTCCCCCTAAAGCGTTGCTGTACCCTCACCTGGACCCTAAACCTTCCCCGTCCCCTAACCCTAACCCTAGCCCAAACCCTAACCCTAACCCTTCCCCGAAGCCTGACCCTCACCCGTCCCCTAATCCTAACCCGTACGCTAACGCTAACCCGCGCCCTCACACGCACGCTCCCTCTAAAGCGTTGCCGTACCCTCACCTGGACCCTAAACCGTCCCCGTCCCCTAACCCTAACCCTAGCCCGAACCCTAACCCTAACCCTTCCCCGAAGCCTGACCCTCACCCGTGCCCTAATCCTAACCCGTACGCTAACACTAACCCGCGCCCTCACACGCACGCTCCCCCTAAAGCGTTGCCGTACCCTCACCTGGACCCTAAACCGTCCCCGTCCCCTAAACCTAACCCTAGCCCGAACCCTAACCCTAAACCTTCCCCGAAGCCTGACACTCACCCGTCCCCTAAAACTAACCCGTACGCTAACACTAACCCACGCCCTCACACGCACGCTCCCCCTAAAGCGTTGCCGTACCCTCACCTGGACCCTAAACCGTCCCCGTCCCCTAACCCTAACCCTAGCCCGAACCCTAACCCTAACCCTTCCCCGAAGCCTGACCCTCACCCGTGCCCTAATCCTAACCCGTACGCTAACACTAACCCACGCCCTCACACGCACGCTCCCCCTAAAGCGTTGCCGTACCCTCACCTGGACCCTAAACCGTCCCCGTCCACTAACCCTAACCCTAGCCAGAACCACAGCCCTAACCCTTCCCCGAAGTCTGACCCTCACCCGTCCCCTAATCCTAACCCATACGCTAACACTAACCCGCGCCCTCACACGCACGCTCCCCCTAAAGCGTTGCCGTACCCTCACCTGGACCCTAAACCGTCCCCGTCCCCTAACCCTAACCCTAGCCCGAACCCTAACCCTAACCCTTCCCCGAAGCCTGACCCTCACCCGTGCCCTAATCCTAACCCGTACGCTAACACTAACCCGCGCCCTCACACGCACGCTCCCCCTAAAGCGTTGCTGCACCCTCACTTGGACCCTAAACCGTCCCCGTCCCCAAACCCTAACCCTAGCCCGAACCCTAACCCTAACCCTTCCCCGAAGCCTGACCCTCACCCGTCCCCTAATCCTAACCCGTACGCTAACACTAACCCGCGCCCTCACACGCACGCTCCCCCTAAAGCGTTGCCGTACCCTCACCTGGACCCTAAACCGTCCCCGTCCCCTAACCCTAACCCTAGCCCGAACCCTAACCCTAACACTTCCGCGAAGCCTGACCCTCACCCGTCCCCTAATCCTAACCCGTACGCTAACACTAACCCGCGCCCTCACACGCACGCTCCCCCTAAAGCGTTGCCGTACCCTCACCTGGACCCTAAACCGTCCCCGTCCCCTAACCCTAACCCTAGCCCAAACGCTAACCCTACCCCTTCCCCGAAGCCTGACCCTCACCCGTGCCCTAATCCTAACCCGTACGCTAACACCAACCCACGCCCTCACACGCACGCTCCCCCTAAAGCGTTGCCGTACCCTCACCTGGACCCTAAACCGTCCCCGTCCCCTAACCCTAACCCTAGCCCGAACCCTAACCCTAACCCTTCCCCGAAGCCTGACCCTCACCCGTGCCCTAATCCTAACCTGTACGCTAACACTAACCCGCGCCCTCACACGCACGCTCCCCCTAAAGCGTTGCCGTACCCTCACTTGGACCCTAAACCGTCCCCGTCCCCTAACCCTAACCCTAGCCCGAACCCTAACCCTAACCCTTCCCCGAAGCCTGACCCTCACCCGTGCCCTAATCCTAACCCGTACGCTAACACTAACCCGCGCCCTCACACGCACGCTCCCCCTAAAGCATTGCCGTATCCTCACCTGGACCCTAAACCGTCCCCGTCCCCTAACCCTAACCCTAGCCCGAAACCTAACCCTAACCCTTCCTCGAAGCCTGACCCCCACCCGTCCCCTAATCCTAACCCGTACACTAACACTAACCCGCGCCCTCACACGCACGCTCCCCCTAAAGCGTTGCCGTACCCTCACCTGGACCCTAAACCGTCCCCGTCCCCTAACCCTAACCCTAGCCCGAACCCTAACCCTAACCCTTCCCCGAAGCCTGACCCTCACCCGTCCCCTAATCCTAACCCGTACGCTAACACTAACCCGCGCCCTCACACGCACGCTCCCCCTAAAGCGTTGCCGTACCCTCACCTGGACCCTAAACCGTCCCTGTCCCCTAACCCTAACCCTAGCCCGAACCCTAACCCTAACCCTTCCCCGAAGCCTGACCCTCACCCGGGCCCTAATCCTAACCCGTACGCTAACACTAACCCGCGCCCTCACACGCACGCTCCCCCTAAAGCGTTGCCGTACCCTCACCTGGACCCTAAACCGTCCCCGTCCCCTAACCCTAAACCTAGCCCGAACCCTAACCCTAACCCTTCCCCGAGGCGTGACCTTCACCCGTCCCCTAATCCTAACCCGTACGCTAACACTAACCCGCGCCCTCACATGCACGCTCCCCCTAAAGCGTTGCCGTACCCTCACCTGGACCCTAAACCGTCCCCGTCCACTAACCCTAACCCTAGCCAGAACCACAGCCCTAACCTTTCCCCGAAGCCTGACCCTCACCCGTCCCCTAATCCTAACCCGTACGCTAACACTAACCCGCGCCCTCACACGCACGCTTCCCCTAAAGCGTTGCCGTACCCTCACCTGGACCCTAAACCGTCCCCGTCCCCTAACCCTAACCCTAGCCCGAACCCTAACCCTAACCCTTCCCCGAAGCCTGACCCTCACCCGTGCCCTAATCCTAGCCCGTACGCTAACACTAACCTGCGCCCTCACACGCACGCTCCCCCTAAAGCGTTGCCGTACCCTCACTTGGACCCTAAACCGTCCCCGTCCCCTAACCCTAACCCTAGCCCGAACCCTAACCCTAACCCTTCCCCGAAGCCTGACCCTCACCCGTGCCCTAATCCTAACCCGTACGCTAACACTAACCCGCGCCCTCACACGCACGCTCCCCCTAAAGCGTTGCCGTACCCTCACCTGGACCCTAAACCGTCCCCGTCCCCTAACCCTAACCCTAGCCCGAACCCTAACCCTAACCCTTCCCCGAAGCCTGACCCTCACCCGTCCCCTAATCCTAACCCGTACGCTAACACCAACCCACGCCCTCACACGCACGCTCCCCCTAAAGCGTTGCCGTACCCTCACCTGGACCCTAAACCGTCCCCGTCCCCTAACCCTAACCCTAGCCCGAAACCTAACCCTAACCCTTCCTCGAAGCCTGACCCCCACCCGTCCCTTAATCCTAACCCGTACACTAACACTAACCCGCGCCCTCACACGCACGCTCCCCCTAAAGCGTTGCCGTACCCTCACCTGGACCCTAAACCGTCCCCGTCCCCTAACGCTAACCCTAGCCCGAACCCTAACCCTAACCCTTCCCCGAAGCCTGACCCTCACCCGTCCCCTAATCCTAACCCGTACGCTAACACTAACCCGCGCCCTCACACGCACGCTCCCACTAAAGCGTTGCCGTACCCTCACCTGAACCCTAAACCGTCCCCGTCCCCTAACCCTAACCCTAGCCCGAACCCTAACCCTAACCCTTCCCCGAAGCCTGACCCTCACCCGTGCCCTAATCCTAACCCGTACGCTAACACTAACCCGCGCCCTCACACGCACGCTCCCCCTAAAGCGTTGCCGTACCCTCACCTGGACCCTA
This sequence comes from Stenella coeruleoalba, assembly GCF_951394435.1. Taxonomy (NCBI): domain Eukaryota; kingdom Metazoa; phylum Chordata; class Mammalia; order Artiodactyla; family Delphinidae; genus Stenella; species Stenella coeruleoalba. The sequence goes on along the minus strand of NC_137161.1, from coordinate 63,049,555 downwards.
AACCGTCCCCGTCCCCTAACCCTAACCCTAGCCCGAACCCTAACCCTAACCCTTCCCCGAAGCCTGACCCTCACCCGTCCCCTAATCCTAACCCGTACGCTAACACTAACCCGCGCCCTCACACGCACGCTCCCCCTAAAGCGTTGCCGTACTCTCACCTGGACCCTAAACCGTCCCCGTCCCCTAACCCTAACCCTAGCCCGAACCCTAACCCTAACCCTTCCCCGAAGCCTGACCCTCACCCGGGCCCTAATCCTAACCCGTACGCTAACACTAACCCGCGCCCTCACACGCACGCTCCCCCTAAAGCGTTGCCGTACCCTCACCTGGACCCTAAACCGTCCCCGTCCCCTAACCCTAACCCTAGCCCGAACCCTAACCCTAACCCTTCCCCGAGGCGTGACCTTCACCCGTCCCCTAATCCTAACCCTTACGCTAACACTAACCCGCGCCCTCACATGCACGCTCCCCCTAAAGCGTTGCCGTACCCTCACCTGGACCCTAAACCGTCCCCGTCCACTAACCCTAACCCTAGCCAGAACCACAGCCCTAACCCTTCCCCGAAGCCTGACCCTCACCCGTCCCCTAATCCTAACCCGTACGCTAACACTAACCCGCGCCCTCACACGCACGCTTCCCCTAAAGCGTTGCCGTACCCTCACCTGGACCCTAAACCGTCCCCGTCCCCTAACCCTAACCCTAGCCCGAACCCTAACCCTAACCCTTCCCCGAAGCCTGACCCTCACCCGTGCCCTAATCCTAACCCGTACGCTAACACTAACCCGCGCCCTCACACGCACGCTCCCCCTAAAGCGTTGCAGTACCCTCACTTGGGCCCTAAACCGTCCCCGTCCCCTAACCCTAACCCTAGCCCGAACCCTAACCCTAACCCTTCCCCGAAGCCTGACCCTCACCCGTCCCCTAATCCTAACCCGTACGCTAACACTAACCCGCGCCCTCACACGCACACTCCCCCTAAAGCGTTGCCGTACCCTCACCTGGACCCTAAACCGTCCCCGTCCCCTAACCCTAACCCTAGCCCGAACCCTAACCCTAACCCTTCCCCGAGGCGTGACCCTCACCCGTCCCCTAATCCTAACCCGTACGCTAACACTAACCCGCGCCCTCACACGCACACTCCCCCTAAAGCGTTGCCGTACCCTCACCTGGACCCTAAACCGTCCCCGTCCCCTAACCCTAACCCTAGCCCGAACCCTAACCCTAACCCTTCCCCGAGGCGTGACCTTCACCCGTCCCCTAATCCTAACCCTTACGCTAACACTAACCCGCGCCCTCACATGCACGCTCCCCCTAAAGCGTTGCCGTACCCTCACCTGGACCCTAAACCGTCCCCGTCCACTAACCCTAACCCTAGCCAGAACCACAGCCCTAACCCTTCCCCGAAGCCTGACCCTCACCCGTCCCCTAATCCTAACCCGTACGCTAACACTAACCCGCGCCCTCACACGCACGCTTCCCCTAAAGCGTTGCCGTACCCTCACCTGGACCCTAAACCGTCCCCGTCCCCTAACCCTAACCCTAGCCCGAACCCTAACCCTAACCCTTCCCCGAAGCCTGACCCTCACCCGTGCCCTAATCCTAACCCGTACGCTAACACTAACCCGCGCCCTCACACGCACGCTCCCCCTAAAGCGTTGCAGTACCCTCACTTGGGCCCTAAACCGTCCCCGTCCCCTAACCCTAACCCTAGCCCGAACCCTAACCCTAACCCTTCCCCGAAGCCTGACCCTCACCCGTCCCCTAATCCTAACCCGTACGCTAACACTAACCCGCGCCCTCACACGCACACTCCCCCTAAAGCGTTGCCGTACCCTCACCTGGACCCTAAACCGTCCCCGTCCCCTAACCCTAACCCTAGCCCGAACCCTAACCCTAACCCTTCCCCGAAGCCTGACCCTCACCCGTCCCCTAATCCTAACCCGTACGCTAACACTAACCCGCGCCCTCACACGCACGCTCCCACTAAAGCGTTGCCGTACCCTCACCTGGACCCTAAACCGTCCCCGTCCCCTAACCCTAACCCTAGCCCGAACCCTAACCCTAACCCTTCCCCGAAGCCTGACCCTCACCCGTGCCCTAATCCTAACCCGTACGCTAACACTAACCCGCGCCCTCACACGCACGCTCCCCCTAAAGCGTTGCCGTACCCTCACCTGGACCCTAAACCGTCCCCGTCCCCTAACCCTAACCCTAGCCCGAACCCTAACCCTAACCCTTCCCCGAAGCCTGACCCTCACCCGTCCCCTAATCCTAACCCGTACGCTAACACTAACCCGCGCCCTCACACGCACGCTCCCCCTAAAGCGTTGCCGTACCCTCACCTGGACCCTAAACCGTCCCCGTCCCCTAACCCTAACCCTAGCCCGAACCCTAACCCTAACCCTTCCCCGAAGCCTGACCCTCACCCGGGCCCTAATCCTAACCCGTACGCTAACACTAACCCGCGCCCTCACACGCACGCTCCCCCTAAAGCGTTGCCGTACCCTCACCTGGACCCTAAACCGTCCCCGTCCCCTAACCCTAACCCTAGCCCGAACCCTAACCCTAACCCTTCCCCGAGGCGTGACCTTCACCCGTCCCCTAATCCTAACCCTTACGCTAACACTAACCCGCGCCCTCACATGCACGCTCCCCCTAAAGCGTTGCCGTACCCTCACCTGGACCCTAAACCGTCCCCGTCCACTAACCCTAACCCTAGCCAGAACCACAGCCCTAACCCTTCCCCGAAGCCTGACCCTCACCCGTCCCCTAATCCTAACCCGTACGCTAACACTAACCCGCGCCCTCACACGCACGCTTCCCCTAAAGCGTTGCCGTACCCTCACCTGGACCCTAAACCGTCCCCGTCCCCTAACCCTAACCCTAGCCCGAACCCTAACCCTAACCCTTCCCCGAAGCCTGACCCTCACCCGTGCCCTAATCCTAACCCGTACGCTAACACTAACCCGCGCCCTCACACGCACGCTCCCCCTAAAGCGTTGCAGTACCCTCACTTGGGCCCTAAACCGTCCCCGTCCCCTAACCCTAACCCTAGCCCGAACCCTAACCCTAACCCTTCCCCGAAGCCTGACCCTCACCCGTCCCCTAATCCTAACCCGTACGCTAACACTAACCCGCGCCCTCACACGCACACTCCCCCTAAAGCGTTGCCGTACCCTCACCTGGACCCTAAACCGTCCCCGTCCCCTAACCCTAACCCTAGCCCGAACCCTAACCCTAACCCTTCCCCGAAGCCTGACCCTCACCCGTCCCCTAATCCTAACCCGTACGCTAACACTAACCCGCGCCCTCACACGCACGCTCCCACTAAAGCGTTGCCGTACCCTCACCTGGACCCTAAACCGTCCCCGTCCCCTAACCCTAACCCTAGCCCGAACCCTAACCCTAACCCTTCCCCGAAGCCTGACCCTCACCCGTGCCCTAATCCTAACCCGTACGCTAACACTAACCCGCGCCCTCACACGCACGCTCCCCCTAAAGCGTTGCCGTACCCTCACCTGGACCCTAAACCGTCCCCGTCCCCTAACCCTAACCCTAGCCCGAACCCTAACCCTAACCCTTCCCCGAAGCCTGACCCTCACCCGTCCCCTAATCCTAACCCGTACGCTAACACTAACCCGCGCCCTCACACGCACGCTCCCCCTAAAGCGTTGCCGTACCCTCACCTGGACCCTAAACCGTCCCCGTCCCCTAACCCTAACCCTAGCCCGAACCCTAACCCTAACCCTTCCCCGAAGCCTGACCCTCACCCGGGCCCTAATCCTAACCCGTACGCTAACACTAACCCGCGCCCTCACACGCACGCTCCCCCTAAAGCGTTGCCGTACCCTCACCTGGACCCTAAACCGTCCCCGTCCCCTAACCCTAACCCTAGCCCGAACCCTAACCCTAACCCTTCCCCGAGGCGTGACCTTGACCCGTCCCCTAATCCTAACCCTTACGCTAACACTAACCCGCGCCCTCACATGCACGCTCCCCCTAAAGCGTTGCCGTACCCTCACCTGGACCCTAAACCGTCCCCGTCCACTAACCCTAACCCTAGCCAGAACCACAGCCCTAACCCTTCCCCGAAGCCTGACCCTCACCCGTCCCCTAATCCTAACCCGTACGCTAACACTAACCCGCGCCCTCACACGCACGCTTCCCCTAAAGCGTTGCCGTACCCTCACCTGGACCCTAAACCGTCCCCGTCCCCTAACCCTAACCCTAGCCCAAACCCTAACCCTAACCCTTCCCCGAAGCCTGACCCTCACCCGTGCCCTAATCCTAACCCGTACGCTAACACTAACCCGCGCCCTCACCCGCACGCTCCCCCTAAAGCGTTGCCGTACCCTCACTTGGGCCCTAAACCGTCCCCGTCCCCTAACCCTAACCCTAGCCCGAACCCTAACCCTAACCCTTCCCCGAAGCCTGACCCTCACCCGTCCCCTAATCCTAACCCGCACGCTAACACTAACCCGCGCCCTCACACGCACGCTCCCCCTAAAGCGTTGCCGTACCCTCACCTGGACCCTAAACCGTCCCCGTCCCCTAACCCTAACCCTAGCCCGAACCCTAACCCTAACCCTTCCCCGAAGCCTGACCCTCACCCGTCCCCTAATCCTAACCCGTACGCTAACACTAACCCGCGCCCTCACACGCACGCTCCCCCTAAAGCGTTGCCGTACCCTCACCTGGACCCTAAACCGTCCCCGTTCCCTAACCCTAACCCTAGCCCGAACCCTAACCCTAACCCTTCCCCGAAGCCTGACCCTCACCCGGGCCCTAATCCTAACCCGTACGCTAACACTAACCCGCGCCCTCACACGCACGCTCCCCCTAAAGCGTTGCCGTACCCTCACCTGGACCCTAAACCGTCCCCGTCCCCTAACCCTAACCCTAGCCCGAACCCTAACCCTAACCCTTCCCCGAAGCCTGACCCTCACCCGTCCCCTAATCCTAACCCGTACGATAACACTAACCCGCGCCCTCACACGCACGCTCCCCCTAAAGCGTTGCCGTACACTCACCTGGACCCTAAACCGTCCCCGTCCACTAACCCTAACCCTAGCCAGAACCACAGCCCTAACCCTTCCCCGAAGCCTGATCCTCACCCGTCCCCTAATCTTAACCCGTACGCTAACACTAACCCGCGCCCTCACACGCACGCTCCCCCTAAAGCGTTGCCGTACCCTCACCTGGACCCTAAACCGTCCCCGTTCCCTAACCCTAACCCTAGCCCGAACACTAACCCTAACCCTTCCCCGAAGCCTGACCCTCACCCGTCCCCTAATCCTAACCCGTACGCTAACACTAACCCGCGCCCTCACACGCACGCTCCCCCTAAAGCGTTGCCGTACCCTCACCTGGACCCTAAACCGTCCCCGTCCCCTAACCCTAACCCTAGCCCGAACCCTAACCCTAACCCTTCCCCGAAGCCTGACCCTCACCCGTCCCCTAATCCTAACCCGTACGCTAACGCTAACCCGCGCCCTCACACGCACGCTCCCCCTAAAGCGTTGCTGTACCCTCACCTGGACCCTAAACCGTCCCCGTCCCCTAACCCTAACCCTAGCCCGAACCCTAACCCTAACCCTTCCCCGAAGCCTGACCCTCACCCGTCCCCTAATCCTAACCCGTACGCTAACGCTAACCCGCGCCCTCACACGCACGCTCCCCCTAAAGCGTTGCTGTACCCTCACCTGGACCCTAAACCTTCCCCGTCCCCTAACCCTAACCCTAGCCCAAACCCTAACCCTAACCCTTCCCCGAAGCCTGACCCTCACCCGTCCCCTAATCCTAACCCGTACGCTAACGCTAACCCGCGCCCTCACACGCACGCTCCCTCTAAAGCGTTGCCGTACCCTCACCTGGACCCTAAACCGTCCCCGTCCCCTAACCCTAACCCTAGCCCGAACCCTAACCCTAACCCTTCCCCGAAGCCTGACCCTCACCCGTGCCCTAATCCTAACCCGTACGCTAACACTAACCCGCGCCCTCACACGCACGCTCCCCCTAAAGCGTTGCCGTACCCTCACCTGGACCCTAAACCGTCCCCGTCCCCTAAACCTAACCCTAGCCCGAACCCTAACCCTAAACCTTCCCCGAAGCCTGACACTCACCCGTCCCCTAAAACTAACCCGTACGCTAACACTAACCCACGCCCTCACACGCACGCTCCCCCTAAAGCGTTGCCGTACCCTCACCTGGACCCTAAACCGTCCCCGTCCCCTAACCCTAACCCTAGCCCGAACCCTAACCCTAACCCTTCCCCGAAGCCTGACCCTCACCCGTGCCCTAATCCTAACCCGTACGCTAACACTAACCCACGCCCTCACACGCACGCTCCCCCTAAAGCGTTGCCGTACCCTCACCTGGACCCTAAACCGTCCCCGTCCACTAACCCTAACCCTAGCCAGAACCACAGCCCTAACCCTTCCCCGAAGTCTGACCCTCACCCGTCCCCTAATCCTAACCCATACGCTAACACTAACCCGCGCCCTCACACGCACGCTCCCCCTAAAGCGTTGCCGTACCCTCACCTGGACCCTAAACCGTCCCCGTCCCCTAACCCTAACCCTAGCCCGAACCCTAACCCTAACCCTTCCCCGAAGCCTGACCCTCACCCGTGCCCTAATCCTAACCCGTACGCTAACACTAACCCGCGCCCTCACACGCACGCTCCCCCTAAAGCGTTGCTGCACCCTCACTTGGACCCTAAACCGTCCCCGTCCCCAAACCCTAACCCTAGCCCGAACCCTAACCCTAACCCTTCCCCGAAGCCTGACCCTCACCCGTCCCCTAATCCTAACCCGTACGCTAACACTAACCCGCGCCCTCACACGCACGCTCCCCCTAAAGCGTTGCCGTACCCTCACCTGGACCCTAAACCGTCCCCGTCCCCTAACCCTAACCCTAGCCCGAACCCTAACCCTAACACTTCCGCGAAGCCTGACCCTCACCCGTCCCCTAATCCTAACCCGTACGCTAACACTAACCCGCGCCCTCACACGCACGCTCCCCCTAAAGCGTTGCCGTACCCTCACCTGGACCCTAAACCGTCCCCGTCCCCTAACCCTAACCCTAGCCCAAACGCTAACCCTACCCCTTCCCCGAAGCCTGACCCTCACCCGTGCCCTAATCCTAACCCGTACGCTAACACCAACCCACGCCCTCACACGCACGCTCCCCCTAAAGCGTTGCCGTACCCTCACCTGGACCCTAAACCGTCCCCGTCCCCTAACCCTAACCCTAGCCCGAACCCTAACCCTAACCCTTCCCCGAAGCCTGACCCTCACCCGTCCCCTAATCCTAACCCGTACGCTAACACTAACCCGCGCCCTCACACGCACGCTCCCCCTAAAGCGTTGCCGTACCCTCACCTGGACCCTAAACCGTCCCCGTTCCCTAACCCTAACCCTAGCCCGAACCCTAACCCTAACCCTTCCCCGAAGCCTGACCCTCACCCGGGCCCTAATCCTAACCCGTACGCTAACACTAACCCGCGCCCTCACACGCACGCTCCCCCTAAAGCGTTGCCGTACCCTCACCTGGACCCTAAACCGTCCCCGTCCCCTAACCCTAACCCTAGCCCGAACCCTAACCCTAACCCTTCCCCGAAGCCTGACCCTCACCCGTCCCCTAATCCTAACCCGTACGATAACACTAACCCGCGCCCTCACACGCACGCTCCCCCTAAAGCGTTGCCGTACACTCACCTGGACCCTAAACCGTCCCCGTCCACTAACCCTAACCCTAGCCAGAACCACAGCCCTAACCCTTCCCCGAAGCCTGATCCTCACCCGTCCCCTAATCTTAACCCGTACGCTAACACTAACCCGCGCCCTCACACGCACGCTCCCCCTAAAGCGTTGCCGTACCCTCACCTGGACCCTAAACCGTCCCCGTTCCCTAACCCTAACCCTAGCCCGAACACTAACCCTAACCCTTCCCCGAAGCCTGACCCTCACCCGTCCCCTAATCCTAACCCGTACGCTAACACTAACCCGCGCCCTCACACGCACGCTCCCCCTAAAGCGTTGCCGTACCCTCACCTGGACCCTAAACCGTCCCCGTCCCCTAACCCTAACCCTAGCCCGAACCCTAACCCTAACCCTTCCCCGAAGCCTGACCCTCACCCGTCCCCTAATCCTAACCCGTACGCTAACGCTAACCCGCGCCCTCACACGCACGCTCCCCCTAAAGCGTTGCTGTACCCTCACCTGGACCCTAAACCGTCCCCGTCCCCTAACCCTAACCCTAGCCCGAACCCTAACCCTAACCCTTCCCCGAAGCCTGACCCTCACCCGTCCCCTAATCCTAACCCGTACGCTAACGCTAACCCGCGCCCTCACACGCACGCTCCCCCTAAAGCGTTGCTGTACCCTCACCTGGACCCTAAACCTTCCCCGTCCCCTAACCCTAACCCTAGCCCAAACCCTAACCCTAACCCTTCCCCGAAGCCTGACCCTCACCCGTCCCCTAATCCTAACCCGTACGCTAACGCTAACCCGCGCCCTCACACGCACGCTCCCTCTAAAGCGTTGCCGTACCCTCACCTGGACCCTAAACCGTCCCCGTCCCCTAACCCTAACCCTAGCCCGAACCCTAACCCTAACCCTTCCCCGAAGCCTGACCCTCACCCGTGCCCTAATCCTAACCCGTACGCTAACACTAACCCGCGCCCTCACACGCACGCTCCCCCTAAAGCGTTGCCGTACCCTCACCTGGACCCTAAACCGTCCCCGTCCCCTAAACCTAACCCTAGCCCGAACCCTAACCCTAAACCTTCCCCGAAGCCTGACACTCACCCGTCCCCTAAAACTAACCCGTACGCTAACACTAACCCACGCCCTCACACGCACGCTCCCCCTAAAGCGTTGCCGTACCCTCACCTGGACCCTAAACCGTCCCCGTCCCCTAACCCTAACCCTAGCCCGAACCCTAACCCTAACCCTTCCCCGAAGCCTGACCCTCACCCGTGCCCTAATCCTAACCCGTACGCTAACACTAACCCACGCCCTCACACGCACGCTCCCCCTAAAGCGTTGCCGTACCCTCACCTGGACCCTAAACCATCCCCGTCCACTAACCCTAACCCTAGCCAGAACCACAGCCCTAACCCTTCCCCGAAGTCTGACCCTCACCCGTCCCCTAATCCTAACCCATACGCTAACACTAACCCGCGCCCTCACACGCACGCTCCCCCTAAAGCGTTGCCGTACCCTCACCTGGACCCTAAACCGTCCCCTAACCCTAACCCTAACCCTAGCCCGAACCCTAACCCTAACCCTTCCCCGAAGCCTGACCCTCACCCGTGCCCTAATCCTAACCCGTACGCTAACACTAACCCGCGCCCTCACACGCACGCTCCCCCTAAAGCGTTGCTGCACCCTCACTTGGACCCTAAACCGTCCCCGTCCCCAAACCCTAACCCTAGCCCGAACCCTAACCCTAACCCTTCCCCGAAGCCTGACCCTCACCCGTCCCCTAATCCTAACCCGTACGCTAACACTAACCCGCGCCCTCACACGCACGCTCCCCCTAAAGCGTTGCCGTACCCTCACCTGGACCCTAAACCGTCCCCGTCCCCTAACCCTAACCCTAGCCCGAACCCTAACCCTAACACTTCCGCGAAGCCTGACCCTCACCCGTCCCCTAATCCTAACCCGTACGCTAACACTAACCCGCGCCCTCACACGCACGCTCCCCCTAAAGCGTTGCCGTACCCTCACCTGGACCCTAAACCGTCCCCGTCCCCTAACCCTAACCCTAGCCCAAACGCTAACCCTACCCCTTCCCCGAAGCCTGACCCTCACCCGTGCCCTAATCCTAACCCGTACGCTAACACCAACCCACGCCCTCACACGCACGCTCCCCCTAAAGCGTTGCCGTACCCTCACCTGGACCCTAAACCGTCCCCGTCCCCTAACCCTAACCCTAGCCCGAACCCTAACCCTAACCCTTCCCCGAAGCCTGACCCTCACCCGTGCCCTAATCCTAACCTGTACGCTAACACTAACCCGCGCCCTCACACGCACGCTCCCCCTAAAGCGTTGCCGTACCCTCACTTGGACCCTAAACCGTCCCCGTCCCCTAACCCTAACCCTAGCCCGAACCCTAACCCTAACCCTTCCCCGAAGCCTGACCCTCACCCGTGCCCTAATCCTAACCCGTACGCTAACACTAACCCGCGCCCTCACACGCACGCTCCCCCTAAAGCATTGCCGTATCCTCACCTGGACCCTAAACCGTCCCCGTCCCCTAACCCTAACCCTAGCCCGAAACCTAACCCTAACCCTTCCTCGAAGCCTGACCCCCACCCGTCCCCTAATCCTAACCCGTACACTAACACTAACCCGCGCCCTCACACGCACGCTCCCCCTAAAGCGTTGCCGTACCCTCACCTGGACCCTAAACCGTCCCCGTCCCCTAACCCTAACCCTAGCCCGAACCCTAACCCTAACCCTTCCCCGAAGCCTGACCCTCACCCGTCCCCTAATCCTAACCCGTACGCTAACACTAACCCGCGCCCTCACACGCACGCTCCCCCTAAAGCGTTGCCGTACCCTCACCTGGACCCTAAACCGTCCCCGTCCCCTAACCCTAACCCTAGCCCGAACCCTAACCCTAACCCTTCCCCGAAGCCTGACCCTCACCCGGGCCCTAATCCTAACCCGTACGCTAACACTAACCCGCGCCCTCACACGCACGCTCCCCCTAAAGCGTTGCCGTACCCTCACCTGGACCCTAAACCGTCCCCGTCCCCTAACCCTAAACCTAGCCCGAACCCTAACCCTAACCCTTCCCCGAGGCGTGACCTTCACCCGTCCCCTAATCCTAACCCGTACGCTAACACTAACCCGCGCCCTCACATGCACGCTCCCCCTAAAGCGTTGCCGTACCCTCACCTGGACCCTAAACCGTCCCCGTCCACTAACCCTAACCCTAGCCAGAACCACAGCCCTAACCCTTCCCCGAAGCCTGACCCTCACCCGTCCCCTAATCCTAACCCGTACGCTAACACTAACCCGCGCCCTCACACGCACGCTTCCCCTAAAGCGTTGCCGTACCCTCACCTGGACCCTAAACCGTCCCCGTCCCCTAACCCTAACCCTAGCCCGAACCCTAACCCTAACCCTTCCCCGAAGCCTGACCCTCACCCGTGCCCTAATCCTAGCCCGTACGCTAACACTAACCTGCGCCCTCACACGCACGCTCCCCCTAAAGCGTTGCCGTACCCTCACTTGGACCCTAAACCGTCCCCGTCCCCTAACCCTAACCCTAGCCCGAACCCTAACCCTAACCCTTCCCCGAAGCCTGACCCTCACCCGTGCCCTAATCCTAACACGTACGCTAACACTAACCCGCGCCCTCACACGCACGCTCCCCCTAAAGCGTTGCCGTACCCTCACCTGGACCCTAAACCGTCCCCGTCCCCTAAACCTAACCCTAGCCCGAACCCTAACCCTAACCCTTCCCCGAAGCCTGACACTCACCCGTCCCCTAAAACTAACCCGTACGCTAACACTAACCCACGCCCTCACACGCACGCTCCCCCTAAAGCGTTGCCGTACCCTCACCTGGACCCTAAACCGTCCCCGTCCCCTAACCCTAACCCTAGCCCGAACCCTAACCCTAACCCTTCCCCGAAGCCTGACCCTCACCCGTGCCCTAATCCTAACCCGTACGCTAACACTAACCCACGCCCTCACACGCACGCTCCCCCTAAAGCGTTGCCGTACCCTCACCTGGACCCTAAACCATCCCCGTCCACTAACCCTAACCCTAGCCAGAACCACAGCCCTAACCCTTCCCCGAAGTCTGACCCTCACCCGTCCCCTAATCCTAACCCGTACGCTAACACTAACCCACGCCCTCACACGCACGCTCCCCCTAAAGCGTTGCCGTACCCTCACCTGGACCCTAAACCGTCCCCGTCCCCTAACCCTAACCCTAGCCCGAACCCTAACCCTAACCCTTCCCCGAAGCCTGACCCTCACCCGTGCCCTAATCCTAACCCGTACGCTAACACTAACCCGCGCCCTCACACGCACGCTCCCCCTAAAGCGTTGCCGCACCCTCACTTGGACCCTAAACCGTCCCCGTCCCCAAACCCTAACCCTAGCCCGAACCCTAACCCTAACCCTTCCCCGAAGCCTGACCCTCACCCGTCCCCTAATCCTAACCCGTACGCTAACACTAACCCGCGCCCTCACACGCACGCTCCCCCTAAAGCGTTGCCGTACCCTCACCTGGACCCTAAACCGTCCCCGTCCCCTAACCCTAACCCTAGCCCGAACCCTAACCCTAACGCTTCCGCGAAGCCTGACCCTCACCCGTCCCCTAATCCTAACCCGTACGCTAACACTAACCCGCGCCCTCACACGCACGCTCCCCCTAAAGCGTTGCCGTACCCTCACCTGGACCCTAAACCGTCCCCGTCCCCTAACCCTAACCCTAGCCCAAACGCTAACCCTACCCCTTCCCCGAAGCCTGACCCTCACCCGTGCCCTAATCCTAACCCGTACGCTAACACCAACCCACGCCCTCACACGCACGCTCCCCCTAAAGCGTTGCCGTACCCTCACCTGGACCCTAAACCGTCCCCGTCCCCTAACCCTAACCCTAGCCCGAACCCTAACCCTAACCCTTCCCCGAAGCCTGACCCTCACCCGTGCCCTAATCCTAACCTGTACGCTAGCACTAACCCGCGCCCTCACACGCACGCTCCCCCTAAAGCGTTGCCGTACCCTCACCTGGACCCTAAACCGTCCCCGTCCCCTAACCCTAACCCTAGCCCGAACCCTAACCCTAACCCTTCCCCGAAGCCTGACCCTCACCCGTGCCCTAATCCTAACCCGTACGCTAACACTAACCCGCGCCCTCACACGCACGCTCCCCCTAAAGCATTGCCGTATCCTCACCTGGACCCTAAACCGTCCCCGTCCCCTAACCCTAACCCTAGCCCGAAACCTAACCCTAACCCTTCCTCGAAGCCTGACCCCCACCCGTCCCCTAATCCTAACCCGTACACTAACACTAACCCGCGCCCTCACACGCACGCTCCCCCTACAGCGTTGCCGTACCCTCACCTGGACCCTAAACCGTCCCCGTCCCCTAACCCTAACCCTAGCCCGAACCCTAACCCTAACCCTTCCCCGAAGCCTGACCCTCACCCGTCCCCTAATCCTAACCCGTACGCTAACACTAACCCGCGCCCTCACACGCACGCTCCCACTAAAGCGTTGCCGTACCCTCACCTGGACCCTAAACCGTCCCCGTCCCCTAACCCTAACCCTAGCCCGAACCCTAACCCTAACCCTTCCCCGAAGCCTGACCCTCACCCGTGCCCTAATCCTAACCCGTACGCTAACACTAACCCGCGCCCTCACACGCACGCTCCCCCTAAAGCGTTGCCGTACCCTCACCTGGACCCTAAACCGTCCCCGTCCCCTAACCCTAACCCTAGCCCGAACCCTAACCCTAACCCTTCCCCGAAGCCTGACCCTCACCCGTCCCCTAATCCTAACCCGTACGCTAACACTAACCCGCGCCCTCACACGCACGCTCCCCCTAAAGCGTTGCCGTACCCTCACCTGGACCCTAAACCGTCCCCGTCCCCTAACCCTAACCCTAGCCCGAACCCTAACCCTAACCCTTCCCCGAAGCCTGACCCTCACCCGGGCCCTAATCCTAACCCGTACGCTAACACTAACCCGCGCCCTCACACGCACGCTCCCCCTAAAGCGTTGCCGTACCCTCACCTGGACCCTAAACCGTCCCCGTCCCCTAACCCTAAACCTAGCCCGAACCCTAACCCTAACCCTTCCCCGAGGCGTGACCTTCACCCGTCCCCTAATCTTAACCCGTACGCTAACACTAACCCGCGCCCTCACATGCACGCTCCCCCTAAAGCGTTGCCGTACCCTCACCTGGACCCTAAACCGTCCCCGTCCACTAACCCTAACCCTAGCCAGAACCACAGCCCTAACCCTTCCCCGAAGCCTGACCCTCACCCGTCCCCTAATCCTAACCCGTACGCTAACACTAACCCGCGCCCTCACACGCACGCTTCCCCTAAAGCGTTGCCGTACCCTCACCTGGACCCTAAACCGTCCCCGTCCCCTAACCCTAACCCTAGCCCGAAGCCTAACCCTAACCCTTCCCCGAAGCCTGACCTTCACCCGTGCCCTAATCCTAACCCGTACGCTAACACTAACCTGCGCCCTCACACGCACGCTCCCCCTAAAGCGTTGCCGTACCCTCACTTGGACCCTAAACCGTCCCCGTCCCCTAACCCTAACCCTAGCCCGAACCCTAACCCTAACCCTTCCCCGAAGCCTGACCCTCACCCGTCCCCTAATCCTAACCCGTACGCTAACACTAACCCGCGCCCTCACACGCACACTCCCCCTAAAGCGTTGCCGTACCCTCACCTGGACCCTAAACCGTCCCCGTCCCCTAACCCTAACCCTAGCCCGAACCCTAACCCTAACTCTTCCCTGAAGCCTGACCCTCACCCGTCCCCTAATCCTAACCCGTACGCTAACACTAACCCGCGCCCTCACACGCACGCTCCCCCTAAAGCGTTGCCGTACCCTCACCTGGACCCTAAACCGTCCCCGTTCCCTAACCCTAACCCTAGCCCGAACCCTAACCCTAACCCTTCCCCGAAGCCTGACCCTCACCCGGGCCCTAATCCTAACCCGTACGCTAACACTAACCCGCGCCCTCACACGCACGCTCCCCCTAAAGCGTTGCCGTACCCTCACCTGGACCCTAAACCGTCCCCGTCCCCTAACCCTAACCCTAGCCCGAACCCTAACCCTAACCCTTCCCCGAAGCCTGACCCTCACCCGTCCCCTAATCCTAACCCGTACGCTAACACTAACCCGCGCCCTCACACGCACGCTCCCCCTAAAGCGTTGCCGTACCCTCACCTGGACCCTAAACCGTCCCCGTCCCCTAACCCTAACCCTAGCCCGAACCCTAACCCTAACCCTTCCCCGAAGCCTGACCCTCACCCGTCCCCTAATCCTAAACCGTACGCTAACACTAACCCGCGCCCTCACACGCACGCTCCCCCTAAAGCGTTGCCGTACCCTCACCTGGACCCTAAACCGTCCCCGTCCCCTAACCCTAACCCTAGCCCGAACCCTAACCCTAACCCTTTCCCGAAGCCTGACACTCACCCGTCCCCTACTCCTAACCCGTACGCTAACGCTAACCCGCGCCCTCACACGCACGCTCCCCCTATAACGTTGCCGTACCCTCACCTGGACCCTAAACCGTCCCCGTCCACTAACCCTAAGCCTAGCCAGAACCACAGCCCTAACCCTTCCCCGAAGCCTGACCCTCACCCGTGCCCTAATCCTAACCCGTACGCTAACACTAACCCACGCCCTCACACGCACGCTCCCCCTAAAGCGTTGCCGTACCCTCACCTGGACCCTAAACCGTCCCCGCCCACTAACCCTAACCCTAGCCAGAACCACAGCCCTAACCCTTCCCCGAAGCCTGACCCTCACCCGTCCCCTAATCCTAACCCGTACGCTAACACTAACCCGCGCCCTCACACGCACGCTCCCCCTAAAGCGTTGCCGTACCCTCACCTGGACCCTAAACCGTCCCCATCCCCTAAAACTAACCCTAGCCCGAACCCTAACCCTAACCCTTCCCCGAAGCCTGACCCTCACCCGTGCCCTAATCCTAACCCGTACGCTAACACTAACCCGCGCCCTCACACGCACGCTCCCCCTAAAGCGTTGCCGTACCCTCACTTGGACCCTAAACCGTCCCCGTCCCCTAACCCTAACCCTAGCCCGAAACCTAACCCTAACCCTTCCCCGAAGCCTGACCTTCACCCGTCCCCTAATCCTACCCGTACGCTAACACTAACCCGCGCCCTCACACGCACGCTCCCCCTAAAGCGTTGCCGTACCCTCACCTGGACCCTAAACCGTCCCCGTCCCCTAACCCTAACCCTAGCCCGAACCAGAACCCTAACCCTTCCCCGAAGCCTGACCCTCACCCGTGCCCTAATCCTAACCCGTACGCTAACACCAACCCACGCCCTCACACGCACGCTCCCCCTAAAGCGTTGCCGTACCCTCACCTGGACCCTAAACCGTCCCCGTCCCCTAACCCTAACCCTAGCCTGAAGCCTAACCCTAACCCTTCCCCGAAGCCTGACCCTCACCCGTCCCCTAATCCTAACCCGTACGCTAACACTAACCCGCGCCCTCACACGCACGCTCCCACTAAAGCGTTGCCGTACCCTCACCTGGACCTTAAACCGTCCCCGTCCCCTAACCCTAACCCTAGCCCGAACCCTAACCCTAACCCTTCCCCGAAGCCTGACCCTCACCCGTCCCCTAATCCTAACCCGTACGCTAACACTAACCCGCGCCCTCACACGCACGCTCCCACTAAAGCGTTGCCGTACCCTCACCTGGACCCTAAACCGTCCCCGTCCCCGTCCCCTAACCCTAGCCCGAACCCTAACCCTAACCCTTCCCCGAAGCCTGACCCTCACCCGTGCCCTAATCTTAACCTGTACGCTAACACTAACCCGCGCCCTCACACGCACGCTCCCCCTAAAGCGTTGCCGTACCCTCACCTGGACCCTAAACCGTCCCCGTCCCCTAACCCTAACCCTAGCCCGAACCCTAACCCTAACCCTTCCCCGAAGCCTGACCCTCACCCGTCCCCTAATCCTAACCCGTACGATAACACTAACCCGCGCCCTCACACGCACGCTCCCCCTAAAGCGTTGCCGTACCCTCACCTGGACCCTAAACCGTCCCCGTCCACTAACCCTAACCCTAGCCAGAACCACAGCCCTAACCCTTCCCCGAAGCCTGATCCTCACCCGTCCCCTAATCTTAACCCGTACGCTAACACTAACCCGCGCCCTCACATGCACGCTCCCCCTAAAGCGTTGCCGTACCCTCACCTGGACCCTAAACCGTCCCCGTTCCCTAACCCTAACCCTAGCCCGAACCCTAACCCTAACCCTTCCCCGAAGCCTGACCCTCACCCGTCCCATAATCCTAACCCGTACGCTAACACTAACCCGCGCCCTCACACGCACGCTCCCCCTAAAGCGTTGCCGTACCCTCACCTGGACCCTAAACCGTCCCCGTCCCCTAACCCTAACCCTAGCCCGAACCCTAACCCTAACCCTTCCCCGAAGCCTGACCCTCACCCGTCCCCTAATCCTAACCCGTACGCTAACGCTAACCCGCGCCCTCACACGCACGCTCCCCCTAAAGCGTTGCTGTACCCTCACCTGGACCCTAAACCGTCCCCGTCCCCTAACCCTAACCCTAGCCCAAACCCTAACCCTAACCCTTCCCCGAAGCCTGACCCTCACCCGTCCCCTAATCCTAAACCGTACGCTAACGCTAACCCGCGCCCTCACACGCACGCTCCCTCTAAAGCGTTGCCGTACCCTCACCTGGACCCTAAACCGTCCCCGTCCCCTAACCCTAACCCTAGCCCGAACCCTAACCCTAACCCTTCCCCGAAGCCTGACCCTCACCCGTGCCCTAATCCTAACCCGTACGCTAACACTAACCCGCGCCCTCACACGCACGCTCCCCCTAAAGCGTTGCCGTACCCTCACCTGGACCCTAAACCGTCCCCATCCCCTAAAACTAACCCTAGCCCGAACCCTAACCCTAACCCTTCCCCGAAGCCTGACCCTCACCCGTGCCCTAATCCTAACCCGTACGCTAACACTAACCCGCGCCCTCACACGCACGCTCCCCCTAAAGCGTTGCCGTACCCTCACTTGGACCCTAAACCGTCCCCGTCCCCTAACCCTAACCCTAGCCCGAAACCTAACCCTAACCCTTCCCCGAAGCCTGACCTTCACCCGTCCCCTAATCCTAACCCGTACGCTAACACTAACCCGCGCCCTCACACGCACGCTCCCCCTAAAGCGTTGCCGTACCCTCACCTGGACCCTAAACCGTCCCCGTCCCCTAACCGTAACCCTAGCCCAAACGATAACCCTAACCCTTCCCCGAAGCCTGACACTCACCCGTGCCCTAATCCTAACCCGTACGCTAACACCAACCCACGCCCTCACACGCACGCTCCCCCTAAAGCGTTGCCGTACCCTCACCTGGACCCTAAACCGTCCCCGTCCCCTAACCCTAGCCCGAACCCTAACCCTAACACTTCCCCGAAGCCTGACCCTCACCCGTGCCCTAATCCTAACCCGTACGCTAACACTAACCCGCGCCCTCACACGCACGCTCCCCCTAAAGCGTTGCCGTACCCTCACCTGGACCCTAAACCGTCCCCGTCCCCTAACCCTAACCCTAGCCCGAACCCTAACCCTAACCCTTCCCCGAAGCCTGACCCTCACCCGTGCCCTAATCCTAACCCGTACGCTAACACCAACCCACGCCCTCACACGCACGCTCCCCCTAAAGCGTTGCCGTAC
The DNA here is from genome assembly GCF_951394435.1 of Stenella coeruleoalba. Classification (NCBI taxonomy): domain Eukaryota; kingdom Metazoa; phylum Chordata; class Mammalia; order Artiodactyla; family Delphinidae; genus Stenella; species Stenella coeruleoalba. The sequence goes on along the minus strand of NC_137161.1, from coordinate 63,031,098 downwards.
CCTCACCTGGACCCTAAACCGTCCCCGTCCCCTAACCCTAACCCTAGCCCGAACCCTAACCCTAACCCTTCCCCGAAGCCTGACCCTCACCCGTCCCCTAATCCTAACCCGTACGCTAACACTAACCCGCGCCCTCACACGCACGCTCCCCCTAAAGCGTTGCCGTACCCTCACCTGGACCCTAAACCGTCCCCGTCCCCTAACCCTAACCCTAGCCCGAACCCTAACCCTAACCCTTCCCCGAAGCCTGACCCTCACCCGTCCCCTAATCCTAACCCGTACGCTAACACTAACCCGCGCCCTCACACGCACGCTCCCCCTAAAGCGTTGCCGTACCCTCACCTGGACCCTAAACCGTCCCCGTCCCCGTCCCCTAACCCTAGCCCGAACCCTAACCCTAACCCTTCCCCGAAGCCTGACCCTCACCCGTGCCCTAATCTTAACCTGTACGCTAACACTAACCCGCGCCCTCACACGCACGCTCCCCCTAAAGCGTTGCCGTACCCTCACCTGGACCTTAAACCGTCCCCGTCCCCTAACCCTAAACCTAGCCCGAACCCTAACCCTAACCCTTCCCCGAAGCATGACCCTCACCCGTCCCCTAATCCTAACCCGTACGATAACACTAACCCGCGCCCTCACACGCACGCTCCCCCTAAAGCGTTGCCGTACCCTCACCTGGACCCTAAACCGTCCCCGTCCCCTAACCCTAACCCTAGCCCGAACCCTAACCCTAACCCTTCCCCGAAGCCTGACCCTCACCCGTGCCCTAATCCTAACCCGTACGCTAACACCAACCCACGCCCTCACACGCACGCTCCCCCTAAAGCGTTGCCGTACCCTCACCTGGACCCTAAACCGTCCCCGTCCCCTAACCCTAACCCTAGCCCGAACCCTAACCCTAACCCTTCCCCGAAGCCTGACCCTCACCCGTCCCCTAATCCTAACCCGTACGCTAACACTAACCCGCGCCCTCACACGCACGCTCCCCCTAAAGCGTTGCCGTACCCTCACCTGGACCCTAAACCGTCCCCGTCCCCGTCCCCTAACCCTAGCCCGAACCCTAACCCTAACACTTCCCCGAAGCCTGACCCTCACCCGTGCCCTAATCTTAACCTGTACGCTAACACTAACCCGCGCCCTCACACGCACGCTCCCCCTAAAGCGTTGCCGTACCCTCACCTGGACCTTAAACCGTCCCCGTCCCCTAACCCTAACCCTAGCCCGAACCCTAACCCTAACCCTTCCCCGAAGCCTGACCCTCACCCGTCCCCTAATCCTAACCCGTACGATAACACTAACCCGCGCCCTCACACGCACGCTCCCCCTAAAGCGTTGCCGTACCCTCACCTGGACCCTAAACCGTCCCCGTCCACTAACCCTAACCCTAGCCAGAACCACAGCCCTAACCCTTCCCCGAAGCCTGATCCTCACCCGTCACCTAATCTTAACCCGTACGCTAACACTAACCCGCGCCCTCACACGCACGCTCCCCCTAAAGCGTTGCCGTACCCTCACCTGGACCCTAAACCATCCCCGTCCACTAACCCTAACCCTAGCCAGAACCACAGCCCTAACCCTTCCCCGAAGCCTGACCCTCACCCGTGCCCTAATCCTAACCCGTACGCTAACACTAACCCACGCCCTCACACGCACGCTCCCCCTAAAGCGTTGCCGTACCCTCACCTGGACCCTAAACCATCCCCGTCCACTAACCCTAACCCTAGCCAGAACCACAGCCCTAACCCTTCCCCGAAGCCTGACCCTCACCCGTCCCCTAATCCTAACCCGTACGCTAACACTAACCCGCGCCCTCACACGCACGCTCCCCCTAAAGCGTTGCCGTACCCTCACCTGGACCCTAAACCGTCCCCGTCCCCTAACCCTAACCCTAGCCCGAACCCTAACCCTAACCCTTCCCCGAAGCCTGACCCTCACCCGTGCCCTAATCCTAACCCGTACGCTAACACTAACCCGCGCCCTCACACGCACGCTCCCCCTAAAGCGTTGCCGCACCCTCACTTGGACCCTAAACCGTCCCCGTCCCCTAACCCTAACCCTAGCCCGAACCCTAACCCTAACCCTTCCCCGAAGCCTGACCCTCACCCGTCCCCTAATCCTAACCCGTACGCTAACACTAACCCGCGCCCTCACACGCACGCTCCCCCTAAAGCGTTGCCGTACCCTCACCTGGACCCTAAACCGTCCCCGTCCCCTAACCCTAACGCTAGCCCGAACCCTAACCCTAACACTTCCGCGAAGCCTGACCCTCACCCGTCCCCTAATCCTAACCCGTACGCTAACACCAACCCACGCCCTCACACGCACGCTCCCCCTAAAGCGTTGCCGTACCCTCACCTGGACCCTAAACCGTCCCCGTCCCCTAACCCTAACCCTAGCCCGAACCCTAACCCTAACCCTTCCCCGAAGCCTGACCCTCACCCGTCCCCTAATCCTAACCCGTACGCTAACACTAACCCGCGCCCTCACACGCACGCTCCCCCTAAAGCGTTGCCGTACCCTCACCTGGACCCTAAACCGTCCCCATCCCCTAACCCTAACCCTAGCCCAAACGCTAACCCTACCCCTTCCCCGAAGCCTGACCCTCACCCGTGCCCTAATCCTAACCCGTACGCTAACACCAACCCACGCCCTCACACGCACGCTCCCCCTAAAGCGTTGCCGTACCCTCACCTGGACCCTAAACCGTCCCCGTCCCCTAACCCTAACCCTAGCCCGAACCCTAACCCTAACCCTTCCCCGAAGCCTGACCCTCACCCGTGCCCTAATCCTAACCTGTACGCTAACACTAACCCGCACCCTCACACGCACGCTCCCCCTAAAGCGTTGCCGTACCCTCACTTGGACCCTAAACCGTCCCCGTCCCCTAACCCTAACCCTAGCCCGAACCCTAACCCTAACCCTTCCCCGAAGCCTGACCCTCACCCGTGCCCTAATCCTAACCCGTACGCTAACACTAACCCGCGCCCTCACACGCACGCTCCCCCTAAAGCATTGCCGTATCCTCACCTGGACCCTAAACCGTCCCCGTCCCCTAACCCTAACCCTAGCCCGAAACCTAACCCTAACCCTTCCTCGAAGCCTGACCCCCACCCGTCCCCTAATCCTAACCCGTACACTAACACTAACCCGCGCCCTCACACGCACGCTCCCCCTAAAGCGTTGCCGTACCCTCACCTGGACCCTAAACCGTCCCCGTCCCCTAACCCTAACCCTAGCCCGAACCCTAACCCTAACCCTTCCCCGAAGCCTGACCCTCACCCGTGCCCTAATCCTAACCCGTACGCTAACACTAACCCGCGCCCTCACACGCACGCTCCCCCTAAAGCGTTGCCATACCCTCACTTGGACCCTAAACCGTCCCCGTCCCCTAACCCTAACCCTAGCCCGAACCCTAACCCTAACCCTTCCCCGAAGCCTGACCCTCACCCGTCCCCTAATCCTAACCCGTACGCTAACACTAACCCGCGCCCTCACACGCACACTCCCCCTAAAGCGTTGCCGTACCCTCACCTGGACCCTAAACCGTCCCCGTCCCCTAACCCTAACCCTAGCCCGAACCCTAACCCTAACCCTTCCCCGAAGCCTGACCCTCACCCGTCCCCTAATCCTAACCCGTACGCTAACACTAACCCGCGCCCTCACACGCACGCTCCCCCTAAAGCGTTGCCGTACCCTCACCTGGACCCTAAACCGTCCCCGTTCCCTAACCCTAACCCTAGCCCGAACCCTAACCCTAACCCTTCCCCGAAGCCTGACCCTCACCCGGGCCCTAATCCTAACCCGTACGCTAACACTAACCCGCGCCCTCACACGCACGCTCCCCCTAAAGCGTTGCCGTACCCTCACCTGGACCCTAAACCGTCACCGTCCCCTAACCCTAACCCTAGCCCGAACCCTAACCCTAACCCTTCCCCGAAGCCTGACCCTCACCCGTCCCCTAATCCTAACCCGTACGCTAACACTAACCCGCGCCCTCACACGCACGCTCCCCCTAAAGCGTTTCCGTACCCTCACCTGGACCCTAAACCGTCCCCGTCCCCTAACCCTAACCCTAGCCCGAACCCTAACCCTAACCCTTCCCCGAAGCCTGACCCTCACCCGTCCCCTAATCCTAACCCGTACGCTAACACTAACCCGCGCCCTCACACGCACGCTCCCCCTAAAGCGTTGCCGTACCCTCACCTGGACCCTAAACCGTCCCCGTCCCCTAACCCTAACCCTAGCCCAAACCCTAACCCTAACCCTTACCCGAAGCCTGACCCTCACCCGTCCCCTACTCCTAACCCGTACGCTAACGCTAACCCGCGCCCTCACACGCACGCTCCCCCTATAGCGTTGCCGTACCCTCACCTGGACCCTAAACCGTCCCCGTCCACTAACCCTAACCCTAGCCAGAACCACAGCCCTAACCCTTCCCCGAAGCCTGACCCTCACCCGTGCCCTAATCCTAACCCGTACGCTAACACTAACCCACGCCCTCACACGCACGCTCCCCCTAAAGCGTTGCCGTACCCTCACCTGGACCCTAAACCGTCCCCGCCCACCAACCCTAACCCTAGACAGAACCACAGCCCTAACCCTTCCCCGAAGCCTGACCCTCACCCGTGCCCTAATCCTAACCCGTACGCTAACACTAACCCGCGCCCTCACACGCACGCTCCCCCTAAAGCGTTGCCGTACCCTCACCTGGACCCTAAACCGTCCCCATCCCCTAACCCTAACCCTAGCCCGAACCCTAACCCTAACCCTTCCCCGAAGCCTGACCCTCACCCGTGCCCTAATCCTAACCCGTACGCTAACACTAACCCGCGCCCTCACACGCACGCTCCCCCTAAAGCGTTGCCATACCCTCACTTGGACCCTAAACCGTCCCCGTCCCCTAACCCTAACCCTAGCCCGAACCCTAACCCTAACCCTTCCCCGAAGCCTGACCCTCACCCGTCCCCTAATCCTAACCCGTACGCTAACACTAACCCGCGCCCTCACACGCACGCTCCCCCTAAAGCGTTGCCGTACCCTCACCTGGACCCTAAACCGTCCCCGTCCCCTAACCCTAACCCTAGCCCGAACCCTAACCCTAACTCTTCCCCGAAGCCTGACCCTCACCCGTCCCCTAATCCTAACCCGTACGCTAACACTAACCCGCGCCCTCACACGCACGCTCCCCCTAAAGCGTTGTCGTACCCTCACCTGGACCCTAAACCGTCCCCGTCCCCTAACCCTAACCCTAGCCCGAACCCTAACCCTAACCCTTCCCCGAAGCCTGACCCTCACCCGTCCCCTAATCCTAACCCGTACGCTAACACTAACCCGCGCCCTCACACGCACGCTCCCACTAAAGCGTTGCCGTACCCTCACCTGGACCCTAAACCGTCCCCGTCCCCTAACCCTAACCCTAGCCCGAACCCTAACCCTAACCCTTCCCCGAAGCCTGACCCTCACCCGTCCCCTAATCCTAACCCGTACGATAACACTAACCCGCGCCCTCACACGCACGCTCCCCCTAAAGCGTTGCCGTACCCTCACCTGGATCCTAAACCGTCCCCGTCCACTAACCCTAACCCTAGCCAGAACCACAGCCCTAACCCTTCCCCGAAGCCTGACCCTCACCCTTCCCCTAATCCTAACCCGTACGCTAACACTAACCCGCGCCCTCACACGCACGCTCCCCCTAAAGCGTTGCCGTACCCTCACCTGGACCCTAAACCGTCCCCGTCCCCTAACCCTAGCCCGAACCCTAACCCTAACCCTTCCCCGAAGCCTGACCCTCACCCGTGCCCTAATCCTAACCCGTACGCTAACACTAACCCGCGCCCTCACACGCACGCTCCCCCTAAAGCGTTGCCGTACCCTCACCTGGACCCTAAACCGTCCCCGTCCCCTAACCCTAACCCTAGCCCGAACCCTAACCCTAACCCTTCCCCGAAGCCTGACCCTCACCCGTGCCCTAATCCTAACCCGTACGCTAACACCAACCCACGCCCTCACACGCACGCTCCCCCTAAAGCGTTGCCGTACCCTCACCTGGACCCTAAACCGTCCCCGTCCCCTAACCCTAACCCTAGCCCGAAGCCTAACCCTAACCCTTCCCCGAAGCCTGACCCTCACCCATCCCCTAATCCTAACCCGTACGCTAACACTAACCCGCGCCCTCACACGCACGCTCCCACTAAAGCGTTGCCGTACCCTCACCTGGACCCTAAACCGTCCCCGTCCCCTAACCCTAACCCTAGCCCGAACCCTAACCCTAACCCTTCCCCGAAGCCTGACCCTCACCCGTCCCCTAATCCTAACCCGTACGCTAACACTAACCCGCGCCCTCACACGCACGCTCCCACTAAAGCGTTGCCGTACCCTCACCTGGACCCTAAACCGTCCCCGTCCCCGTCCCCTAACCCTAGCCCGAACCCTAACCCTAACCCTTCCCCGAAGCCTGACCCTCACCCGTGCCCTAATCTTAACCTGTACGCTAACACTAACCCGCGCCCTCACACGCACGCTCCCCCTAAAGCGTTGCCGTACCCTCACCTGGACCCTAAACCGTCCCCGTCCCCTAACCCTAACCCTAGCCCGAACCCTCACCCTAACCCTTCCCCGAAGCCTGACCCTCACCCGTCCCCTAATCCTAACCCGTACGATAACACTAACCCGCGCCCTCACACGCACGCTCCCCCTAAAGCGTTGCCGTACCCTCACCTGGACCCTAAACCGTCCCCGTCCACTAACCCTAACCCTAGCCAGAACCACAGCCCTAACCCTTCCCCGAAGCCTGACCCTCACCCGTCCCCTAATCCTAACCCGTACGCTAACACTAACCCGCGCCCTCACACGCACGCTCCCACTAAAGCGTTGCCGTACCCTCACCTGGACCCTAAACCGTCCCCGTCCCCTAACCCTAACCCTAGCCCGAACCCTAACCCTAACCCTTCCCCGAAGCCTGACCCTCACCCGTCCCCTAATCCTAACCCGTACGATAACACTAACCCGCGCCCTCACACGCACGCTCCCCCTAAAGCGTTGCCGTACCCTCACCTGGATCCTAAACCGTCCCCGTCCACTAACCCTAACCCTAGCCAGAACCACAGCCCTAACCCTTCCCCGAAGCCTGACCCTCACCCTTCCCCTAATCCTAACCCGTACGCTAACACTAACCCGCGCCCTCACACGCACGCTCCCCCTAAAGCGTTGCCGTACCCTCACCTGGACCCTAAACCGTCCCCGTCCCCTAACCCTAGCCCGAACCCTAACCCTAACCCTTCCCCGAAGCCTGACCCTCACCCGTGCCCTAATCCTAACCCGTACGCTAACACTAACCCGCGCCCTCACACGCACGCTCCCCCTAAAGCGTTGCCGTACCCTCACCTGGACCCTAAACCGTCCCCGTCCCCTAACCCTAACCCTAGCCCGAACCCTAACCCTAACCCTTCCCCGAAGCCTGACCCTCACCCGTGCCCTAATCCTAACCCGTACGCTAACACCAACACACGCCCTCACACGCACGCTCCCCCTAAAGCGTTGCCGTACCCTCACCTGGACCCTAAACCGTCCCCGTCCCCTAACCCTAACCCTAGCCCGAAGCCTAACCCTAACCCTTCCCCGAAGCCTGACCCTCACCCGTCCCCTAATCCTAACCCGTACGCTAACACTAACCCGCGCCCTCACACGCACGCTCCCACTAAAGCGTTGCCGTACCCTCACCTGGACCCTAAACCGTCCCCGTCCCCTAACCCTAACCCTAGCCCGAACCCTAACCCTAACCCTTCCCCGAAGCCTGACCCTCACCCGTCCCCTAATCCTAACCCGTACGCTAACACTAACCTGCGCCCTCACACGCACGCTCCCACTAAAGCGTTGCCGTACCCTCACCTGGACCCTAAACCGTCCCCGTCCCCGTCCCCTAACCCTAGCCCGAACCCTAACCCTAACCCTTCCCCGAAGCCTGACCCTCACCCGTGCCCTAATCTTAACCTGTACGCTAACACTAACCCGCGCCCTCACACGCACGCTCCCCCTAAAGCGTTGCCGTACCCTCACCTGGACCCTAAACCGTCCCCGTCCCCTAACCCTAACCCTAGCCCGAACCCTCACCCTAACCCTTCCCCGAAGCCTGACCCTCACCCGTCCCCTAATCCTAACCCGTACGATAACACTAACCCGCGCCCTCACACGCACGCTCCCCCTAAAGCGTTGCCGTACCCTCACCTGGACCCTAAACCGTCCCCGTCCACTAACCCTAACCCTAGCCAGAACCACAGCCCTAACCCTTCCCCGAAGCCTGATCCTCACCCGTCCCCTAATCTTAACCCGTACGCTAACACTAACCCGCGCCCTCACACGCACGCTCCCCCTAAAGCGTTGCCGTACCCTCACCTGGACCCTAAACCGTCCCCGTTCCCTAACCCTAACCCTAGCCCGAACCCTAACCCTAACCCTTCCCCGAAGCCTGACCCTCACCCGTCCCATAATCCTAACCCGTACGCTAACACTAACCCGCGCCCTCACACGCACGCTCCCCCTAAAGCGTTGCCGTACCCTCACCTGGACCCTAAACCGTCCCCGTCCCCTAACCCTAACCCTAGCCCGAACCCTAACCCTAACCCTTCCCCGAAGCCTGACCCTCACCCGTCCCCTAATCCTAACCCGTACGCTAACGCTAACCCGCGCCCTCACACGCACGCTCCCTCTAAAGCGTTGCCGTACCCTCACCTGGACCCTAAACCGTCCCCGTCCCCTAACCCTAACCCTAGCCCGAACCCTAACCCTAACCCTTCCCCGAAGCCTGACCCTCACCCGTGCCCTAATCCTAAACCGTACGCTAACACTAACCCGCGCCCTCACACGCACGGTCCCCCTAAAGCGTTGCCGTACCCTCACCTGGACCCTAAACCGTCCCCATCCCCTAAAACTAACCCTAGCCCGAACCCTAACCCTAACCCTTCCCCGAAGCCTGACCCTCACCCGTGCCCTAATCCTAACCCGTACGCTAACACTAACCCGCGCCCTCACACGCACGCTCCCCCTAAAGCGTTGCCGTACCCTCACTTGGACCCTAAACCGTCCCCGTCCCCTAACCCTAACCCTAGCCCGAAACCTAACCCTAACCCTTCCCCGAAGCCTGACCTTCACCCGTCCCCTAATCCTAACCCGTACGCTAACACTAACCCGCGCCCTCACACGCACGCTCCCCCTAAAGCGTTGCCGTACCCTCACCTGGACCCTAAACCGTCCCCGTCCCCTAACCGTAACCCTAGCCCAAACGATAACCCTAACCCTTCCCCGAAGCCTGACCCTCACCCGTGCCCTAATCCTAACCCGTACGCTAACACCAACCCACGCCCTCACACGCACGCTCCCCCTAAAGCGTTGCCGTACCCTCACCTGGACCCTAAACCGTCCCCGTCCCCTAACCCTAGCCCGAACCCTAACCCTAACACTTCCCCGAAGCCTGACCCTCACCCGTGCCCTAATCCTAACCCGTACGCTAACACTAACCCGCGCCCTCACACGCACGCTCCCCCTAAAGCGTTGCCGTACCCTCACCTGGACCCTAAACCGTCCCCGTCCCCTAACCCTAACCCTAGCCCGAACCCTAACCCTAACCCTTCCCCGAAGCCTGACCCTCACCCGTGCCCTAATCCTAACCCGTACGCTAACACCAACCCACGCCCTCACACGCACGCTCCCCCTAAAGCGTTGCCGTACCCTCACCTGGACCCTAAACCGTCCCCGTCCCCTAACCCTAACCCTAGCCCGAACCCTAACCCTAACCCTTCCCCGAAGCCTGACCCTCACCCGTCCCCTAATCCTAACCCGTACGCTAACACTAACCCGCGCCCTCACACGCACGCTCCCCCTAAAGCGTTGCCGTACCCTCACCTGGACCCTAAACCGTCCCCGTCCCCTAACCCTAACCCTAGCCCGAACCCTAACCCTAACCCTTCCCCGAAGCCTGACCCTCACCCGTCCCCTAATCCTAACCCGTACGCTAACACTAACCCGCGCCCTCACACGCACGCTCCCCCTAAAGCGTTGCCGTACCCTCACCTGGACCCTAAACCGTCCCCGTCCCCGTCCCCTAACCCTAGCCCGAACCCTAACCCTAACCCTTCCCCGAAGCCTGACCCTCACCCGTGCCCTAATCTTAACCTGTACGCTAACACTAACCCGCGCCCTCACACGCACGCTCCCCCTAAAGCGTTGCCGTACCCTCACCTGGACCTTAAACCGTCCCCGTCCCCTAACCCTAACCCTAGCCCGAACCCTAACCCTAACCCTTCCCCGAAGCCTGACCCTCACCCGTCCCCTAATCCTAACCCGTACGATAACACTAACCCGCGCCCTCACACGCACGCTCCCCCTAAAGCGTTGCCGTACCCTCACCTGGACCCTAAACCGTCCCCGTCCACTAACCCTAACCCTAGCCAGAACCACAGCCCTAACCCTTCCCCGAAGCCTGATCCTCACCCGTCCCCTAATCTTAACCCGTACGCTAACACTAACCCGCGCCCTCACACGCACGCTCCCCCTAAAGCGTTGCCGTACCCTCACCTGGACCCTAAACCGTCCCCGTTCCCTAACCCTAACCCTAGCCCGAACCCTAACCCTAACCCTTCCCCGAAGCCTGACCCTCACCCGTCCCCTAATCCTAACCCGTACGCTAACACTAACCCGCGCCCTCACACGCACGCTCCCCCTAAAGCGTTGCCGTACCCTCACCTGGACCCTAAACCGTCCCCGTCCCCTAACCCTAACCCTAGCCCGAACCCTAACCCTAACCCTTCCCCGAAGCCTGACCCTCACCCGTGCCCTAATCCTAACCCGTACGCTAACACTAACCCGCGCCCTCACACGCACGCTCCCCCTAAACCGTTGCGCACCCTCACTTGGACCCTAAACCGTCCCCGTCCCCTAACCCTAACCCTAGCCCGAACTCTAACCCTAACCCTTCCCCGAAGCCTGACCCTCACCCGTCCCCTAATCCTAACCCGTACGCTAACACTAACCCGCGCCCTCACACGCACGCTCCCCCTAAAGCGTTGCCGTACCCTCACCTGGACCCTAAACCGTCCCCGTCCCCTAACCCTAACCCTAGCCCGAACCCTAACCCTAACACTTCCGCGAAGCCTGACCCTCACCCGTCCCCTAATCCTAACCCGTACGCTAACACCAACCCACGCCCTCACACGCACGCTCCCCCTAAAGCGTTGCCGTACCCTCACCTGGACCCTAAACCGTCCCCATCCCCTAACCCTAACCCTAGCCCGAACCCTAACCCTAACCCTTCCCCGAAGCCTGACCCTCACCCGTGCCCTAATCCTAACCCGTACGCTAACACTAACCCGCGCCCTCACACGCACGCTCCCCCTAAAGCGTTGCCGTACCCTCACCTGGACCCTAAACCGTCCCCGTCCCCTAACCCTAACCCTAGCCCAAACGCAAACCCTACCCCTTCCCCGAAGCCTGACCCTCACCCGTGCCCTAATCCTAACCCGTACGCTAACACCAACCCACGCCCTCACACGCACGCTCCCCCTAAAGCGTTGCCGTACCCTCACCTGGACCCTAAACCGTCCCCTAACCCTAACCCTAACCCTAGCCCGAACCCTAACCCTAACCCTTCCCCGAAGCCTGACCCTCACCCGTGCCCTAATCCTAACCTGTACGCTAACACTAACCCGCACCCTCACACGCACGCTCCCCCTAAAGCGTTGCCGTACCCTCACTTGGACCCTAAACCGTCCCCGTCCCCTAACCCTAACCCTAGCCCGAACCCTAACCCTAACCCTTCCCCGAAGCCTGACCCTCACCCGTGCCCTAATCCTAACCCGTACGCTAACACTAACCCGCGCCCTCACACGCACGCTCCCCCTAAAGCATTGCCGTATCCTCACCTGGACCCTAAACCGTCCCCGTCCCCTAACCCTAACCCTAGCCCGAAACCTAACCCTAACCCTTCCTCGAAGCCTGACCCCCACCCGTCCCCTAATCCTAACCCGTACACTAACACTAACCCGCGCCCTCACACGCACGCTCCCCCTAAAGCGTTGCCGTACCCTCACCTGGACCCTAAACCGTCCCCGTCCCCTAACCCTAACCCTAGCCCGAACCCTAACCCTAACCCTTCCCCGAAGCCTGACCCTCACCCGTGCCCTAATCCTAACCCGTACGCTAACACTAACCCGCGCCCTCACACGCACGCTCCCCCTAAAGCGTTGCCGTACCCTCACCTGGACCCTAAACCGTCCCCGTCCCCTAACCCTAACCCTAGCCCGAACCCTAACCCTAACCCTTCCCCGAAGCCTGACCCTCACCCGTCCCCTAATCCTAACCCGTACGCTAACACTAACCCGCGCCCTCACACGCACACTCCCCCTAAAGCGTTGCCGTACCCTCACCTGGACCCTAAACCGTCCCCGTCCCCTAACCCTAACCCTAGCCCGAACCCTAACCCTAACCCTTCCCCGAAGCCTGACCCTCACCCGTCCCCTAATCCTAACCCGTACGCTAACACTAACCCGCGCCCTCACACGCACGCTCCCCCTAAAGCGTTGCCGTACCCTCACCTGGACCCTAAACCGTCCCCTTTCCCTAACCCTAACCCTAGCCCGAACCCTAACCCTAACCCTTCCCCGAAGCCTGACCCTCACCCGGGCCCTAATCCTAACCCGTACGCTAACACTAACCCGCGCCCTCACACGCACGCTCCCCCTAAAGCGTTGCCGTACCCTCACCTGGACCCTAAACCGTCCCCGTCCCCTAACCCTAACCCTAGCCCGAACCCTAACCCTAACCCTTCCCCGAAGCCTGACCCTCACCCGTCCCCTAATCCTAACCCGTACGCTAACACTAACCCGCGCCCTCACACGCACGCTCCCCCTAAAGCGTTGCCGTACCCTCACCTGGACCCTAAACCGTCCCCGTCCCCTAACCCTAACCCTAGCCCGAACCCTAACCCTAACCCTTCCCCGAAGCCTGACCCTCACCCGTCCCCTAATCCTAACCCGTACGCTAACACTAACCCGCGCCCTCACACGCACGCTCCCCCTAAAGCGTTGCCGTACCCTCACCTGGACCCTAAACCGTCCCCGTCCCCTAACCCTAACCCTAGCCCGAACCCTAACCCTAACCCTTACCCGAAGCCTGACCCTCACCCGTCCCCTACTCCTAACCCGTACGCTAACGCTAACCCGCGCCCTCACACGCACGCTCCCCCTATAGCGTTGCCGTACCCTCACCTGGACCCTAAACCGTCCCTGTCCACTAACCCTAACCCTAGCCAGAACCACAGCCCTAACCCTTCCCCGAAGCCTGACCCTCACCCGTGCCCTAATCCTAACCCGTACGCTAACACTAACCCACGCCCTCACACGCACGCTCCCCCTAAAGCGTTGCCGTACCCTCACCTGGACCCTAAACCGTCCCCGCCCACCAACCCTAACCCTAGCCAGAACCACAGCCCTAACCCTTCCCCGAAGCCTGACCCTCACCCGTGCCCTAATCCTAACCCGTACGCTAACACTAACCCGCGCCCTCACACGCATGCTCCCCCTAAAGCGTTGCCGTACCCTCACCTGGACCCTAAACCGTCCCCATCCCCTAACCCTAACCCTAGCCCGAACCCTAACCCTAACCCTTCCCCGAAGCCTGACCCTCACCCGTGCCCTAATCCTAACCCGTACGCTAACACTAACCCGCGCCCTCACACGCACGCTCCCCCTAAAGCGTTGCCGTACCCTCACTTGGACCCTAAACCGTCCCCGTCCCCTAACCCTAACCCTAGCCCGAACCCTAACCCTAACCCTTCCCCGAAGCCTGACCCTCACCCGTCCCCTAATCCTAACCCGTACGCTAACACTAACCCGCGCCCTCACACGCACGCTCCCCCTAAAGCGTTGCCGTACCCTCACCTGGACCCTAAACCGTCCCCGTCCCCTAACCCTAACCCTAGCCCGAACCCTAACCCTAACTCTTCCCCGAAGCCTGACCCTCACCCGTCCCCTAATCCTAACCCGTACGCTAACACTAACCCGCGCCCTCACACGCACGCTCCCCCTAAAGCGTTGTCGTACCCTCACCTGGACCCTAAACCGTCCCCGTCCCCTAACCCTAACCCTAGCCCGAACCCTAACCCTAACCCTTCCCCGAAGCCTGACCCTCACCCGTCCCCTAATCCTAACCCGTACGCTAACACTAACCCGCGCCCTCACACGCACGCTCCCACTAAAGCGTTGCCGTACCCTCACCTGGACCCTAAACCGTCCCCGTCCCCTAACCCTAACCCTAGCCCGAACCCTAACCCTAACCCTTCCCCGAAGCCTGACCCTCACCCGTCCCCTAATCCTAACCCGTACGCTAACACTAACCCGCGCACTCACACGCACGCTCCCCCTAAAGCGTTGCCGTACCCTCACCTGGACCCTAAACCGTCCCCGTCCCCTAACCCTAACCCTAGCCCGAACCCTAACCCTAACCCTTCCCCGAAGCCTGACCCTCACCCGTCCCCTAATCCTAACCCGTACGCTAACACTAACCCGCGCCCTCACACGCACGCTCCCCCTAAAGCGTTGCCGTACCCTCACCTGGACCCTAAACCGTCCACGTCCACTAACCCTAAACCTAGCCAGAACCACAGCCCTAACCCTTCCCCGAAGCCTGACCCTCACCCTTCCCCTAATCCTAACCCGTACGCTAACACTAACCCGCGCCCTCACACGCACGGTCCCCCTAAAGCGTTGCCGTACCCTCACCTGGACCCTAAACCGTCCCCGTCCCCTAACCCTAACCCTAGCCCGAACCCTAACCCTAACCCTTCCCCGAAGCCTGACCCTCACCCGTCCCCTAATCCTAACCCGTACGCTAACACTAACCCGCGCCCTCACACGCACGCTCCCCCTAAAGCGTTGCCGTACCCTCACCTGGACCCTAAACCGTCCCCGTCCCCTAACCCTAACCCTAGCCCGAACCCTAACCCTAACCCTTCCCCGAAGCCTGACCCTCACCCTTCCCCTAATCCTAACCCGTACGCTAACACTAACCCGCGCCCTTACACGCACGCTCCCCCTAAAGCGTTGCCGTACCCTCACCTGGACCCTAAACCGTCCCCGTCCCCGAACCCTAACCCTAGCCCGAACCCTAACCCTAACCCTTCCCCGAAGCCTGACCCTCCCCCGTGCCCTAATCCTAACCCGTATGCTAACACTAACCCGCGCCCTCACACGCACGCTCCCCCTAAAGCGTTTCCGTACCCTCACGTGGATCCTAAACCGTCCCCGTCCCCTAACCCTAACCCTAGCCCGAACCCTAACCCTAACCCTTCCCCAAGCCTGACCCTCACCCGTCCCCTACTCCTAACCCGTACGCTAACACTAACCCGCGCCCTCACACGCATGCTCCCCCTATAGCGTTGCCGTACCCTCACCTGGACCCTAAACCGTCCCCGTCCCCTAACCCTAACCCTAGCCCGAACCCTAACCCTAACCCTTCCCCGAAGCCTGACCCTCACCCGTCCCCTAATCCTAACCCGTACGCTAACACTAACCCGCGCCCTCACACGCACGCTCCCCCTAAAGCGTTGCCGTACCCTCACCTGGACCCTAAACCGTCCCCGTCCCCTAACCCTAACCCTAGCCCAAACCCTAACCCTAACCCTTCCCCGAAGCATGACCCTCACCCGTGCCCTAATCCTAACCCGTACGCTAACACCAACCCACGCCCTCACACGCACGCTCCCCCTAAAGCGTTGCCGTACCCTCTCCTGGACCCTAAACCATCCCCGTCCCCTAACCCTAACCCTAGCCCGAACCCTAACCCTAACCCTTCCCCGAAGCCTGACCCTCACCCGTGCCCTAATCCTAACCCGTACGCTAACACTAACCCACGCCCTCACACGCACGCTCCCCCTAAAGCGTTGCCGTACCCTCACCTGGACCCTAAACCGTCCCCGTCCACTAACCCTAACCCTAGCCAGAACCACAGCCCTAACCCTTCCCCGAAGCCTGACACTCACCCGTCCCCTAATCCTAACCCGTACGCTAACACTAACCCGCGCCCTCACACGCACGCTCCCCCTAAAGCGTTGCCGTACCCTCACCTGGACACTAAACCGTCCCCGTCCCCTAACCCTAACCCTAGCCCGAACCCTAACCCTAACCCTTCCACGAAGCCTGACCCTCACCCGTGCCCTAATCTTAACCCGTACGCTAACACTAACCCGCGCCCTCACACGCACGCTCCCCCTAAAGCGTTGCCGTACCCTCACCTGGACCCTAAACCCTCCCCGTCCCCTAACCCTAACCCTAGCCCGAACCCTAACCCTAACCCTTCCCCGAAGCCTGACCCTCACCCGTGCCCTAATCCTAACCCGTACGCTAACACTAACCCGCGCCCTCACACGCACGCTCCCCCTAAAGCGTTGCCGTACCCTCACCTGGACCCTAAACCGTCCCCGTCCCCTAACCGTAACCCTAGCCCAAACGATAACCCTAACCCTTCCCCGAAGCCTGACCCTCACCCGTGCCCTAATCCTAACCCGTACGCTAACACCAACCCACGCCCTCACACGCACGCTCCCCCTAAAGCGTTGCCGTACCCTCACCTGGACCCTAAACCGTCCCCGTCCCCTAACCGTAACCCTAGCCCAAACGATAACCCTAACCCTTCCCCGAAGCCTGACCCTCACCCGTGCCCTAATCCTAACCCGTACGCTAACACCAACCCACGCCCTCACACGCACGCTCCCCCTAAAGCGTTGCCGTACCCTCACCTGGACCCTAAACCGTCCCCGTCCCCTAACCCTAGCCCGAACCCTAACCCTAACACTTCCCCGAAGCCTGACCCTCACCCGTGCCCTAATCCTAACCCGTACGCTAACACTAACCCGCGCCCTCACACGCACGCTCCCCCTAAAGCGTTGCCGTACCCTCACCTGGACCCTAAACCGTCCCCGTCCCCTAACCCTAACCCTAGCCCGAACCCTAACCCTAACCCTTCCCCGAAGCCTGACCCTCACCCGTGCCCTAATCCTAACCCGTACGCTAACACCAACCCACGCCCTCACACGCACGCTCCCCCTAAAGCGTTGCCGTACCCTCACCTGGACCCTAAACCGTCCCCGTCCCCTAACCCTAACCCTAGCCCGAACCCTAACCCTAACCCTTCCCCGAAGCCTGACCCTCACCCGTCCCCTAATCCTAACCCGTACGCTAACACTAACCCGCGCCCTCACACGCACGCTCCCCCTAAAGCGTTGCCGTACCCTCACCTGGACCCTAAACCGTCCCCGTCCCCTAACCCTAACCCTAGCCCGAACCCTAACCCTAACCCTTCCCCGAAGCCTGACCCTCACCCGTCCCCTAATCCTAACCCGTACGCTAACACTAACCCGCGCCCTCACACGCACGCTCCCCCTAAAGCGTTGCCGTACCCTCACCTGGACCCTAAACCGTCCCCGTCCCCGTCCCCTAACCCTAGCCCGAACCCTAACCCTAACCCTTCCCCGAAGCCTGACCCTCACCCGTGCCCTAATCTTAACCTGTACGCTAACACTAACCCGCGCCCTCACACGCACGCTCCCCCTAAAGCGTTGCCGTACCCTCACCTGGACCTTAAACCGTCCCCGTCCCCTAACCCTAACCCTAGCCCGAACCCTAACCCTAACCCTTCCCCGAAGCCTGACCCTCACCCGTCCCCTAATCCTAACCCGTACGATAACACTAACCCGCGCCCTCACACGCACGCTCCCCCTAAAGCGTTGCCGTACCCTCACCTGGACCCTAAACCGTCCCCGTCCACTAACCCTAACCCTAGCCAGAACCACAGCCCTAACCCTTCCCCGAAGCCTGATCCTCACCCGTCCCCTAATCTTAACCCGTACGCTAACACTAACCCGCGCCCTCACACGCACGCTCCCCCTAAAGCGTTGCCGTACCCTCACCTGGACCCTAAACCGTCCCCGTTCCCTAACCCTAACCCTAGCCCGAACCCTAACCCTAACCCTTCCCCGAAGCCTGACCCTCACCCGTCCCCTAATCCTAACCCGTACGCTAACACTAACCCGCGCCCTCACACGCACGCTCCCCCTAAAGCGTTGCCGTACCCTCACCTGGACCCTAAACCGTCCCCGTCCCCTAACCCTAACCCTAGCCCGAACCCTAACCCTAACCCTTCCCCGAAGCCTGACCCTCACCCGTGCCCTAATCCTAACCCGTACGCTAACACTAACCCGCGCCCTCACACGCACGCTCCCCCTAAACCGTTGCGCACCCTCACTTGGACCCTAAACCGTCCCCGTCCCCTAACCCTAACCCTAGCCCGAACTCTAACCCTAACCCTTCCCCGAAGCCTGACCCTCACCCGTCCCCTAATCCTAACCCGTACGCTAACACTAACCCGCGCCCTCACACGCACGCTCCCCCTAAAGCGTTGCCGTACCCTCACCTGGACCCTAAACCGTCCCCGTCCCCTAACCCTAACCCTAGCCCGAACCCTAACCCTAACACTTCCGCGAAGCCTGACCCTCACCCGTCCCCTAATCCTAACCCGTACGCTAACACCAACCCACGCCCTCACACGCACGCTCCCCCTAAAGCGTTGCCGTACCCTCACCTGGACCCTAAACCGTCCCCGTCCCCTAACCCTAACCCTAGCCCGAACCCTAACCCTAACCCTTCCCCGAAGCCTGACCCTCACCCGTGCCCTAATCCTAACCCGTACGCTAACACTAACCCGCGCCCTCACACGCACGCTCCCCCTAAAGCGTTGCCGTACCCTCACCTGGACCCTAAACCGTCCCCGTCCCCTAACCCTAACCCTAGCCCAAACGCAAACCCTACCCCTTCCCCGAAGCCTGACCCTCACCCGTGCCCTAATCCTAACCCGTACGCTAACACCAACCCACGCCCTCACACGCACGCTCCCCCTAAAGCGTTGCCGTACCCTCACCTGGACCCTAAACCGTCCCCTAACCCTAACCCTAACCCTAGCCCGAACCCTAACCCTAACCCTTCCCCGAAGCCTGACCCTCACCCGTGCCCTAATCCTAACCTGTACGCTAACACTAACCCGCACCCTCACACGCACGCTCCCCCTAAAGCGTTGCCGTACCCTCACTTGGACCCTAAACCGTCCCCGTCCCCTAACCCTAACCCTAGCCCGAACCCTAACCCTAACCCTTCCCCGAAGCCTGACCCTCACCCGTGCCCTAATCCTAACCCGTACGCTAACACTAACCCGCGCCCTCACACGCACGCTCCCCCTAAAGCATTGCCGTATCCTCACCTGGACCCTAAACCGTCCCCGTCCCCTAACCCTAACCCTAGCCCGAAACCTAACCCTAACCCTTCCTCGAAGCCTGACCCCCACCCGTCCCCTAATCCTAACCCGTACACTAACACTAACCCGCGCCCTCACACGCACGCTCCCCCTAAAGCGTTGCCGTACCCTCACCTGGACCCTAAACCGTCCCCGTCCCCTAACCCTAACCCTAGCCCGAACCCTAACCCTAACCCTTCCCCGAAGCCTGACCCTCACCCGTGCCCTAATCCTAACCCGTACGCTAACACTAACCCGCGCCCTCACACGCACGCTCCCCCTAAAGCGTTGCCGTACCCTCACCTGGACCCTAAACCGTCCCCGTCCCCTAACCCTAACCCTAGCCCGAACCCTAACCCTAACCCTTCCCCGAAGCCTGACCCTCACCCGTCCCCTAATCCTAACCCGTACGCTAACACTAACCCGCGCCCTCACACGCACACTCCCCCTAAAGCGTTGCCGTACCCTCACCTGGACCCTAAACCGTCCCCGTCCCCTAACCCTAACCCTAGCCCGAACCCTAACCCTAACCCTTCCCCGAAGCCTGACCCTCACCCGTCCCCTAATCCTAACCCGTACGCTAACACTAACCCGCGCCCTCACACGCACGCTCCCCCTAAAGCGTTGCCGTACCCTCACCTGGACCCTAAACCGTCCCCTTTCCCTAACCCTAACCCTAGCCCGAACCCTAACCCTAACCCTTCCCCGAAGCCTGACCCTCACCCGGGCCCTAATCCTAACCCGTACGCTAACACTAACCCGCGCCCTCACACGCACGCTCCCCCTAAAGCGTTGCCGTACCCTCACCTGGACCCTAAACCGTCCCCGTCCCCTAACCCTAACCCTAGCCCGAACCCTAACCCTAACCCTTCCCCGAAGCCTGACCCTCACCCGTCCCCTAATCCTAACCCGTACGCTAACACTAACCCGCGCCCTCACACGCACGCTCCCCCTAAAGCGTTGCCGTACCCTCACCTGGACCCTAAACCGTCCCCGTCCCCTAACCCTAACCCTAGCCCGAACCCTAACCCTAACCCTTCCCCGAAGCCTGACCCTCACCCGTCCCCTAATCCTAACCCGTACGCTAACACTAACCCGCGCCCTCACACGCACGCTCCCCCTAAAGCGTTGCCGTACCCTCACCTGGACCCTAAACCGTCCCCGTCCCCTAACCCTAACCCTAGCCCGAACCCTAACCCTAACCCTTACCCGAAGCCTGACCCTCACCCGTCCCCTACTCCTAACCCGTACGCTAACGCTAACCCGCGCCCTCACACGCACGCTCCCCCTATAGCGTTGCCGTACCCTCACCTGGACCCTAAACCGTCCCTGTCCACTAACCCTAACCCTAGCCAGAACCACAGCCCTAACCCTTCCCCGAAGCCTGACCCTCACCCGTGCCCTAATCCTAACCCGTACGCTAACACTAACCCACGCCCTCACACGCACGCTCCCCCTAAAGCGTTGCCGTACCCTCACCTGGACCCTAAACCGTCCCCGCCCACCAACCCTAACCCTAGCCAGAACCACAGCCCTAACCCTTCCCCGAAGCCTGACCCTCACCCGTGCCCTAATCCTAACCCGTACGCTAACACTAACCCGCGCCCTCACACGCATGCTCCCCCTAAAGCGTTGCCGTACCCTCACCTGGACCCTAAACCGTCCCCATCCCCTAACCCTAACCCTAGCCCGAACCCTAACCCTAACCCTTCCCCGAAGCCTGACCCTCACCCGTGCCCTAATCCTAACCCGTACGCTAACACTAACCCGCGCCCTCACACGCACGCTCCCCCTAAAGCGTTGCCGTACCCTCACTTGGACCCTAAACCGTCCCCGTCCCCTAACCCTAACCCTAGCCCGAACCCTAACCCTAACCCTTCCCCGAAGCCTGACCCTCACCCGTCCCCTAATCCTAACCCGTACGCTAACACTAACCCGCGCCCTCACACGCACGCTCCCCCTAAAGCGTTGCCGTACCCTCACCTGGACCCTAAACCGTCCCCGTCCCCTAACCCTAACCCTAGCCCGAACCCTAACCCTAACTCTTCCCCGAAGCCTGACCCTCACCCGTCCCCTAATCCTAACCCGTACGCTAACACTAACCCGCGCCCTCACACGCACGCTCCCCCTAAAGCGTTGTCGTACCCTCACCTGGACCCTAAACCGTCCCCGTCCCCTAACCCTAACCCTAGCCCGAACCCTAACCCTAACCCTTCCCCGAAGCCTGACCCTCACCCGTCCCCTAATCCTAACCCGTACGCTAACACTAACCCGCGCCCTCACACGCACGCTCCCACTAAAGCGTTGCCGTACCCTCACCTGGACCCTAAACCGTCCCCGTCCCCTAACCCTAACCCTAGCCCGAACCCTAACCCTAACCCTTCCCCGAAGCCTGACCCTCACCCGTCCCCTAATCCTAACCCGTACGCTAACACTAACCCGCGCACTCACACGCACGCTCCCCCTAAAGCGTTGCCGTACCCTCACCTGGACCCTAAACCGTCCCCGTCCCCTAACCCTAACCCTAGCCCGAACCCTAACCCTAACCCTTCCCCGAAGCCTGACCCTCACCCGTCCCCTAATCCTAACCCGTACGCTAACACTAACCCGCGCCCTCACACGCACGCTCCCCCTAAAGCGTTGCCGTACCCTCACCTGGACCCTAAACCGTCCACGTCCACTAACCCTAAACCTAGCCAGAACCACAGCCCTAACCCTTCCCCGAAGCCTGACCCTCACCCTTCCCCTAATCCTAACCCGTACGCTAACACTAACCCGCGCCCTCACACGCACGGTCCCCCTAAAGCGTTGCCGTACCCTCACCTGGACCCTAAACCGTCCCCGTCCCCTAACCCTAACCCTAGCCCGAACCCTAACCCTAACCCTTCCCCGAAGCCTGACCCTCACCCGTCCCCTAATCCTAACCCGTACGCTAACACTAACCCGCGCCCTCACACGCACGCTCCCCCTAAAGCGTTGCCGTACCCTCACCTGGACCCTAAACCGTCCCCGTCCCCTAACCCTAACCCTAGCCCGAACCCTAACCCTAACCCTTCCCCGAAGCCTGACCCTCACCCTTCCCCTAATCCTAACCCGTACGCTAACACTAACCCGCGCCCTTACACGCACGCTCCCCCTAAAGCGTTGCCGTACCCTCACCTGGACCCTAAACCGTCCCCGTCCCCGAACCCTAACCCTAGCCCGAACCCTAACCCTAACCCTTCCCCGAAGCCTGACCCTCCCCCGTGCCCTAATCCTAACCCGTATGCTAACACTAACCCGCGCCCTCACACGCACGCTCCCCCTAAAGCGTTTCCGTACCCTCACGTGGATCCTAAACCGTCCCCGTCCCCTAACCCTAACCCTAGCCCGAACCCTAACCCTAACCCTTCCCCAAGCCTGACCCTCACCCGTCCCCTACTCCTAACCCGTACGCTAACACTAACCCGCGCCCTCACACGCATGCTCCCCCTATAGCGTTGCCGTACCCTCACCTGGACCCTAAACCGTCCCCGTCCCCTAACCCTAACCCTAGCCCGAACCCTAACCCTAACCCTTCCCCGAAGCCTGACCCTCACCCGTCCCCTAATCCTAACCCGTACGCTAACACTAACCCGCGCCCTCACACGCACGCTCCCCCTAAAGCGTTGCCGTACCCTCACCTGGACCCTAAACCGTCCCCGTCCCCTAACCCTAACCCTAGCCCAAACCCTAACCCTAACCCTTCCCCGAAGCATGACCCTCACCCGTGCCCTAATCCTAACCCGTACGCTAACACCAACCCACGCCCTCACACGCACGCTCCCCCTAAAGCGTTGCCGTACCCTCTCCTGGACCCTAAACCATCCCCGTCCCCTAACCCTAACCCTAGCCCGAACCCTAACCCTAACCCTTCCCCGAAGCCTGACCCTCACCCGTGCCCTAATCCTAACCCGTACGCTAACACTAACCCACGCCCTCACACGCACGCTCCCCCTAAAGCGTTGCCGTACCCTCACCTGGACCCTAAACCGTCCCCGTCCACTAACCCTAACCCTAGCCAGAACCACAGCCCTAACCCTTCCCCGAAGCCTGACACTCACCCGTCCCCTAATCCTAACCCGTACGCTAACACTAACCGGCGCCCTCACACGCACGCTCCCCCTAAAGCGTTGCCGTACCCTCACCTGGACACTAAACCGTCCCCGTCCCCTAACCCTAACCCTAGCCCGAACCCTAACCCTAACCCTTCCACGAAGCCTGACCCTCACCCGTGCCCTAATCTTAACCCGTACGCTAACACTAACCCGCGCCCTCACACGCACGCTCCCCCTAAAGCGTTGCCGTACCCTCACCTGGACCCTAAACCCTCCCCGTCCCCTAACCCTAACCCTAGCCCGAACCCTAACCCTAACCCTTCCCCGAAGCCTGACCCTCACCCGTGCCCTAATCCTAACCCGTACGCTAACACTAACCCGCGCCCTCACACGCACGCTCCCCCTAAAGCGTTGCCGTACCCTCACCTGGACCCTAAACCGTCCCCGTCCCCTAACCCTAACCCTAGCCCAAACCCTAACCCTAACCCTTCCCCGAAGCCTGACCCTCACCCGTGCCCTAATCCTAACCCGTACGCTAACACCAACCCACGCCCTCACACGCACGCTCCCCCTAAAGCGTTGCCGTACCCTCTCCTGGACCCTAAACCATCCCCGTCCCCTAACCCTAACCCTAGCCCGAACCCTAACCCTAACCCTTCCCCGAAGCCTGACCCTCACCCGTGCCCTAATCCTAACCCGTATGCTAACACTAACCCACGCCCTCACACGCACGCTCCCCCTAAAGCGTTGCCGTACCCTCACCTGGACCCTAAACCGTCCCCGTCCACTAACCCTAACCCTAGCCAGAACCACAGCCCTAACCCTTCCCCGAAGCCTGACACTCACCCGTCCCCTAATCCTAACCCGTACGCTAACACTAACCCGCGCCCTCACACGCACGCTCCCCCTAAAGCGTTGCCGTACCCTCACCTGGACACTAAACCGTCCCCGTCCCCTAACCCTAACCCTAGCCCGAACCCTAACCCTAACCCTTCCACGAAGCCTGACCCTCACCCGTGCCCTAATCCTAACCCGTACGCTAACACTAACCCGCGCCCTCACACGCACGCTCCCCCTAAAGCGTTGCCGTACCCTCACCTGGACCCTAAACCCTCCCCGTCCCCTAACCCTAACCCTAGCCCGAACCCTAACCCTAACCCTTCCCCGAAGCCTGACCCTCACCCGTGCCCTAATCCTAACCCGTACGCTAACACCAACCCACGCCCTCACACGCACGCTCCCCCTAAAGCGTTGCCGTACCCTCTCCTGGACCCTAAACCATCCCCGTCCCCTAACCCTAACCCTAGCCCGAACCCTAACCCTAACACTTCCCCGAAGCCTGACCCTCACCCGTGCCCTAATCCTAACCCGTACGCTAACACTAACCCACGCCCTCACACGCACGCTCCCCCTAAAGCGTTGCCGTACCCTCACCTGGACCCTAAACCGTCCCCGTCCACTAACCCTAACCCTAGCCAGAACCACAGCCCTAACCCTTCCCCGAAGCCTGACACTCACCCGTCCCCTAATCCTAACCCGTACGCTAACACTAACCCGCGCCCTCACACGCACGCTCCCCCTAAAGCGTTGCCGTACCCTCACCTGGACACTAAACCGTCCCCGTCCCCTAACCCTAACCCTAGCCCGAACCCTAACCCTAACCCTTCCACGAAGCCTGACCCTCACCCGTGCCCTAATCCTAACCCGTACGCTAACACTAACCCGCGCCCTCACACGCACGCTCCCCCTAAAGCGTTGCCGTACCCTCACCTGGACCCTAAACCCTCCCCGTCCCCTAACCCTAACCCTAGCCCGAACCCTAACCCTAACCCTTCCCCGAAGCCTGACCCTCACCCGTCCCCTAATCCTAACCCGTACGCTAACACTAACCCGCGCCCTCAAACGCACGCTCCCACTAAAGCGTTGCCGTACCCTCACCTGGACCCTAAACCGTCCCCGTCCCCTAACCCTAACCCTAGCCCGAACCCTAACCCTAACCCTTCCCCGAAGCCTGACCCTCACCCGTGCCCTAATCCTAACCCGTACGCTAACACTAACCCGCGCCCTCACACGCACGCTCCCCCTAAAGCGTTGCCGTACCCTCACCTGGACCCTAAACCGTCCCCGTCCCCTAACCCTAACCCTAGCCCGAACCCTAACCCTAACCCGTCCCCGAAGCCTGACCCTCACCCGTCCCCTAATCCTAACCCGTACGCTAACACTAACCCGCGCCCTCACACGCACGCTCCCCCTAAAGCGTTGCCGTACCCTCACCTGGACCCTAAACCGTCCCCGTCCCCTAACCCTAACCCTAGCCCGAACCCTAACCCTAACCCTTACCCGAAGCCTGACCCTCACCCGTCCCCTACTCCTAACCCGTACGCTAACGCTAACCCGCGCCCTCACACGCCCGCTCCCCCTATAGCGTTGCCGTACCCTCACCTGGACCCTAAACCGTCCCTGTCCACTAACCCTAACCCTAGCCCGAACCCTAACCCTAACCCTTCCCCGAAGCCTGACCCTCCCCCGTGCCCTAATCCTAACCCGTATGCTAACACTAACCCGCGCCCTCACACGCACGCTCCCCCTAAAGCGTTTCCGTACCCTCACGTGGATCCTAAACCGTCCCCGTCCCCTAACCCTAACCCTAGCCCGAACCCTAACCCTAACCCTTCCCCAAGCCTGACCCTCACCCGTCCCCTACTCCTAACCCGTACGCTAACACTAACCCGCGCCCTCACACGCATGCTCCCCCTATAGCGTTGCCGTACCCTCACCTGGACCCAAAACCGTCCCCGTCCCCTAACCCTAACCCTAGCCCGAACCCTAACCCTAACCCTTCCCCGAAGCCTGACCCTCACCCGTCCCCTAATCCTAACCCGTACGCTAACACTAACCCGCGCCCTCACACGCACGCTCCCCCTAAAGCGTTGCCGTACCCTCACCTGGACCCTAAACCGTCCCCGTCCCCTAACCCTAACCCTAGCCCAAACCCTAACCCTAACCCTTCCCCGAAGCCTGACCCTCACCCGTGCCCTAATCCTAACCCGTACGCTAACACCAACCCACGCCCTCACACGCACGCTCCCCCTAAAGCGTTGCCGTACCCTCTCCTGGACCCTAAACCATCCCCGTCCCCTAACCCTAACCCTAGCCCGAACCCTAACCCTAACCCTTCCCCGAAGCCTGACCCTCACCCGTGCCCTAATCCTAACCCGTACGCTAACACTAACCCACGCCCTCACACGCACGCTCCCCCTAAAGCGTTGCCGTACCCTCACCTGGACCCTAAACCGTCCCCGTCCACTAACCCTAACCCTAGCCAGAACCACAGCCCTAACCCTTCCCCGAAGCCTGACAGTCACCCGTCCCCTAATCCTAACCCGTACGCTAACACTAACCCGCGCCCTCACACGCACGCTCCCCCTAAAGCGTTGCCGTACCCTCACCTGGACACTAAACCGTCCCCGTCCCCTAACCCTAACCCTAGCCCGAACCCTAACCCTAACCCTTCCACGAAGCCTGACCCTCACCCGTGCCCTAATCCTAACCCGTACGCTAACACTAACCCGCGCCCTCACACGCACGCTCCCCCTAAAGCGTTGCCGTACCCTCACCTGGACCCTAAACCCTCCCCGTCCCCTAACCCTAACCCTAGCCCGAACCCTAACCCTAACCCTTCCCCGAAGCCTGACCCTCACCCGTCCCCTAATCCTAACCCGTACGCTAACACTAACCCGCGCCCTCACACGCACGCTCCCCCTAAAGCGTTGTCGTACCCTCACCTGGACCCTAAACCGTCCCCGTCCCCTAACCCTAACCCTAGCCCGAACCCTAACCCTAACCCTTCCCCGAAGTCTGACCCTCACCCGTCCCCTAATCCTAACCCGTACGCTAACACTAACCCGCGCCCTCACACGCACGCTCCCACTAAAGCGTTGCCGTACCCTCACCTGGACCCTAAACCGTCCCCGTCCCCTAACCCTAACCCTAGCCCGAACCCTAACCCTAACCCTTCCCCGAAGCCTGACCCTCACCCGTCCCCTAATCCTAACCCGTACGCTAACACTAACCCGCGCACTCACACGCACGCTCCCCCTAAAGCGTTGCCGTACCCTCACCTGGACCCTAAACCGTCCCCGTCCCCTAACCCTAACCCTAGCCCGAACCCTAACCCTAACCCTTCCCCGAAGCCTGACCCTCACCCGTCCCCTAATCCTAACCCGTACGCTAACACTAACCCGCGCCCTCACACGCACGCTCCCCCTAAAGCGTTGCCGTACCCTCACCTGGACCCTAAACCGTCCACGTCCACTAACCCTAAACCTAGCCAGAACCACAGCCCTAACCCTTCCCCGAAGCCTGACCCTCACCCTTCCCCTAATCCTAACCCGTACGCTAACACTAACCCGCGCCCTCACACGCACGGTCCCCCTAAAGCGTTGCCGTACCCTCACCTGGACCCTAAACCGTCCCCGTCCCCTAACCCTAACCCTAGCCCGAACCCTAACCCTAACCCTTCCCCGAAGCCTGACCCTCACCCGTCCCCTAATCCTAACCCGTACGCTAACACTAACCCGCGCCCTCACACGCACGCTCCCCCTAAAGCGTTGCCGTACCCTCACCTGGACCCTAAACCGTCCCCGTCCCCTAACCCTAACCCTAGCCCGAACCCTAACCCTAACCCTTCCCCGAAGCCTGACCCTCACCCTTCCCCTAATCCTAACCCGTACGCTAACACTAACCCGCGCCCTTACACGCACGCTCCCCCTAAAGCGTTGCCGTACCCTCACCTGGACCCTAAACCGTCCCCGTCCCCGAACCCTAACCCTAGCCCGAACCCTAACCCTAACCCTTCCCCGAAGCCTGACCCTCCCCCGTGCCCTAATCCTAACCCGTATGCTAACACTAACCCGCGCCCTCACACGCACGCTCCCCCTAAAGCGTTTCCGTACCCTCACGTGGATCCTAAACCGTCCCCGTCCCCTAACCCTAACCCTAGCCCGAACCCTAACCCTAACCCTTCCCCAAGCCTGACCCTCACCCGTCCCCTACTCCTAACCCGTACGCTAACACTAACCCGCGCCCTCACACGCATGCTCCCCCTATAGCGTTGCCGTACCCTCACCTGGACCCTAAACCGTCCCCGTCCCCTAACCCTAACCCTAGCCCGAACCCTAACCCTAACCCTTCCCCGAAGCCTGACCCTCACCCGTCCCCTAATCCTAACCCGTACGCTAACACTAACCCGCGCCCTCA
The DNA here is from genome assembly GCF_951394435.1 of Stenella coeruleoalba. NCBI lineage: Eukaryota > Metazoa > Chordata > Mammalia > Artiodactyla > Delphinidae > Stenella > Stenella coeruleoalba. The sequence continues at coordinate 63,002,431 of NC_137161.1, read as the reverse complement.
CACGCACGCTCCCCCTAAAGCGTTGCCGTACCCTCACCTGGACCCTAAACCGTCCCCGTCCCCTAACCCTAACCCTAGCCCAAACCCTAACCCTAACCCTTCCCCGAAGCATGACCCTCACCCGTGCCCTAATCCTAACCCGTACGCTAACACCAACCCACGCCCTCACACGCACGCTCCCCCTAAAGCGTTGCCGTACCCTCTCCTGGACCCTAAACCATCCCCGTCCCCTAACCCTAACCCTAGCCCGAACCCTAACCCTAACCCTTCCCCGAAGCCTGACCCTCACCCGTGCCCTAATCCTAACCCGTACGCTAACACTAACCCACGCCCTCACACGCACGCTCCCCCTAAAGCGTTGCCGTACCCTCACCTGGACCCTAAACCGTCCCCGTCCACTAACCCTAACCCTAGCCAGAACCACAGCCCTAACCCTTCCCCGAAGCCTGACACTCACCCGTCCCCTAATCCTAACCCGTACGCTAACACTAACCCGCGCCCTCACACGCACGCTCCCCCTAAAGCGTTGCCGTACCCTCACCTGGACACTAAACCGTCCCCGTCCCCTAACCCTAACCCTAGCCCGAACCCTAACCCTAACCCTTCCACGAAGCCTGACCCTCACCCGTGCCCTAATCTTAACCCGTACGCTAACACTAACCCGCGCCCTCACACGCACGCTCCCCCTAAAGCGTTGCCGTACCCTCACCTGGACCCTAAACCCTCCCCGTCCCCTAACCCTAACCCTAGCCCGAACCCTAACCCTAACCCTTCCCCGAAGCCTGACCCTCACCCGTGCCCTAATCCTAACCCGTACGCTAACACTAACCCGCGCCCTCACACGCACGCTCCCCCTAAAGCGTTGCCGTACCCTCACCTGGACCCTAAACCGTCCCCGTCCCCTAACCCTAACCCTAGCCCAAACCCTAACCCTAACCCTTCCCCGAAGCCTGACCCTCACCCGTGCCCTAATCCTAACCCGTACGCTAACACCAACCCACGCCCTCACACGCACGCTCCCCCTAAAGCGTTGCCGTACCCTCTCCTGGACCCTAAACCATCCCCGTCCCCTAACCCTAACCCTAGCCCGAACCCTAACCCTAACCCTTCCCCGAAGCCTGACCCTCACCCGTGCCCTAATCCTAACCCGTATGCTAACACTAACCCACGCCCTCACACGCACGCTCCCCCTAAAGCGTTGCCGTACCCTCACCTGGACCCTAAACCGTCCCCGTCCACTAACCCTAACCCTAGCCAGAACCACAGCCCTAACCCTTCCCCGAAGCCTGACACTCACCCGTCCCCTAATCCTAACCCGTACGCTAACACTAACCCGCGCCCTCACACGCACGCTCCCCCTAAAGCGTTGCCGTACCCTCACCTGGACACTAAACCGTCCCCGTCCCCTAACCCTAACCCTAGCCCGAACCCTAACCCTAACCCTTCCACGAAGCCTGACCCTCACCCGTGCCCTAATCCTAACCCGTACGCTAACACTAACCCGCGCCCTCACACACACGCTCCCCCTAAAGCGTTGCCGTACCCTCACCTGGACCCTAAACCCTCCCCGTCCCCTAACCCTAACCCTAGCCCGAACCCTAACCCTAACCCTTCCCCGAAGCCTGACCCTCACCCGTGCCCTAATCCTAACCCGTACGCTAACACCAACCCACGCCCTCACACGCACGCTCCCCCTAAAGCGTTGCCGTACCCTCTCCTGGACCCTAAACCATCCCCGTCCCCTAACCCTAACCCTAGCCCGAACCCTAACCCTAACCCTTCCCCGAAGCCTGACCCTCACCCGTGCCCTAATCCTAACCCGTACGCTAACACTAACCCACGCCCTCACACGCACGCTCCCCCTAAAGCGTTGCCGTACCCTCACCTGGACCCTAAACCGTCCCCGTCCACTAACCCTAACCCTAGCCAGAACCACAGCCCTAACCCTTCCCCGAAGCCTGACACTCACCCGTCCCCTAATCCTAACCCGTACGCTAACACTAACCCGCGCCCTCACACGCACGCTCCCCCTAAAGCGTTGCCGTACCCTCACCTGGACACTAAACCGTCCCCGTCCCCTAACCCTAACCCTAGCCCGAACCCTAACCCTAACCCTTCCACGAAGCCTGACCCTCACCCGTGCCCTAATCCTAACCCGTACGCTAACACTAACCCGCGCCCTCACACGCACGCTCCCCCTAAAGCGTTGCCGTACCCTCACCTGGACCCTAAACCCTCCCCGTCCCCTAACCCTAACCCTAGCCCGAACCCTAACCCTAACCCTTCCCCGAAGCCTGACCCTCACCCGTCCCCTAATCCTAACCCGTACGCTAACACTAACCCGCGCCCTCAAACGCACGCTCCCACTAAAGCGTTGCCGTACCCTCACCTGGACCCTAAACCGTCCCCGTCCCCTAACCCTAACCCTAGCCCGAACCCTAACCCTAACCCTTCCCCGAAGCCTGACCCTCACCCGTGCCCTAATCCTAACCCGTACGCTAACACTAACCCGCGCCCTCACACGCACGCTCCCCCTAAAGCGTTGCCGTACCCTCACCTGGACCCTAAACCGTCCCCGTCCCCTAACCCTAACCCTAGCCCGAACCCTAACCCTAACCCGTCCCCGAAGCCTGACCCTCACCCGTCCCCTAATCCTAACCCGTACGCTAACACTAACCCGCGCCCTCACACGCACGCTCCCCCTAAAGCGTTGCCGTACCCTCACCTGGACCCTAAACCGTCCCCGTCCCCTAACCCTAACCCTAGCCCGAACCCTAACCCTAACCCTTACCCGAAGCCTGACCCTCACCCGTCCCCTACTCCTAACCCGTACGCTAACGCTAACCCGCGCCCTCACACGCACGCTCCCCCTATAGCGTTGCCGTACCCTCACCTGGACCCTAAACCGTCCCTGTCCACTAACCCTAACCCTAGCCCGAACCCTAACCCTAACCCTTCCCCGAAGCCTGACCCTCCCCCGTGCCCTAATCCTAACCCGTATGCTAACACTAACCCGCGCCCTCACACGCACGCTCCCCCTAAAGCGTTTCCGTACCCTCACGTGGATCCTAAACCGTCCCCGTCCCCTAACCCTAACCCTAGCCCGAACCCTAACCCTAACCCTTCCCCAAGCCTGACCCTCACCCGTCCCCTACTCCTAACCCGTACGCTAACACTAACCCGCGCCCTCACACGCATGCTCCCCCTATAGCGTTGCCGTACCCTCACCTGGACCCAAAACCGTCCCCGTCCCCTAACCCTAACCCTAGCCCGAACCCTAACCCTAACCCTTCCCCGAAGCCTGACCCTCACCCGTCCCCTAATCCTAACCCGTACGCTAACACTAACCCGCGCCCTCACACGCACGCTCCCCCTAAAGCGTTGCCGTACCCTCACCTGGACCCTAAACTGTCCCCGTCCCCTAACCCTAACCCTAGCCCAAACCCTAACCCTAACCCTTCCCCGAAGCCTGACCCTCACCCGTGCCCTAATCCTAACCCGTACGCTAACACCAACCCACGCCCTCACACGCACGCTCCCCCTAAAGCGTTGCCGTACCCTCTCCTGGACCCTAAACCATCCCCGTCCCCTAACCCTAACCCTAGCCCGAACCCTAACCCTAACCCTTCCCCGAAGCCTGACCCTCACCCGTGCCCTAATCCTAACCCGTACGCTAACACTAACCCACGCCCTCACACGCACGCTCCCCCTAAAGCGTTGCCGTACCCTCACCTGGACCCTAAACCGTCCCCGTCCACTAACCCTAACCCTAGCCAGAACCACAGCCCTAACCCTTCCCCGAAGCCTGACACTCACCCGTCCCCTAATCCTAACCCGTACGCTAACACTAACCCGCGCCCTCACACGCACGCTCCCCCTAAAGCGTTGCCGTACCCTCACCTGGACACTAAACCGTCCCCGTCCCCTAACCCTAACCCTAGCCCGAACCCTAACCCTAACCCTTCCACGAAGCCTGACCCTCACCCGTGCCCTAATCCTAACCCGTACGCTAACACTAACCCGCGCCCTCACACGCACGCTCCCCCTAAAGCGTTGCCGTACCCTCACCTGGACCCTAAACCCTCCCCGTCCCCTAACCCTAACCCTAGCCCGAACCCTAACCCTAACCCTTCCCCGAAGCCTGACCCTCACCCGTCCCCTAATCCTAACCCGTACGCTAACACTAACCCGCGCCCTCAAACGCACGCTCCCCCTAAAGCGTTGCCGTACCCTCACCTGGACCCTAAACCGTCCCCGTCCCCTAACCCTAACCCTAGCCCGAACCCTAACCCTAACCCTTCCCCGAAGCCTGACCCTCACCCGTGCCCTAATCCTAACCCGTACGCTAACACTAACCCGCGCCCTCACACGCACGCTCCCCTTAAAGCGTTGCCGTACCCTCACCTGGACCCTAAACCGTCCCCGTCCCCTAACCCTAACCCTAGCCCGAACCCTAACCCTAACCCGTCCCCGAAGCCTGACCCTCACCCGTCCCCTAATCCTAACCCGTACGCTAACACTAACCCGCGCCCTCACACGCACGCTCCCCCTAAAGCGTTGCCGTACCCTCACCTGGACCCTAAACCGTCCCCGTCCCCTAACCCTAACCCTAGCCCGAACCCTAACCCTAACCCTTACCCGAAGCCTGACCCTCACCCGTCCCCTACTCCTAACCCGTACGCTAACGCTAACCCGCGCCCTCACACGCACGCTCCCCCTATAGCGTTGCCGTACCCTCACCTGGACCCTAAACCGTCCCTGTCCACTAACCCTAACCCTAGCCAGAACCACAGCCCTAACCCTTCCCCGAAGCCTGACCCTCACCCGTGCCCTAATCCTAACCCGTACGCTAACACTAACCCACGCCCTCACACGCACGCTCCCCCTAAAGCGTTGCCGTACCCTCACCTGGACCCTAAACCGTCCCCGCCCACCAACCCTAACCCTAGCCAGAACCACAGCCCTAACCCTTCCCCGAAGCCTGACCCTCACCCGTGCCCTAATCCTAACCCGTACGCTAACACTAACCCGCGCCCTCACACGCATGCTCCCCCTAAAGCGTTGCCGTACCCTCACCTGGACCCTAAACCGTCCCCATCCCCTAACCCTAACCCTAGCCCGAACCCTAACCCTAACCCTTCCCCGAAGCCTGACCCTCACCCGTGCCCTAATCCTAACCCGTACGCTAACACTAACCCGCGCCCTCACACGCACGCTCCCCCTAAAGCGTTGCCGTACCCTCACTTGGACCCTAAACCGTCCCCGTCCCCTAACCCTAACCCTAGCCCGAACCCTAACCCTAACCCTTCCCCGAAGCCTGACCCTCACCCGTCCCCTAATCCTAACCCGTACGCTAACACTAACCCGCGCCCTCACACGCACGCTCCCCCTAAAGCGTTGCCGTACCCTCACCTGGACCCTAAACCGTCCCCGTCCCCTAACCCTAACCCTAGCCCGAACCCTAACCCTAACTCTTCCCCGAAGCCTGACCCTCACCCGTCCCCTAATCCTAACCCGTACGCTAACACTAACCCGCGCCCTCACACGCACGCTCCCCCTAAAGCGTTGTCGTACCCTCACCTGGACCCTAAACCGTCCCCGTCCCCTAACCCTAACCCTAGCCCGAACCCTAACCCTAACCCTTCCCCGAAGCCTGACCCTCACCCGTCCCCTAATCCTAACCCGTACGCTAACACTAACCCGCGCCCTCACACGCACGCTCCCACTAAAGCGTTGCCGTACCCTCACCTGGACCCTAAACCGTCCCCGTCCCCTAACCCTAACCCTAGCCCGAACCCTAACCCTAACCCTTCCCCGAAGCCTGACCCTCACCCGTCCCCTAATCCTAACCCGTACGCTAACACTAACCCGCGCACTCACACGCACGCTCCCCCTAAAGCGTTGCCGTACCCTCACCTGGACCCTAAACCGTCCCCGTCCCCTAACCCTAACCCTAGCCCGAACCCTAACCCTAACCCTTCCCCGAAGCCTGACCCTCACCCGTCCCCTAATCCTAACCTGTACGCTAACACTAACCCGCGCCCTCACACGCACGCTCCCCCTAAAGCGTTGCCGTACCCTCACCTGGACCCTAAACCGTCCACGTCCACTAACCCTAACCCTAGCCAGAACCACAGCCCTAACCCTTCCCCGAAGCCTGACCCTCACCCTTCCCCTAATCCTAACCCGTACGCTAACACTAACCCGCGCCCTCACACGCACGGTCCCCCTAAAGCGTTGCCGTACCCTCACCTGGACCCTAAACCGTCCCCGTCCCCTAACCCTAACCCTAGCCCGAACCCTAACCCTAACCCTTCCCCGAAGCCTGACCCTCACCCGTCCCCTAATCCTAACCCGTACGCTAACACTAACCCGCGCCCTCACACGCACGCTCCCCCTAAAGCGTTGCCGTACCCTCACCTGGACCCTAAACCGTCCCCGTCCCCTAACCCTAACCCTAGCCCGAACCCTAACCCTAACCCTTCCCCGAAGCCTGACCCTCACCCTTCCCCTAATCCTAACCCGTACGCTAACACTAACCCGCGCCCTTACACGCACGCTCCCCCTAAAGCGTTGCCGTACCCTCACCTGGACCCTAAACCGTCCCCGTCCCCGAACCCTAACCCTAGCCCGAACCCTAACCCTAACCCTTCCCCGAAGCCTGACCCTCCCCCGTGCCCTAATCCTAACCCGTATGCTAACACTAACCCGCGCCCTCACACGCACGCTCCCCCTAAAGCGTTGCCGTACCCTCACGTGGATCCTAAACCGTCCCCGTCCCCTAACCCTAACCCTAGCCCGAACCCTAACCCTAACCCTTCCCCAAGCCTGACCCTCACCCGTCCCCTACTCCTAACCCGTACGCTAACACTAACCCGCGCCCTCACACGCATGCTCCCCCTATAGCGTTGCCGTACCCTCACCTGGACCCTAAACCGTCCCCGTCCCCTAACCCTAACCCTAGCCCGAACCCTAACCCTAACCCTTCCCCGAAGCCTGACCCTCACCCGTCCCCTAATCCTAACCCGTACGCTAACACTAACCCGCGCCCTCACACGCACGCTCCCCCTAAAGCGTTGCCGTACCCTCACCTGGACCCTAAACCGTCCCCGTCCCCTAACCCTAACCCTAGCCCAAACCCTAACCCTAACCCTTCCCCGAAGCCTGACCCTCACCCGTGCCCTAATCCTAACCCGTACGCTAACACCAACCCACGCCCTCACACGCACGCTCCCCCTAAAGCGTTGCCGTACCCTCTCCTGGACCCTAAACCATCCCCGTCCCCTAACCCTAACCCTAGCCCGAACCCTAACCCTAACCCTTCCCCGAAGCCTGACCCTCACCCGTGCCCTAATCCTAACCCGTACGCTAACACTAACCCACGCCCTCACACGCACGCTCCCCCTAAAGCGTTGCCGTACCCTCACCTGGACCCTAAACCGTCCCCGTCCACTAACCCTAACCCTAGCCAGAACCACAGCCCTAACCCTTCCCCGAAGCCTGACACTCACCCGTCCCCTAATCCTAACCCGTACGCTAACACTAACCCGCGCCCTCACACGCACGCTCCCCCTAAAGCGTTGCCGTACCCTCACCTGGACACTAAACCGTCCCCGTCCCCTAACCCTAACCCTAGCCCGAACCCTAACCCTAACCCTTCCACGAAGCCTGACCCTCACCCGTGCCCTAATCCTAACCCGTACGCTAACACTAACCCGCGCCCTCACACGCACGCTCCCCCTAAAGCGTTGCCGTACCCTCACCTGGACCCTAAACCCTCCCCGTCCCCTAACCCTAACCCTAGCCCGAACCCTAACCCTAACCCTTCCCCGAAGCCTGACCCTCACCCGTCCCCTAATCCTAACCCGTACGCTAACACTAACCCGCGCCCTCAAACGCACGCTCCCACTAAAGCGTTGCCGTACCCTCACCTGGACCCTAAACCGTCCCCGTCCCCTAACCCTAACCCTAGCCCGAACCCTAACCCTAACCCTTCCCCGAAGCCTGACCCTCACCCGTGCCCTAATCCTAACCCGTACGCTAACACTAACCCGCGCCCTCACACGCACGCTCCCCCTAAAGCGTTGCCGTACCCTCACCTGGACCCTAAACCGTCCCCGTCCCCTAACCCTAACCCTAGCCCGAACCCTAACCCTAACCCGTCCCCGAAGCCTGACCCTCACCCGTCCCCTAATCCTAACCCGTACGCTAACACTAACCCGCGCCCTCACACGCACGCTCCCACTAAAGCGTTGCCGTACCCTCACCTGGACCCTAAACCGTCCCCGTCCACTAACCCTAACCCTAGCCCGAACCCTAACCCTAACCCTTCCCCGAAGCCTGACCCTCACCCGTGCCCTAATCCTAACCCGTACGCTAACACTAACCCGCGCCCTCACACGCACGCTCCCCCTAAAGCGTTGCCGTACCCTCACCTGGACCCTAAACCGTCCCCGTCCCCTAACCCTAACCCTAGCCCGAACCCTAACCCTAACCCTTCCCCGAAGCCTGACCCTCACCCGTCCCCTAATCCTAACCCGTACGCTAACACTAACCCGCGCCCTCACACGCACGCTCCCCCTAAAGCGTTGCCGTACCCTCACCTGGACCCTAAACCGTCCCCGTCCCCTAACCCTAACCCTAGCCCGAACCCTAACCCTAACCCTTCCCCGAAGCCTGAACCTCACCCGTGCCCTAATCCTAACCCGTACGCTAACACTAACCCGCGCCCTCACACGCACGCTCCCCCTAAAGCGTTGCCGTACCCTCACCTGGACCCTAAACCGTCCCCGTCCCCGTCCCCTAACCCTAGCCCGAACCCTAACCCTAACCCTTCCCCGAAGCCTGACCCTCACCCGTCCCCTAATCCTAACCCGTACGCTAACACTAACCCGCGCCCTCACACGCACGCTCCCACTAAAGCGTTGCCGTACCCTCACCTGGACCCTAAACCGTCCCCGTCCCCTAACCCTAACCCTAGCCCGAACCCTAACCCTAACCCTTCCCCGAAGCCTGACCCTCACCCGTCCCCTAATCCTAACCCGTACGCTAACACTAACCCGCGCCCTCACACGGACGCTCCCCCTAAAGCGTTGCCGTACCCTCACCTGGACCCTAAACCGTCCCCGTCCCCTAACCCTAACCCTAGCCCGAACCCTAACCCTAACCCTTCCCCGAAGCCTGACCCTCACCCGTCCCCTAATCCTAACCCGTACGCTAACACTAACCCGCGCCCTCACATGCACGCTCCCACTAAAGCGTTGCCGTACCCTCACCTGGACCCTAAACCGTCCCCGTCCCCTAACCCTAACCCTAGCCCGAACCCTAACCCTAACCCGTCCCCGAAGCCTGACCCTCACCCGTCCCCTAATCCTAACCCGTACGCTAACACTAACCCGCGCCCTCACACGCACGCTCCCACTAAAGCGTTGCCGTACCCTCACCTGGACCCTAAACCGTCCCCGTCCCCTAACCCTAACCCTAGCCCGAACCCTAACCCTAACCCTTCCCCGAAGCCTGACCCTCACCCGTGCCCTAATCCTAACCCGTACGCTAACACTAACCCGCGCCCTCACACGCACGCTCCCCCTAAAGCGTTGCCGTACCCTCAACTGGACCCTAAACCGTCCCCGTCCCCTAACCCTAACCCTAGCCCGAACCCTAACCCTAAACCTTCCCCGAAGCCTGACCCTCACCCATCCCCTAATCCTAACCCGTACGCTAACACTAACCCGCGCCCTCACACGCACGCTCCCCCTAAAGCGTTGCCGTACCCTCACCTAGACCCTAAACCGTCCCCGTCCCCTAACCCTAACCCTAGCCCGAACCCTAACCCTAACCCTTCCCCGAAGCCTGACCCTCACCCGTCCCCTAATCCTAACCCGTACGCTAACACTAACCCGCGCCCTCACACGCACGCTCCCCCTAAAGCGTTGCCGTACCCTCACCTGGACCCTAAACCGTCCCCGTCCCCTAACCCTAACCCTAGCCCGAACCCTAACCCTAACCCTTCCCCGAAGCCTGACCCTCACTCGTGCCCTAATCCTAACCCGTACGCTAACACTAACCCGCGCCCTCACACGAACGCTCCCCCTAAAGCGTTGCCGCACCCTCACTTGGACCCTAAACCGTACCCGTCCCCTAACCCTAACCCTAGCCCGAACCCTAACCCTAACCCTTCCCCGAAGCCTGACCCTCACCCGTCCCCTAATCCTAACCCGTACGCTAACACTAACCCGCGCCCTCACACGCACGCTCCCCCTAAAGCGTTGCCGTACCCTCACCTGGACCCTAAACCGTCCCCGTCCCCTAACCCTAACCCTAGCCCGAACCCTAACCCTAACACTTCCGCGAAGCCTGACCCTCACCCGTCCCCTAATCCTAACCCGTACGCTAACACTAACCCGCGCCCTCACACGCACGCTCCCCCTAAAGCGTTGCCGTACCCTCACCTGGACCCTAAACCGTCCCCGTCCCCTAACCCTAACCCTAGCCCAAACGCTAACCCTACCACTTCCCCGAAGCCTGACCCTCACCCGTGCCGTAATCCTAACCCGTACGCTAACACCAACCCACGCCCTCACACGCACGCTCCCCCTAAAGCGTTGCCGTACCCTCACCTGGACCCTAAACCGTCCCCCTCCACTAACCCTAACCCTAGCCCGAACCCTAACCCTAACCCTTCCCCGAAGCCTGACCCTCACCCGTCCCCTAATCCTAACCTGTACGCTAACACTAACCCGCGCCCTCACACGCACGCTCCCCCTAAAGCGTTGCCGTACCCTCACTTGGACCCTAAACCGTCCCCGTCCCCTAACCCTAACCCTAGCACGAACCCTAACCCTAACCCTTCCCCGAAGCCTGACCCTCACCCGTGCCCTAATCCTAACCCGTACGCTAACACTAATCCGCGCCCTCACACGCACGCTCCCCCTAAAGCATTGCCGTACCCTCACCTGGACCCTAAACCGTCCCCGTCCCCTAACCCTAACCCTAGCCCGAACCCTAACCCTAACCCTTCCTCGAAGCCTGACCCCCACCCGTCCCCTAATCCTAACCCGTACGCTAACACTAACCCGCGCCCTCACACGCACGCTCCCCCTAAAGCGTTGCCGTACCCTCACCTGGACCCTAAACCGTCCCCGTCCCCTAACCCTAACCCTAGCCCGAACCCTAACCCTAACCCTTCCCCGAAGCCTGACCCTCACCCGTCCCCTAATCCTAACCCGTACGCTAACACTAACCCGCGCCCTCACACGCACGCTCCCACTAAAGCGTTGCCGTACCCTCACCTGGACCCTAAACCGTCCCCGTCCCCTAACCCTAACCCTAGCCCGAACCCTAACCCTAACCCTTCCCCGAAGCCTGACCCTCACCCGTGCCCTAATCCTAACCCGTACGCTAACACTAACCCGCGCCCTCACACGCACGCTCCCCCTAAAGCGTTGCCGTACCCTCACCTGGACCCTAAACCGTCCCCATCCCCTAACCCTAACCCTAGCCCGAACCCTAACCCTAACCCTTCCCCGAAGCCTGACCCTCACCCGTCCCCTAATCCTAACCCGTACGCTAACACTAACCCGCGCCCTCACACGCACGCTCCCCCTAAAGCGTTGCCGTACCCTCACCTGGACCCTAAACCGTCCCCGTCCCCTAACCCTAACCCTAGCCCGAACCCTAACCCTAACCCTTCCCCGAAGCCTGACCCTCACCCGTGCCCTAATCCTAACCCGTACGCTAACACTAACCCGCGCCCTCACACGCAAGCTCCCCCTAAAGCGTTGCCGTACCCTCACCTGGACCCTAAACCGTCCCCGTCCCCTAACCCTAACCCTAGCCCGAACCCTAACCCTAACCCTTCCCCGAGGCGTGACCTTCACCCATCCCCTAATCCTAACCCGTACGATAACACTAACCCGCGCCCTCACATGCACGCTGCCCCTAAAGCGTTGCCGTACCCTCACCTGGACCCTAAACCGTCCCCGTCCACTAACCCTAACCCTAGCCAGAACCACAGCCCTAACCCTTCCCCGAAGCCTGACCCTCACCCGTCCCCTAATCCTAACCCGTACGCTAACACTAACCCGCGCCCTCACACGCACGCTTCCCCTAAAGCGTTGCCGTACCCTCACCTGGACCCTAAACCGTCCCCGTCCCCTAACCCTAACCCTAGCCCGAACCCTAACCCTAACCCTTCCCCGAAGCCTGACCCTCACTCGTGCCCTAATCCTAACCCGTACGCTAACACTAACCCGCGCCCTCACACGCACGCTCCCCCTAAAGCGTTGCCGCACCCTCACTTGGACCCTAAACCGAACCCGTCCCCTAACCCTAACCCTAGCCCGAACCCTAACCCTAACCCTTCCCCGAAGCCTGACCCTCACCCGTCCCCTAATCCTAACCCGTACGCTAACACTAACCCGCGCCCTCACACGCACGCTCCCCCTAAAGCGTTGCCGTACCCTCACCTGGACCCTAAACCGTCCCCGTCCCCTAACCCTAACCCTAGCCCGAACCCTAACCCTAACACTTCCGCGAAGCCTGACCCTCACCCGTCCCCTAATCCTAACCCGTACGCTAACACTAACCCGCGCCCTCACATGCACGCTCCCCCTAAAGCGTTGCCGTACCCTCACCTGGACCCTAAACCGTCCCCGTCCCCTAACCCTAACCCTAGCCCAAACGCTAACCCTACCCCTTCCCCGAAGCCTGACCCTCACCCGTGCCCTAATCCTAACCCGTACGCTAACACCAACCCACGCCCTCACACGCACGCTCCCCCTAAAGCGTTGCCGTACCCTCACCTGGACCCTAAACCGTCCCCGTCCACTAACCCTAACCCTAGCCCGAACCCTAACCCTAACCCTTCCCCGAAGCCTGACCCTCACCCGTCCCCTAATCCTAACCTGTACGCTAACACTAACCCGCGCCCTCACACGCACGCTCCCCCTAAAGCGTTGCCGTACCCTCACTTGGACCCTAAACCGTCCCCGTCCCCTAACCCTAACCCTAGCACGAACCCTAACCCTAACCCTTCCCCGAAGCCTGACCCTCACCCGTGCCCTAATCCTAACCCGTACGCTAACACTAATCCGCGCCCTCACACGCACGCTCCCCCTAAAGCATTGCCGTACCCTCACCTGGACCCTAAACCGTCCCCGTCCCCTAACCCTAACCCTAGCCCGAACCCTAACCCTAACCCTTCCTCGAAGCCTGACCCCCACCCGTCCCCTAATCCTAACCCGTACGCTAACACTAACCCGCGCCCTCACACGCACGCTCCCCCTAAAGCGTTGCCGTACCCTCACCTGGACCCTAAACCGTCCCCGTCCCCTAACCCTAACCCTAGCCCGAACCCTAACCCTAACCCTTCCCCGAAGCCTGACCCTCACCCGTCCCCTAATCCTAACCCGTACGCTAACACTAACCCGCGCCCTCACACGCACGCTCCCACTAAAGCGTTGCCGTACCCTCACCTGGACCCTAAACCGTCCCCGTCCCCTAACCCTAACCCTAGCCCGAACCCTAACCCTAACCCTTCCCCGAAGCCTGACCCTCACCCGTGCCCTAATCCTAACCCGTACGCTAACACTAACCCGCGCCCTCACACGCACGCTCCCCCTAAAGCGTTGCCGTACCCTCACCTGGACCCTAAACCGTCCCCATCCCCTAACCCTAACCCTAGCCCGAACCCTAACCCTAACCCTTCCCCGAAGCCTGACCCTCACCCGTCCCCTAATCCTAACCCGTACGCTAACACTAACCCGCGCCCTCACACGCACGCTCCCCCTAAAGCGTTGCCGTACCCTCACCTGGACCATAAACCGTCCCCGTCCCCTAACCCTAACCCTAGCCCGAACCCTAACCCTAACCCTTCCCCGAAGCCTGACCCTCACCCGTGCCCTAATCCTAACCCGTACGCTAACACTAACCCGCGCCCTCACACGCAAGCTCCCCCTAAAGCGTTGCCGTACCCTCACCTGGACCCTAAACCGTCCCCGTCCCCTAACCCTAACCCTAGCCCGAACCCTAACCCTAACCCTTCCCCGAGGCGTGACCTTCACCCATCCCCTAATCCTAACCCGTACGATAACACTAACCCGCACCCTCACATGCACGCTGCCCCTAAAGCGTTGCCGTACCCTCACCTGGACCCTAAACCGTCCCCGTCCACTAACCCTAACCCTAGCCAGAACCACAGCCCTAACCCTTCCCCGAAGCCTGACCCTCACCCGTCCCCTAATCCTAACCCGTACGCTAACACTAACCCGCGCCCTCACACGCACGCTTCCCCTAAAGCGTTGCCGTACCCTCACCTGGACCCTAAACCGTCCCCGTCCCCTAACCCTAACCCTAGCCCGAACCCTAACCCTAACCCTTCCCCGAAGCCTGACCCTCACCCGTGCCCTAATCCTAACCCGTACGCTAACACTAACCCGCGCCCTCACACGCACGCTCCCCCTAAAGCGTTGCCGTACCCTCACTTGGACCCTAAACCGTCCCCGTCCCCTAACCCTAACCCTAGCCCGAACCCTAACCCTAACCCTTCCCCGAAGCCTGACCCTCACCCGTCCCCTAATCCTAACCCGTACGCTAACACTAACCCGCGCCCTCACACGCACACTCCCCCTAAAGCGTTGCCGTACCCTCACCTGGACCCTAAACCGTCCCCGTCCCCTAACCCTAACCCTAGCCCGAACCCTAACCCTAACCCTTCCCCGAAGCCTGACCCTCACCCGTCCCCTAATCCGAACCCGTACGCTAACACTAACCCGCGCCCTCACACGCACGCTCCCCCTAAAGCGTTGCCGTACCCTCACCTGGACCCTAAACCGTCCCCGTTCCCTAACCCTAACCCTAGCCCGAACCCTAACCCTAACCCTTCCCCGAAGCCTGACCCTCACCCGGGCCCTAATCCTAACCCGTACGCTAACACTAACCCGCGCCCTCACGCGCACGCTCCCCCTAAAGCGTTGCCGTACCCTCACCTGGACCCTAAACCGTCCCCGTCCCCTAACCCTAACCCTAGCCCGAACCCTAACCCTAACCCTTCCCCGAAGCCTGACCCTCACCCGTCCCCTAATCCTAACCCGTACGCTAACACTAACCCGCGCCCTCACACGCACGCTCCCCCTAAAGCGTTGCCGTACCCTCACCTGGACCCTAAACCGTCCCCGTCCCCTAACCCTAACCCTAGCCCCAACCCTAACCCTAACCCTTCCCCGAAGCCTGACCCTCACCCGTCCCCTAATCCTAACCCGTACGCTAACACTAACCCGCGCCCTCACACGCACGCTCCCCCTAAAGGGTTGCCGTACCCTCACCTGGACCCTAAACCGTCCCCGTCCCCTAACCCTAACCCTAGCCCGAACCCTAACCCTAAACCTTACCCGAAGCCTGACCCTCACCCGTCCCCTACTCCTAACCCGTACGCTAACGCTAACCCGCGCCCTCACACGCACGCTCCCCCTATAGCGTTGCCGTACCCTCACCTGGACCCTAAACCGTCCCCGTCCACTAACCCTAACTCTAGCCAGAACCACAGCCCTAACCCTTCCCCGAAGCCTGACCCTCACCCGTCCCCTAATCCTAACCCGTACGCTAACACTAACCCGCGCCCTCACACGCACGCTCCCCCTAAAGCGTTGCCGTACCCTCACCTGGACCCTAAACCGTCCCCGTCCCCTAACCCTAACCCTAGCCCGAACCCTAACCCTAACCCTTCCCCGAAGCCTGACCCTCACCCGTGCCCTAATCCTAACCCTTACGCTAACACTAACCCGCGCCCTCACACGCACGCTCCCCCTAAAGCGTTGCCGTACCCTCACCTGGACCCTAAACCGTCCCCGTCCCCTAACCCTAACCCTAGCCCGAACCCTAACCCTAACCCTTCCCCGAGGCGTGACCTTCACCCGTCCCCTAATCCTAACCCGTACGATAACACTAACCCGCGCCCTCACACGCACGCTGCCCCTAAAGCGTTGCCGTACCCTCACCTGGACCCTAAACCGTCCCCGTCCACTAACCCTAACCCTAGCCAGAACCACAGCCCTAACCGTTCCCCGAAGCCTGACCCTCACCCTTCCCCTAATCCTAACCCGTACGCTAACACTAACCCGCGCCCTCACACGCACGCTTCCCCTAAAGCGTTGCCGTACCCTCACCTGGACCCTAAACCGTCCCCGTCCCCTAACCCTAACCCTAGCCCGAACCCTAACCCTAACCCTTCCCCGAAGCCTGACCCTCACCCGTGCCCTAATCCTAACCCGTACGCTAACACTAACCCACGCCCTCACACGCACGCTCCCCCTAAAGCGTTGCCGTACCCTCACTTGGACCCTAAACCGTCCCCGTCCCCTAACCCTAACCCTAGCCCGAACCCTAACCCTAACCCTTCCCCGAAGCCTGACCCTCACCCGTCCCCTAATCCTAACCCGTACGCTAACACTAACCCGCGCCCTCACACGCACGCTCCCCCTAAAGCGTTGTCGTACCCTCACCTGGACCCTAAACCGTCCCCGTCCCCTAACCCTAACCCTAGCCCGAACCCTAACCCTAACTCTTCCCCGAAGCCTGACCCTCACCCGTCCCCTAATCCTAACCCGTACGCTAACACTAACCCGCGCCCTCACACGCACGCTCCCCCTAAAGCGTTGTCGTACCCTCACCTGGACCCTAAACCGTCCCAGTCCCCTAACCCTAACCCTAGCCCGAACCCTAACCCTAACCCTTCCCCGAAGCCTGACCCTCACCCGTCCCCTAATCCTAAACCGTACGCTACAACTAACCGGCGCCCTCACACGCACGCTCCCACTAAAGCGTTGCCGTACCCTCACCTGGACCCTAAACCGTCCCCGTCCCCTAACCCTAACCCTAGCCCGAACCCTAACCCTAACCCTTCCCCGAAGCCTGACCCTCACCCGTGCCCTAATCCTAACCCGTACGCTAACACTAACCCGCGCCCTCACACGCACGCTCCCCCTAAAGCGTTGCCGTACCCTCACCTGGACCCTAAACCGTCCCCGTCCCCTAACCCTAACCCTAGCCCGAACCCTAACCCTAACCCTTCCCCGAAGCCTGACCCTCACCCGTCCCCTAATCCTAACCCGTACGCTAACACTAACCCGCGCCCTCACACGCACGCTCCCCCTAAAGCGTTGCCGTACCCTCACCTGGACCCTAAACCGTCCCCGTCCCCTAACCCTAACCCTAGCCCGAACCCTAACCCTAACCCTTCCCCGAAGCCTGACCCTCACCCGTGCCCTAATCCTAACCCGTACGCTAACACTAACCCGCGCCCTCACACGCACGCTCCCCCTAAAGCGTTGCCGTACCCTCACCTGGACCCTAAACCGTCCCCGTCCCCTAACCCTAACCCTATCCCGAACCCTAACCCTAACCCTTCCCCGAGGCGTGACCTTCACCCGTCCCCTAATCCTAACCCGTACGCTAACACTAACCCGCGCCCTCACACGCACGCTCCCGCTAAAGCGTTGCCGTACCCTCACCTGGACCCTAAACCGTCCCCGTCCACCAACCCTAACCCTAGCTAGAACCACAGCCCTAACCCTTCCCCGAAGCCTGACCCACACCCGTCCCCTAATCCTAACCCGTACGCTAACACTAACCCGCGCCCTCACACGCACGCTTCCCCTAAAGCGTTGCCGTACCCACACCTGGACCCTAAACCGTCCCCGTCCCCTAACCCTAACCCTAGCCCGAACCCTAACCCTAACCCTTCCCCGAAGCCTGACCCTCACCCGTGCCCTAATCCTAACCCGTACGCTAACACTAACCCGCGCCCTCACACGCACGCTCCCCCTAAAGCGTTGTCGTACCCTCACCTGGACCCTAAACCGTCCCCGTCCCCTAACCCTAACCCTAGCCCGAACCCTAACCCTAACCCTTCCCCGAAGCCTGACCCTCACCCGTCCCCTAATCCTAACCCGTACGCTAACACTAACCCGCGCCCTCACACGCACGCTCCCCCTAAAGCGTTGCCGTACCCTCACCTGGACCCTAAACCGTCCCCGTCCCCTAACCCTAACCCTAGCCCGAACCCTAACCCTAACCCTTCCCCGAAGCCTGACCCTCACCCGTGCCCTAATCCTAACCCTTACGCTAACACTAACCCGCGCCCTCACACGCACGCTCCCCCTAAAGCGTTGCCGTACCCTCACCTGGACCCTAAACCTTCCCCGTCCCCTAACCCTAACCCTAGCCCGAACCCTAACCCTAACCCTTCCCCGAGGCGTGACCTTCACCCGTCCCCTAATCCTAACCCGTACGATAACACTAACCCGCGCCCTCACATGCACGCTGCCCCTAAAGCGTTGCCGTACCCTCACCTGGACCCTAAACCGTCCCCGTCCACTAACCCTAACCCTAGCCAGAACCACAGCCCTAACCCTTCCCCGAAGCCTGACCCTCACCCGTCCCCTAATCCTAACCCGTACGCTAACACTAACCCGCGCCCTCACACGCACGCTTCCCCTAAAGCGTTGCCGTACCCTCACCTGGACCCTAAACCGTCCCCGTCCCCTAACCCTAACCCTAGCCTGAACCCTAACCCTAACCCTTCCCCGAAGCCTGACCCTCACCCGTGCCCTAATCCTAACCCGTACGCTAACACTAACCCGCGCCCTCACACGCACGCTCCCCCTAAAGCGTTGCCGTACCCTCACTTGGACCCTAAACCGTCCCCGTCCCCTAACCCTAACCCTAGCCCGAACCCTAACCCTAACCCTTCCCCGAAGCCTGACCCTCACCCGTGCCCTAATCCTAACCCGTACGCTAACACTAACCCGCGCCCTCACACGCACGCTCCCCCTAAAGCGTTGCCGTACCCTCACCTGGACCCTAAACCGTCCCCGTCCCCTAACCCTAACCCTAGCCCGAACCCTAACCCTAACCCTTCCCCGAAGCCTGACCCTCACCCGTGCCCTAATCCTAACCCTTACGCTAACACTAACCCGCGCCCTCACACGCACGCTCCCCCTAAAGCGTTGCCGTACCCTCACCTGGACCCTAAACCTTCCCCGTCCCCTAACCCTAACCCTAGCCCGAACCCTAACCCTAACCCTTCCCCGAGGCGTGACCTTCACCCGTCCCCTAATCCTAACCCGTACGATAACACTAACCCGCGCCCTCACATGCACGCTGCCCCTAAAGCGTTGCCGTACCCTCACCTGGACCCTAAACCGTCCCCGTCCACTAACCCTAACCCTAGCCAGAACCACAGCCCTAACCCTTCCCCGAAGCCTGACCCTCACCCGTCCCCTAATCCTAACCCGTACGCTAACACTAACCCGCGCCCTCACACGCACGCTTCCCCTAAAGCGTTGCCGTACCCTCACCTGGACCCTAAACCGTCCCCGTCCCCTAACCCTAACCCTAGCCTGAACCCTAACCCTAACCCTTCCCCGAAGCCTGACCCTCACCCGTGCCCTAATCCTAACCCGTACGCTAACACTAACCCGCGCCCTCACACGCACGCTCCCCCTAAAGCGTTGCCGTACCCTCACTTGGACCCTAAACCGTCCCCGTCCCCTAACCCTAACCCTAGCCCGAACCCTAACCCTAACCCTTCCCCGAAGCCTGACCCTCACCCGTGCCCTAATCCTAACCCGTACGCTAACACTAACCCGCGCCCTCACACGCACGCTCCCCCTAAAGCGTTGCCGTACCCTCACCTGGACCCTAAACCGTCCCCGTCCCCTAACCCTAACCCTAGCCCGAACCCTAACCCTAACCCTTCCCCGAAGCCTGACCCTCACCCGTGCCCTAATCCTAACCCTTACGCTAACACTAACCCGCGCCCTCACACGCACGCTCCCCCTAAAGCGTTGCCGTACCCTCACCTGGACCCTAAACCGTCCCCGTCCCCTAACCCTAACCCTAGCCCGAACCCTAACCCTAACCCTTCCCCGAGGCGTGACCTTCACCCGTCCCCTAATCCTAACCCGTACGATAACACTAACCCGCGCCCTCACATGCACGCTGCCCCTAAAGCGTTGCCGTACCCTCACCTGGACCCTAAACCGTCCCCGTCCACTAACCCTAACCCTAGCCAGAACCACAGCCCTAACCCTTCCCCGAAGCCTGACCCTCACCCGTCCCCTAATCCTAACCCGTACGCTAACACTAACCCGCGCCCTCACACGCACGCTTCCCCTAAAGCGTTGCCGTACCCTCACCTGGACCCTAAACCGTCCCCGTCCCCTAACCCTAACCCTAGCCCGAACCCTAACCCTAACCCTTCCCCGAAGCCTGACCCTCACCCGTGCCCTAATCCTAACCCGTACGCTAACACTAACCCGCGCCCTCACACGCACGCTCCCCCTAAAGCGTTGCCGTACCCTCACTTGGACCCTAAACCGTCCCCGTCCCCTAACCCTAACCCTAGCCCGAACCCTAACCCTAACCCTTCCCCGAAGCCTGACCCTCACCCGTCCCCTAATCCTAACCCGTACGCTAACACTAACCCGCGCCCTCACACGCACGCTCCCCCTAAAGCGTTGCCGTACCCTCACCTGGACCCTAAACCGTCCCCGTCCCCTAACCCTAACCCTAGCCCGAACCCTAACCCTAACCCTTCCCCGAAGCCTGACCCTCACCCGTCCCCTAATCCGAACCCGTACGCTAACACTAACCCGCGCCCTCACACGCACGCTCCCCCTAAAGCGTTGTCGTACCCTCACCTGGACCCTAAACCGTCCCCGTTCCCTAACCCTAACCCTAGCCCGAACCCTAACCCTAACCCTTCCCCGAAGCCTGACCCTCACCCGGGCCCTAATCCTAAACCGTACGCTAACACTAACCCGCGCCCTCACGCGCAGGCTCCCCCTAAAGCGTTGCCGTACCCTCACCTGGACCCTAAACCGTCCCCGTCCCCTAACCCTAACCCTAGCCCGAACCCTAACCCTAACCCTTCCCCGAAGCCTGACCCTCACCCGTCCCCTAATCCTAACCCGTACGCTAACACTAACCCGCGCCCTCACACGCACGCTCCCCCTAAAGCGTTGCCGTACCCTCACCTGGACCCTAAACCGTCCCCGTCCCCTAACCCTAACCCTAGCCCCAACCCTAACCCTAACCCTTCCCCGAAGCCTGACCCTCACCCGTCCCCTAATCCTAACCCGTACGCTAACACTAACCCGCGCCCTCACACGCACGCTCCCCCTAAAGGGTTGCCGTACCCTCACCTGGACCCTAAACCGTCCCCGTCCCCTAACCCTAACCCTAGCCCGAACCCTAACCCTAAACCTTACCCGAAGCCTGACCCTCACCCGTCCCCTACTCCTAACCCGTACGCTAACGCTAACCCGCGCCCTCACACGCACGCTCCCCCTATAGCGTTGCCGTACCCTCACCTGGACCCTAAACCGTCCCCGTCCACTAACCCTAACTCTAGCCAGAACCACAGCCCTAACCCTTCCCCGAAGCCTGACCCTCACCCGTGCCCTAATCCTAACCCGTACGCTAACACTAATCCACGCCCTCACACGCACGCTCCCCCTAAATCGTTGCCGTACCCTCACCTGGACCCTAAACCGTCCCCGCCCACTAACCCTAACCCTAGCCAGAACCACAGCCCTAACCCTTCCCCGAAGCCTGACCCTCACCCGTCCCCTAATCGTAACCCGTACGCTAACACTAACCCGCGCCCTCACACGCACGCTCCCCCTAAAGCGTTGCCGTACCCTCACCTGGACCCTAAACCGTCCCCATCCCCTAACCCTAACCCTAGCCCGAACCCTAACCCTAACCCTTCCCCGAAGCCTGACCCTCACCCGTGCCCTAATCCTAACCCGTACGCTAACACTAACCCGCGCACTCACACGCACGCTCCCCCTAAAGCGTTGCCGTACCCTCACGTGGACCCTAAACCGTCCCCGTCCCCTAACCCTAACCCTAGCCCGAACCCTAACCCTAACCCTTCCCCGAAGCCTGACCCTCACCCGTCCCCTAATCCTAACCCGTACGCTAACACTAACCCGCGCCCTCACACGCACGCTTCCCCTAAAGCGTTGCCGTACCCTCACCTGGACCCTAAACCGTCCCCGTCCCCTAACCCTAACCCTAGCCTGAACCCTAACCCTAACCCTTCCCCGAAGCCTGACCCTCACCCGTGCCCTAATCCTAACCCGTACGCTAACACTAACCCGCGCCCTCACACGCACGCTCCCCCTAAAGCGTTGCCGTACCCTCACTTGGACCCTAAACCGTCCCCGTCCCCTAACCCTAACCCTAGCCCGAACCCTAACCCTAACCCTTCCCCGAAGCCTGACCCTCACCCGTGCCCTAATCCTAACCCGTACGCTAACACTAACCCGCGCCCTCACACGCACGCTCCCCCTAAAGCGTTGCCGTACCCTCACCTGGACCCTAAACCGTCCCCGTCCCCTAACCCTAACCCTAGCCCGAACCCTAACCCTAACCCTTCCCCGAAGCCTGACCCTCACCCGTCCCCTAATCCTAACCCGTACGCTAACACTAACCCGCGCCCTCACACGCACGCTTCCCCTAAAGCGTTGCCGTACCCTCACCTGGACCCTAAACCGTCCCCGTCCCCTAACCCTAACCCTAGCCTGAACCCTAACCCTAACCCTTCCCCGAAGCCTGACCCTCACCCGTGCCCTAATCCTAACCCGTACGCTAACACTAACCCGCGCCCTCACACGCACGCTCCCCCTAAAGCGTTGCCGTACCCTCACTTGGACCCTAAACCGTCCCCGTCCCCTAACCCTAACCCTAGCCCGAACCCTAACCCTAACCCTTCCCCGAAGCCTGACCCTCACCCGTGCCCTAATCCTAACCCGTACGCTAACACTAACCCGCGCCCTCACACGCACGCTCCCCCTAAAGCGTTGCCGTACCCTCACCTGGACCCTAAACCGTCCCCGTCCCCTAACCCTAACCCTAGCCCGAACCCTAACCCTAACCCTTCCCCGAAGCCTGACCCTCACCCGTCCCCTAATCCTAACCCGTACGCTAACACTAACCCGCGCCCTCACACGCACGCTCCCCCTAAAGCGTTGCCGTACCCTCACCTGGACCCTAAACCGTCCCCGTCCCCTAACCCTAACCCTAGCCCGAACCCTAACCCTAACCCTTCCCCGAAGCCTGACCCTCACCCGTGCCCTAATCCTAACCCTTACGCTAACACTAACCCGCGCCCTCACACGCACGCTCCCCCTAAAGCGTTGCCGTACCCTCACCTGGACCCTAAACCGTCCCCGTCCCCTAACCCTAACCCTAGCCCGAACCCTAACCCTAACCCTTCCCCGAGGCGTGACCTTCACCCGTCCCCTAATCCTAACCCGTACGATAACACTAACCCGCGCCCTCACATGCACGCTGCCCCTAAAGCGTTGCCGTACCCTCACCTGGACCCTAAACCGTCCCCGTCCACTAACCCTAACCCTAGCCAGAACCACAGCCCTAACCCTTCCCCGAAGCCTGACCCTCACCCGTCCCCTAATCCTAACCCGTACGCTAACACTAACCCGCGCCCTCACACGCACGCTTCCCCTAAAGCGTTGCCGTACCCTCACCTGGACCCTAAACCGTCCCCGTCCCCTAACCCTAACCCTAGCCCGAACCCTAACCCTAACCCTTCCCCGAAGCCTGACCCTCACCCGTGCCCTAATCCTAACCCGTACGCTAACACTAACCCGCGCCCTCACACGCACGCTCCCCCTAAAGCGTTGCCGTACCCTCACTTGGACCCTAAACCGTCCCCGTCCCCTAACCCTAACCCTAGCCCGAACCCTAACCCTAACCCTTCCCCGAAGCCTGACCCTCACCCGTCCCCTAATCCTAACCCGTACGCTAACACTAACCCGCGCCCTCACACGCACGCTCCCCCTAAAGCGTTGCCGTACCCTCACCTGGACCCTAAACCGTCCCCGTCCCCTAACCCTAACCCTAGCCCGAACCCTAACCCTAACCCTTCCCCGAAGCCTGACCCTCACCCGTCCCCTAATCCGAACCCGTACGCTAACACTAACCCGCGCCCTCACACGCACGCTCCCCCTAAAGCGTTGCCGTACCCTCACCTGGACCCTAAACCGTCCCCGTTCCCTAACCCTAACCCTAGCCCGAACCCTAACCCTAACCCTTCCCCGAAGCCTGACCCTCACCCGGGCCCTAATCCTAAACCGTACGCTAACACTAACCCGCGCCCTCACGCGCAGGCTCCCCCTAAAGCGTTGCCGTACCCTCACCTGGACCCTAAACCGTCCCCGTCCCCTAACCCTAACCCTAGCCCGAACCCTAACCCTAACCCTTCCCCGAAGCCTGACCCTCACCCGTCCCCTAATCCTAACCCGTACGCTAACACTAACCCGCGCCCTCACACGCACGCTCCCCCTAAAGCGTTGCCGTACCCTCACCTGGACCCTAAACCGTCCCCGTCCCCTAACCCTAACCCTAGCCCCAACCCTAACCCTAACCCTTCCCCGAAGCCTGACCCTCACCCGTCCCCTAATCCTAACCCGTACGCTAACACTAACCCGCGCCCTCACACGCACGCTCCCCCTAAAGGGTTGCCGTACCCTCACCTGGACCCTAAACCGTCCCCGTCCCCTAACCCTAACCCTAGCCCGAACCCTAACCCTAAACCTTACCCGAAGCCTGACCCTCACCCGTCCCCTACTCCTAACCCGTACGCTAACGCTAACCCGCGCCCTCACACGCACGCTCCCCCTATAGCGTTGCCGTACCCTCACCTGGACCCTAAACCGTCCCCGTCCACTAACCCTAACTCTAGCCAGAACCACAGCCCTAACCCTTCCCCGAAGCCTGACCCTCACCCGTGCCCTAATCCTAACCCGTACGCTAACACTAATCCACGCCCTCACACGCACGCTCCCCCTAAATCGTTGCCGTACCCTCACCTGGACCCTAAACCGTCCCCGCCCACTAACCCTAACCCTAGCCAGAACCACAGCCCTAACCCTTCCCCGAAGCCTGACCCTCACCCGTCCCCTAATCGTAACCCGTACGCTAACACTAACCCGCGCCCTCACACGCACGCTCCCCCTAAAGCGTTGCCGTACCCTCACCTGGACCCTAAACCGTCCCCATCCCCTAACCCTAACCCTAGCCCGAACCCTAACCCTAACCCTTCCCCGAAGCCTGACCCTCACCCGTGCCCTAATCCTAACCCGTACGCTAACACTAACCCGCGCACTCACACGCACGCTCCCCCTAAAGCGTTGCCGTACCCTCACGTGGACCCTAAACCGTCCCCGTCCCCTAACCCTAACCCTAGCCCGAACCCTAACCCTAACCCTTCCCCGAAGCCTGACCCTCACCCGTCCCCTAATCCTAACCCGTACGCTAACACTAACCCGCGCCCTCACACGCACGCTCCCCCTAAAGCGTTGTCGTACCCTCACCTGGACCCTAAACCGTCCCCGTCCCCTAACCCTAACCCTAGCCCGAACCCTAACCCTAACTCTTCCCCGAAGCCTGACCCTCACCCGTCCCCTAATCCTAACCCGTACGCTAACACTAACCCGCGCCCTCACACGCACGCTCCCCCTAAAGCGTTGTCGTACCCTCACCTGGACCCTAAACCGTCCCCGTCCCCTAACCCTAACCCTAGCCCGAACCCTAACCCTAACCCTTCCCCGAAGCCTGACCCTCACCCGTGCCCTAATCCTAAACCGTACGCTAACACTAACCGGCGCCCTCACACGCACGCTCCCACTAAAGCGTTGCCGTACCCTCACCTGGACCCTAAACCGTCCCCGTCCCCTAACCCTAACCCTAGCCCGAACCCTAACCCTAACCCTTCCCCGAAGCCTGACCCTCACCCGTGCCCTAATCCTAACCCGTACGCTAACACTAACCCGCGCCCTCACACGCACGCTCCCCCTAAAGCGTTGCCGTACCCTCACCTGGACCCTAAACCGTCCCCGTCCCCTAACCCTAACCCTAGCCCGAACCCTAACCCTAACCCTTCCCCGAAGCCTGACCCTCACCCGTGCCCTAATCCTAACCCGTACGCTAACACTAACCCGCGCCCTCACACGCACGCTCCCCCTAAAGCGTTGCCGTACCCTCACCTGGACCCTAAACCGTCCCCGTCCCCTAACCCTAACCCTAGCCCGAACCCTAACCCTAACCCTTCCCCGAGGCGTGACCTTCACCCGTCCCCTAATCCTAACCCGTACGCTAACACTAACCCGCGCCCTCACACGCACGCTCCCGCTAAAGCGTTGCCGTACCCTCACCTGGACCCTAAACCGTCCCCGTCCACCAACCCTAACCCTATCTAGAACCACAGCCCTAACCCTTCCCCGAAGCCTGACTCACACCCGTCCCCTAATCCTAACCCGTACGCTAACACTAACCCGCGCCCTCACACGCACGCTTCCCCTAAAGCGTTGCCGTACCCTCACCTGGACCCTAAACCGTCCCCGTCCCCTAACCCTAACCCTAGCCCGAACCCTAACCCTAACCCTTCCCCGAAGCCTGACCCTCACCCGTGCCCTAATCGTAACCCGTACGCTAACACTAACCCGCGCCCTCACACGCACACTCCCCCTAAAGCGTTGCTGTACCCTCACTTGGACCCTAAACCGTCCCCGTCCCCTAACCCTAACCCTAGCCCGAACCCTAACCCTAACCCTTCCCCGAAGCCTGACCCTCACCCGTCCCCTAATCATAACCCGTACGCTAACACTAACCCGCGCCCTCACACGCACGCTCCCCCTAAAGCGTTGCCGTACCCTCACCTGGACCCTAAACCGTCCCCGCCCCCTAACCCTAACCCTAGCCCGAACCCTAACCCTAACCCTTCCCCGAAGCCTGACCCTCACCCGTCCCCTACTCCTAACCCGTACGCTAACGCTAACCCGCGCCCTCACACGCACGCTCCCCCTATAGCGTTGCCGTACCCTCACCTGGACCCTAAACCGTCCCCGTCCACTAACCCTAACCCTAGCCAGAACCACAGCCCTAACACTTCCCCGAAGCCTGACCCTCACCTGTGCCCTAATCCTAACCCGTACGCTAACACTAACCCACGCCCTCACACGCACGCTCCCCCTAAAGCGTTGCCGTACCCTCACCTGGACCCTAAACCGTCCCCATCCACTAACTCTAACCCTAGCCAGAATCACAGCCCTAACCCTTCCCCGAAGCCTGACCCTCACCCGTCCCCTAATCCTAACCCGTACGCTAACACTAACCCGCGCCCTCACACGCACGCTCCCCCTAAAGCGTTGCCGTACCCTCACTTGGACCCTAAACCGTCCCCGTCCCCTAACCCTAACCCTAGCCCGAACCCTAACTCTAACCCTTCCCCGAAGCCTGACCCTCACCCGTGCCCTAATCCTAACCCGTACGCTAACACTAACCCGCGCCCTCACACGCACGCTCCCCCTATAGCGTTGCCGTACCCTCACCTGGACCCTAAACCGTCCCCGACCCCTAACCCTAACCCTAGCCCGAACCCTAACCCTAACCCTTCCCTGAAGCCTGACCCTCACCCGTCCCCTAATCCTAACCCGTACGCTAACGATAACCCGCGCCCTCACACGCACGCTCCCCCTAAAGCGTTGCCGTACCCTCACCTGGACCCTAAACCGTCCCCGTCCCCTAACCCTAACCCTAGCCCGAACCCTAACCCTAACCCTTCCCCGAAGCCTGACCCTCACCCGTGCCCTAATCCTAACCCGTACGCTACCACTAACCCACGCCCTCACACGCACGATCCCCATAAAGCGTTGCCGTACCCTCACCTGGACCCAAAACCGTCCCCGTCCACTAACCCTAACCCTAGCCAGAACCACAGCCCTAACCCTTCCCCGAAGCCTGACCCTCACCCGTCCCCTAATCCTAACCCGTACGCTAACACTAACCCGCGCCCTCACACGCACGCTCCCCCTAAAGCGTTGCCGTACCCTCACCTGGACCCTAAACCGTCCCCATCCCCTAACCCTAACCCTAGCCCGAACCCTAACCCTAACCCTTCCCCGAAGCCTGACCCTCACCCGTCCCCTACTCCTAACCCGTACGCTAACACTAACCCGCGCCCTCACACGCACGCTCCCCCTAAAGCGTTGCCGTACCCTCACTTGGACCCTAAACCGTCCCCGTCCCCTAACCCTAACCCTAGCCCGAACCCTAACCCTAACCCTTCCCCGAAGCCTGACCCTCACCCGTCCCCTAATTCTAACCCGTACGCTAACACTAACCCGCGCCCTCACACGCACGCTCCCCCTAAAGCGTTGTCGTACCCTCACCTGGACCCTCAACCGTCCCCGTCCCCTAACCCTAACCCTAGCCCGAACCCTAACCCTAACCCTTCCCCGAAGCCTGACCCTCCCCCGTGCCCTAATCCTAACCCATACGCTAACACTAACCCGCGCCCTCACACGCACGCTCCCCCTAAAGCGTTGCCGTACCCTCACCTGGACCCTAAACCGTCCCCGTCCCCTAACCCTAACCCTAGCCCGAACCCTAGCCCTAACCCTTCCCCGAAGCCTGACCCACACCCGTCCCCTAATCCTAACCCGTACGCTAACACTAACCCGCGCCCTCACACGCACGCTCCCCCTAAAGCGTTTCCGTACCCTCACCTGAACCCTAAACCGTCCCCGTCCCCTAACCCTAACCCTAGCCCGAACCCTAACCCTAACCCTTCCCCGAAGCCTGACCCTCACCCGTGCCCTAATCCTAACCCGTACGCTAACACTAACCCACGCCCTCACACGCACGCTCCCCCTAAAGCGTTGCCGTACCCTCACCTGGACCCTAAACCGTCCCCGTCCACTAACCCTAACCCTAGCCAGAACCACAGCCCTAACCCTTCCCCGAAGCCTGACCCTCACCCGTCCCCTAATCCTAACCCGTACGCTAACACTAACCCGCGCCCTCACACGCACGCTCCCCCTAAAGCGTTGCCGTACCCTCACCTGGACCCTAAACCGTCCCCGTCCACTAACCCTAACCCTAGCCCGAACCCTAACCCTAACCCTTCCCCGAAGCCTGACCCTCACCCGTGCCCTAATCCTAACCCGTACGATAACACTAACCCACGCCCTCACACGCACGCTCCCCCTAAAGCGTTGCCGTACCCTCACCTGGACCCTAAACCGTCCCCGTCCACTAACCCTAAACCTAGCCAGAACCACAGCCCTAACCCTTCCCCGAAGCCTGGCCCTCACCCGTCCCCTAATCCTAACCCGTACGCTAACACTAACCCGCGCCCTCACACGCACGCTCCCCCTAAAGCGTTGCCGTACCCTCACCTGGACCCTAAACCGTCCCCGTCCCCTAACCCTAACCCTAGCCCGAACCCTAACCCTAACCCTTCCCCGAAGCCTGACCCTCACCCGTGCCCTAATCCTAACCCGTACGCTAACACTAACCCGCGCCCTCACACGCACGCTCCCCCTAAAGAGTTGCCGTACCCTCACTTGGACACTAAACCGTCCCCGTCCCCTAACCCTAACCCTAGCCCGAACCCTAACCCTAACCCTTCCCCGAAGCCTGACCCTCACCCGTGCCCTAATCCTAACCCGTACGCTAACACTAACACGCGCCCTCACACGCACGCTCCCCCTAAAGCGTTGCCGTACCCTCACCTGGACCCTAAACCGTCCCCGTCCACTAACCCTAACCCTAGCCAGAACCACAGCCCTAACCCTTCCCCGAAGTCTGACCCTCACCCGTCCCATAATTCTAACCCGTACGCTAACACTAACCCGCGCCCTCACACGCACGCTCCCCCTAAAGCATTGCCGTACCCTCACCTGGACCCTAAACCGTCCCCGTCGCCTAACCCTAACCCTAGCCCGAGCCCTAACCCTAACACTTCCCCGAAGCCTGACCCTCACCCGTGCCCTAATCCTAACCCGTACGCTAACACTAACCCGCGCCCTCACACGCACGCTCCCCCTAAAGCGTTGCCGTACCCTCACCTGGACCCTAAACCGTCCCCGTCCCCTAACCCTAACCCTAGCCCGAACACTAACCCTAACCCTTCCCCGAAGCCTGACCCTCACCCGTGCCCTAATCCTAAGCCGTACGCTAACACTAACCCGCGCCCTCACACGCACGCTCCCCCTAAAGCGTTGCCGTACCCTCACCTGGACCCTAAACCGTCCCCGTCCCCTAACCCTAACCCTAGCCCGAACCCTAACCCTAACCCTTTCCCGAAGCCTGACCCTCACCCGTCCCCTAATCCTAACCCGTACGCTAACACTAACCCGCGCCCTCACACGCACGCTCCCCCTAAAGCGTTGCCGTACCCTCACCTGGACCCTAAACCGTCCCCGTCCCCTAACCCTAACCCTAGCCCGAACCCTAAACCTAAACCTTCCCCGAAGCCTGACCCTCCCCCGTGCCCTAATCCTAACCCATACGCTAACACTAACCCGCGCCCTCACACGCACGCTCCCCCTAAAGCGTTTCCGTACCCTCACCTGAACCCTAAACCGTCCCCGTCCCCTAACCCTAACCCTAGCCCGAACCCTAACCCTAACCCTTCCCCGAAGCCTGACCCTCACCCGTGCCCTAATCCTAACCCGTACGCTAACACTAACCCACGCCCTCACACGCACGCTCCCCCTAAAGCCTTGCCGTACCCTCACCTGGACCCTAAACCGTCCCCGTCCACTAACCCTAACCCTAGCCAGAACCACAGGCCTAACCCTTCCCCGAAGCCTGACCCTCACCCGTCCCCTAATCCTAACCCGTACGCTAACGCTAACCCGCGCCCTCACACGCACGCTCCCCCTAAACCGTTGCCGTACCCTCACCTGGACCCTAAACCGTCCCCATCCACTAACCCTAACCCTAGCCCGAACCCTAACCCTAACCCTTCCCCGAAGCCTGACCCTCACCCGTGCCTTAATCCTAACCCCTACGCTAACACTAACCCGCGCCCTCACACGCACGCTCCCCCTAAAGCGTTGCCGTACCCTCACCTGGACCCTAAACCGTCCCCGTCCCCTAACCCTAACCCTAGCCCGAACCCTAACCCTAAACCTTCCCCGAAGCCTGACCCTCACCCGTCCCCTAAAACTAACCCGTACGCTAACACTAACCCACGCCCTCACACGCACGCTCCCCCTAAAGCGTTGCCGTACCCTCACCTGGACCCTAAACCGTCCCCGTCCCCTAACCCTAACCCTAGCCCGAACCCTAACCCTAACCCTTCCCCGAAGCCTGACCCTCACCCGTGCCATAATCCTAACCCGTACGCTAACACTAACCCACGCCCTCACACGCACGCTCCCCCTAAAGCGTTGCCGTACCCTCACCTGGACCCTAAACCGTCCCCGTCCACTAACCCTAACCCTAGCCAGAACCACAGCCCTAACCCTTCCCCGAAGCCTGACCCTCACCCGTCCCCTAATCCTAACCCGTACGCTAACACTAACCCGCGCCCTCACACGCACGCTCCCCCTAAAGCGTTGCCGTACCCTCTCCTGGACCCTAAACCGTCCCCGTCCCCTAACCCTAACCCTACCCCGAACCCTAACCCTAACCCTTCCCCGAAGCCTGACCCTCACCCGTGCCCTAATCCTAACCCGTATGCTAACACTAACCCGCGCCCTCACACGCACGCTCCCCCTAAAGCGTTGCCGCACCCTCACTTGGACCCTAAACCGTCCCCGTCCCCTAACCCTAACCCTAGCCCGAACCCTAACCCTAACCCTTCCCCGAAGCCTGACCCTCACCCGTCCCCTAATCCTAACCCGTACGCTAACACTAACCCGCGCCCTCACACGCACGCTCCCCCTAAAGCGTTGCCGTACCCTCACCTGGACCGTAAACCGTCCCCATCCCCTAACCCTTACGCTAGCCCGAACCCTAACCCTAACCCTTCCGCGAAGCCTGACCCTCACCCGTCCCCTAATCCTAACCCGTACGCTAACACTAACCCGCGCCCTCACACGCACGCTCCCCCTAAAGCGTTTCCGTACCCTCACCTGAACCCTAAACCGTCCCCGTCCCCTAACCCTAACCCTAGCCCGAACCCTAACCCTAACCCTTCCCCGAAGCCTGACCCTAACCCGTGCCCTAATCCTAACCCGTACGCTAACACTAACCCGCGCCCTCACACGCACGCTCCCCCTAAACCGTTGCCGTACCCTCACCTGGACCCTAAACCGTCCCCGTCCACTAACCCTAACCCTAGCCCGAACCCTAACCCTAACCCTTCCCCGAAGCCTGACCCTCACCCGTGCCCTAATCCTAACCCGTACGCTAACACTAACCCGCGCCCTCACACGCACGCTCCCCCTAAAGCGTTGCCGTACACTCACCTGGACCCTAAACCGTCCCCGTCCCCTAAACCTAACCCTAGCCCGAACCCTAACCCTAAACCTTCCCCGAAGCCTGACCCTCACCCGTCCCCTAAAACTAACCCGTACGCTAACACTAACCCACGCCCTCACACGCACGCTCCCCCTAAAGCGTTGCCGTACCCTCACCTGGACCCTAAACCGTCCCTGTCCCCTAACCCTAACCCTAGCCCGAACCCTAACCCTAACCCTTCCCCGAAGCCTGACCCTCACCCGTGCCATAATCCTAACCCGTACGCTAACACTAACCCACGCCCTCACACGCACGCTCCCCCTAAAGCGTTGCCGTACCCTCACCTGGACCCTAAACCGTCCCCGTCCACTAACCCTAACCCTAGCCAGAACCACAGCCCTAACCCTTCCCCGAAGCCTGACCCTCACCCGTCCCCTAATCCTAACCCGTACGCTAACACTAACCCGCGCCCTCACACGCACGCTCCCCCTAAAGCGTTGCCGTACCCTCTCCTGGACCCTAAACCGTCCCCGTCCCCTAACCCTAACCCTAGCCCGAACCCTAACCCTAACCTTTCCCCGAAGCCTGACCCTCACCCGTCCCCTAATCCTAACCCGTACGCTAACACTAACCCGCGCCCTCACACGCACGCTCCCCCTAAAGCGTTGCCGTACCCTCACTTGGACCCTAAACCGTCCCCGTCCCCTAACCCTAACCCTAGCCCGAACCCTAACCCTAACCCTTCCCCGAAGCCTGACCCTCACCCGTGCCCTAATCCTAACCCGTACGCTAACACTAACCCGCGCCCTCACACGCACGCTCCCCCTAAAGCGTTGCCGTACCCTCACCTGGACCCTAAACCGTCCCCGTCCCCTAACCCTAACCCTAGCCCGAACCCTAACCCTAACCCTTCCCCGAAGCCTGACCCTCACCCGTCCCCTAATCCTAACCCGTACGCTAACGCTAACCCGCGCCCTCACACGCACGCTCCCCCTAAAGCGTTGCCGTACCCTCACCTGGACCCTAAACCGTCCCCGTCCCCTAACCCTAACCCTAGCCCGAACCCTAACCCTAACCCTTCCCCGAAGCCTGACCCTCACCCGTCCCCTAATCCTAACCCGTACGCTAACGCTAACCCGCGCCCTCACACGCACGCTCCCCCTAAAGCGTTGCCGTACCCTCACCTGGACCCTAAACCGTCCCCGTCCACTAACCCTAACCCTAGCCCGAACCCTAACCCTAACCCTTCCCCGAAGCCTGACCCTCACCCGTGCCCTAATCCTAACCCGTACGCTAACACTAACCCGCGCCCTCACACGCACGCTCCCCCTAAAGAGTTGCCGTACCCTCACTTGGACACTAAACCGTCCCCGTCCCCTAACCCTAACCCTAGCCCGAACCCTAACCCTAACCCTTCCCCGAAGCCTGACCCTCACCCGTGCCCTAATCCTAACCCGTACGCTAACACTAACACGCGCCCTCACACGCACGCTCCCCCTAAAGCGTTGCCGTACCCTCACCTGGACCCTAAACCGTCCCCGTCCACTAACCCTAACCCTAGCCAGAACCACAGCCCTAACCCTTCCCCGAAGTCTGACCCTCACCCGTCCCATAATTCTAACCCGTACGCTAACACTAACCCGCGCCCTCACACGCACGCTCCCCCTAAAGCATTGCCGTACCCTCACCTGGACCCTAAACCGTCCCCGTCGCCTAACCCTAACCCTAGCCCGAGCCCTAACCCTAACACTTCCCCGAAGCCTGACCCTCACCCGTGCCCTAATCCTAACCCGTACGCTAACACTAACCCGCGCCCTCACACGCACGCTCCCCCTAAAGCGTTGCCGTACCCTCACCTGGACCCTAAACCGTCCCCGTCCCCTAACCCTAACCCTAGCCCGAACACTAACCCTAACCCTTCCCCGAAGCCTGACCCTCACCCGTGCCCTAATCCTAAGCCGTACGCTAACACTAACCCGCGCCCTCACACGCACGCTCCCCCTAAAGCGTTGCCGTACCCTCACCTGGACCCTAAACCGTCCCCGTCCCCTAACCCTAACCCTAGCCCGAACCCTAACCCTAACCCTTTCCCGAAGCCTGACCCTCACCCGTCCCCTAATCCTAACCCGTACGCTAACACTAACCCGCGCCCTCACACGCACGCTCCCCCTAAAGCGTTGCCGTACCCTCACCTGGACCCTAAACCGTCCCCGTCCCCTAACCCTAACCCTAGCCCGAACCCTAAACCTAAACCTTCCCCGAAGCCTGACCCTCCCCCGTGCCCTAATCCTAACCCATACGCTAACACTAACCCGCGCCCTCACACGCACGCTCCCCCTAAAGCGTTTCCGTACCCTCACCTGAACCCTAAACCGTCCCCGTCCCCTAACCCTAACCCTAGCCCGAACCCTAACCCTAACCCTTCCCCGAAGCCTGACCCTCACCCGTGCCCTAATCCTAACCCGTACGCTAACACTAACCCACGCCCTCACACGCACGCTCCCCCTAAAGCCTTGCCGTACCCTCACCTGGACCCTAAACCGTCCCCGTCCACTAACCCTAACCCTAGCCAGAACCACAGGCCTAACCCTTCCCCGAAGCCTGACCCTCACCCGTCCCCTAATCCTAACCCGTACGCTAACGCTAACCCGCGCCCTCACACGCACGCTCCCCCTAAACCGTTGCCGTACCCTCACCTGGACCCTAAACCGTCCCCATCCACTAACCCTAACCCTAGCCCGAACCCTAACCCTAACCCTTCCCCGAAGCCTGACCCTCACCCGTGCCTTAATCCTAACCCCTACGCTAACACTAACCCGCGCCCTCACACGCACGCTCCCCCTAAAGCGTTGCCGTACCCTCACCTGGACCCTAAACCGTCCCCGTCCCCTAACCCTAACCCTAGCCCGAACCCTAACCCTAAACCTTCCCCGAAGCCTGACCCTCACCCGTCCCCTAAAACTAACCCGTACGCTAACACTAACCCACGCCCTCACACGCACGCTCCCCCTAAAGCGTTGCCGTACCCTCACCTGGACCCTAAACCGTCCCCGTCCCCTAACCCTAACCCTAGCCCAAACCCTAACCCTAACCCTTCCCCGAAGCCTGACCCTCACCCGTGCCATAATCCTAACCCGTACGCTAACACTAACCCACGCCCTCACACGCACGCTCCCCCTAAAGCGTTGCCGTACCCTCACCTGGACCCTAAACCGTCCCCGTCCACTAACCCTAACCCTAGCCAGAACCACAGCCCTAACCCTTCCCCGAAGCCTGACCCTCACCCGTCCCCTAATCCTAACCCGTACGCTAACACTAACCCGCGCCCTCACACGCACGCTCCCCCTAAAGCGTTGCCGTACCCTCTCCTGGACCCTAAACCGTCCCCGTCCCCTAACCCTAACCCTACCCCGAACCCTAACCCTAACCCTTCCCCGAAGCCTGACCCTCACCCGTGCCCTAATCCTAACCCGTATGCTAACACTAACCCGCGCCCTCACACGCACGCTCCCCCTAAAGCGTTGCCGCACCCTCACTTGGACCCTAAACCGTCCCCGTCCCCTAACCCTAACCCTAGCCCGAACCCTAACCCTAACCCTTCCCCGAAGCCTGACCCTCACCCGTCCCCTAATCCTAACCCGTACGCTAACACTAACCCGCGCCCTCACACGCACGCTCCCCCTAAAGCGTTGCCGTACCCTCACCTGGACCGTAAACCGTCCCCATCCCCTAACCCTTACGCTAGCCCGAACCCTAACCCTAACCCTTCCGCGAAGCCTGACCCTCACCCGTCCCCTAATCCTAACCCGTACGCTAACACTAACCCGCGCCCTCACACGCACGCTCCCCCTAAAGCGTTTCCGTACCCTCACCTGAACCCTAAACCGTCCCCGTCCCCTAACCCTAACCCTAGCCCGAACCCTAACCCTAACCCTTCCCCGAAGCCTGACCCTAACCCGTGCCCTAATCCTAACCCGTACGCTAACACTAACCCGCGCCCTCACACGCACGCTCCCCCTAAACCGTTGCCGTACCCTCACCTGGACCCTAAACCGTCCCCGTCCACTAACCCTAACCCTAGCCCGAACCCTAACCCTAACCCTTCCCCGAAGCCTGACCCTCACCCGTGCCCTAATCCTAACCCGTACGCTAACACTAACCCGCGCCCTCACACGCACGCTCCCCCTAAAGCGTTGCCGTACACTCACCTGGACCCTAAACCGTCCCCGTCCCCTAAACCTAACCCTAGCCCGAACCCTAACCCTAAACCTTCCCCGAAGCCTGACCCTCACCCGTCCCCTAAAACTAACCCGTACGCTAACACTAACCCACGCCCTCACACGCACGCTCCCCCTAAAGCGTTGCCGTACCCTCACCTGGACCCTAAACCGTCCCTGTCCCCTAACCCTAACCCTAGCCCGAACCCTAACCCTAACCCTTCCCCGAAGCCTGACCCTCACCCGTGCCATAATCCTAACCCGTACGCTAACACTAACCCACGCCCTCACACGCACGCTCCCCCTAAAGCGTTGCCGTACCCTCACCTGGACCCTAAACCGTCCCCGTCCACTAACCCTAACCCTAGCCAGAACCACAGCCCTAACCCTTCCCCGAAGCCTGACCCTCACCCGTCCCCTAATCCTAACCCGTACGCTAACACTAACCCGCGCCCTCACACGCACGCTCCCCCTAAAGCGTTGCCGTACCCTCTCCTGGACCCTAAACCGTCCCCGTCCCCTAACCCTAACCCTAGCCCGAACCCTAACCCTAACCTTTCCCCGAAGCCTGACCCTCACCCGTCCCCTAATCCTAACCCGTACGCTAACACTAACCCGCGCCCTCACACGCACGCTCCCCCTAAAGCGTTGCCGTACCCTCACTTGGACCCTAAACCGTCCCCGTCCCCTAACCCTAACCCTAGCCCGAACCCTAACCCTAACCCTTCCCCGAAGCCTGACCCTCACCCGTGCCCTAATCCTAACCCGTACGCTAACACTAACCCGCGCCCTCACACGCACGCTCCCCCTAAAGCGTTGCCGTACCCTCACCTGGACCCTAAACCGTCCCCGTCCCCTAACCCTAACCCTAGCCCGAACCCTAACCCTAACCCTTCCCCGAAGCCTGACCCTCACCCGTCCCCTAATCCTAACCCGTACGCTAACGCTAACCCGCGCCCTCACACGCACGCTCCCCCTAAAGCGTTGCCGTACCCTCACCTGGACCCTAAACCGTCCCCGTCCCCTAACCCTAACCCTAGCCCGAACCCTAACCCTAACCCTTCCCCGAAGCCTGACCCTCACCCGTCCCCTAATCCTAACCCGTACGCTAACGCTAACCCGCGCCCTCACACGCACGCTCCCCCTAAAGCGTTGCCGTACCCTCACCTGGACCCTAAACCGTCCCCGTCCACTAACCCTAACCCTAGCCCGAACCCTAACCCTAACCCTTCCCCGAAGCCTGACCCTCACCCGTGCCCTAATCCTAACCCGTACGCTAACACTAACCCGCGCCCTCACACGCACGCTCCCCCTAAAGCGTTGCCGTACCCTCACCTGGACCCTAAACCGTCCCCGTCCCCTAAACCTAACCCTAGCCCGAACCCTAACCCTAAACCTTCCCCGAAGCCTGACTCTCACCCGTCCCCTAAAACTAACCCGTACGCTAACACTAACCCACGCCCTCACACGCACGCTCCCCCTAAAGCGTTGCCGTACCCTCACCTGGACCCTAAACCGTCCCCGTCCCCTAACCCTAACCCTAGCCCGAACCGTAACCCTAACCCTTCCCCGAAGCCTGACCCTCACCCGTCCCCTAATCCTAACCCGTACGCTAACACTAACCCACGCCCTCACACGCACGCTCCCCCTAAAGCGTTGCCGTACCCTCACCTGGACCCTAAACCGTCCCCGTCCCCTAACCCTAACCCTAGCCCGAAACCTAACTCTAACCCTTCCCCGAAGCCTGACCCTCACCCGTGCCCTAATCCTAACCCGTACGCTAACACTAACCCGCGCCCTCACACGCACGCTCCCCCTAAAGCGTTGCCGTACCCTCACTTGGACCCTAAACCGTCCCCGTCCCCTAACCCTAACCCTAGCCCGAACCCTAACCCTAACCCTTCCCCGAAGCCTGACCCTCACCCGTTCCCTAATCCTAACCCGTACGCTAACACTAACCCGCGCCCTCACACGCACGCTCCCCCTAAAGCATTGCCGTACCCTCACCTGGACCCTAAACCGTCCCCTAACCCTAACCCTAACCCTAGCCCGAACCCTAACCCTAACCCTTCCCCGAAGCCTGACCCTCACCCGTCCCCTAATCCTAACCCGTACGCTAACACTAACCCGCGCCCTCACACGCACGCTCCCCCTAAAGCATTGCCGTACCCTCACCTGGACCCTAAACCGTCCCCGTCCACTAACCCTAACCCTAGCCAGAACCACAGCCCTAACCCTTCCCCGAAGCCTGACCCTCACCCGTGCCCTAATCCTAACCCGTACGCTAACACTAACCCACGCCCTCACACGCACGCTCCCCCTAAAGCGTTGCCGTACCCTCACCTGGACCCTAAACCGTCCCCATCCCCTAACCCTAACCCTAGCACGAACCCTAACCCTAACCCTTCCCCGAAGCCTGACCCTCACCCGTGCCCTATTCCTAACCCGTACGCTAACACTAACCCGCGCCCTCACACGCACGCTCCCCCTAAAGCGTTGCCGTACCCTCACCTGGATCCTAAACCCTCCCCGTCCCCTAACCCTAACCCTAGCCCGAACCCTAACCCTAACCCTTCCCCGAAGCCTGACCCTCACCCGTCCCCTACTCCTAACCCGTACGCTAACGCTAACCCGCGCCCTCACACGCCCGCTCCCCCTATAGCGTTGCCGTACCCTCACCTGGACCCTAAACCGTCCCCGTCCCCTAACCCTAACCCTAGCCCGAACCCTAACCCTAACCCTTCCCCGAAGCCTGACCCTCACCCTTCCCCTAATCCTAACCCGTACGCTAACGCTAACCCGCGCCCTCACACGCACGCTCCCCCTAAAGCGTTGCCGTACCCTCAACTGGACCCTAAACCGTCCCCGTCCCCTAACCCTAACCCTAGCCCGAACCCTAACCCTAACCCTTCCCCGAAGCCTGACCCTCACCCGTGCCCTAATCCTAACCCGTACGCTAACACTAACCCGCGCCCTCACACGCACGCTCCCCCTATAGCGTTGCCGTACCCTCACCTGGACCCTAAACCGTCCCCGTCCCCTAACCCTAACCCTAACCCGAACCCTAACCCTAACCCTTCCCCGAAGCCTGACCCTCACCCGTCCCCTAATCCTAACCCGTACGCTAACGCTAACCCGCGCCCTCACACGCACGCTCCCCCTAAAGCGTTGCCGTACCCTCACCTGGACCCTAAACCGTCCCCGTCCCCTAACCCTAACCCTAGCCCGAACCCTAACCCTAAACCTTCCCCGAAGCCTGACCCTCACCCGTCCCCTAATCCTAACCCGTACGCTAACACTAACCCGTGCCCTCACACGCACGCTCCCCCTAAAGCGTTGCCGTACCCTCACCTGGACCCTAAACTGTCCCCGTCCCCTAACCCTAACCCTAGCCCGAACCCTAACCCTAACCCTTCCCCGAAGCCTGACCCTCCCCCGTGCCCTAATCCTAACCCGTACGCTAACACTAACACGCGCCCTCACACGCACGCTCCCCCTAAAGCGTTGCCGTACCCTCACCTGGACCCTAAACCGTCCCCGTCCCCTAACCCTAACCCTAGCCCGAACCCTAGCCCTAACCCTTCCCCGAAGCCTGACCCACACCCGTCCCCTAATCCTAACCCGTACGCTAACACTAACCCGTGCCCTCACACGCACGCTCCCCCTAAAGCGTTGCCGTACCCTCACCTGGACCCTAAACCGTCCCAGTCCCCTAACCCTAACCCTAGCCCGAACCCTAACCCTAACCCTTCCCCGAAGCCTGACCTTCACCCGTCCCCTAATCCTAACCCGTACGCTAACACTAACCCGCGCCCTCACGCGCACGCTCCCCCTAAAGCGTTGCCGTACCCTCACCTGGACCCTAAACCGTCCCCGTCCCCTAACCCTAACCCTAGCCCGAACCCTAACCCTAACCCTTCCCCGAAGCCTGACCCTCACCCGTCCCCTAATCCTAACCCGTACGCTAACACTAACCCGCGCCCTCACACGCACGCTCCCCCTAAAGCGTTGCCGTATCCTCACCTGGACCCTAAACCGTCCCCGTCCACTAACCCTAACTCTAGCCAGAACCACAGCCCTAACCCTTCCCCGAAGGCTGACCCTCACCCGTGCCCTAATCCTAACCCGTACGCTAACACTAATCCACGCCCTCACACGCACGCTCCCCCTAAATCGTTGCCGTACCCTCACCTGGACCCTAAACCGTCCCCGCCCACTAACCCTAACCCTAGCCAGAACCACAGCCCTAACCCTTCCCCGAAGCCTGACCCTCACCCGTCCCCTAATCGTAACCCGTACGCTAACACTAACCCGCGCCCTCACACGCACGCTCCCCCTAAAGCGTTGCCGTACCCTCACCTGGACCCTAAACCGTCCCCATCCCCTAACCCTAACCCTAGCCCGAACCCTAACCCTAACCCTTCCCCGAAGCCTGACCCTCACCCGTGCCCTAATCCTAACCCGTACGCTAACACTAACCCGCGCACTCACACGCACGCTCCCCCTAAAGCGTTGCCGTACCCTCACTTGGACCCTAAACCGTCCCCGTCCCCTAACCCTAACCCTAGCCCGAACCCTAACCCTAACCCTTCCCCGAAGCCTGACCCTCACCCGTCCCCTAATCCTAACCCGTACGCTAATACTAACCCGCGCCCTCACACGCACGCTCCCCCTAAAGCGTTGTCGTACCCTCACCTGGACCCTAAACCGTCCCCGTCCCCTAACCCTAACCCTAGCCCGAACCCTAACCCTAACTCTTCCCCGAAGCCTGACCCTCACCCGTCCCCTAATCCTAACCCGTACGCTAACACTAACCCGCGCCCTCACACGCACGCTCCCCCTAAAGCGTTGTCGTACCCTCACCTGGACCCTAAACCGTCCCCGTCCCCTAACCCTAACCCTAGCCCGAACCCTAACCCTAACCCTTCCCCGAAGCCTGACCCTCACCCGTCCCCTAATCCTAAACCGTACGCTAACACTAACCGGCGCCCTCACACGCACGCTCCCACTAAAGCGTTGCCGTACCCTCACCTGGACCCTAAACCGTCCCCGTCCCCTAACCCTAACCCTAGCCCGAACCCTAACCCTAACCCTTCCCCGAAGCCTGACCCTCACCCGTGCCCTAATCCTAACCCGTACGCTAACACTAACCCGCGCCCTCACACGCACGCTCCCCCTAAAGCGTTGCCGTACCCTCACCTGGACCCTAAACCGTTCCCGTCCCCTAACCCTAACCCTAGCCCGAACCCTAACCCTAACCCTTCCCCGAAGCCTGACCCTCACCCGTCCCCTAATCCTAACCCGTACGCTAACACTAACCCGCGCCCTCACACGCACGCTCCCCCTAAAGCGTTGCCGTACCCTCACCTGGACCCTAAACCGTCCCCGTCCCCTAACCCTAACCCTAGCCCGAACCCTAACCCTAACCCTTCCCCGAAGCCTGACCCTCACCCGTGCCCTAATCCTAACCCGTACGCTAACACTAACCCGCGCCCTCACACGCACGCTCCCCCTAAAGCGTTGCCGTACCCTCACCTGGACCCTAAACCGTCCCCGTCCCCTAACCCTAACCCTAGCCCGAACCCTAAACCTAAACCTTCCCCGAGGCGTGACCTTCACCCGTCCCCTAATCCTAACCCGTACGCTAACACTAACCCGCGCCCTCACACGCACGCTCCCGCTAAAGCGTTGCCGTACCCTCACCTGGACCCTAAACCGTCCCCGTCCACCAACCCTAACCCTAGCTAGAACCACAGCCCTAACCCTTCCCCGAAGCCTGACCCACACCCGTCCCCTAATCCTAACCCGTACGCTAACACTAACCCGCGCCCTCACACGCACGCTTCCCCTAAAGCGTTGCCGTACCCTCACCTGGACCCTAAACCGTCCCCGTCCCCTAACCCTAACCCTAGCCCGAACCCTAACCCTAACCCTTCCCCGAAGCCTGACCCTCACCCGTGCCCTAATCCTAACCCGTACGCTAACACTAACCCGCGCCCTCACACGCACACTCCCCCTAAAGCGTTGCTGTACCCTCACTTGGACCCTAAACCGTCCCCGTCCCCTAACCCTAACCCTAGCCCGAACCCTAACCCTAACCCTTCCCCGAAGCCTGACCCTCACCCGTCCCCTAATCCTAACCCGTACGCTAACACTAACCCGCGCCCTCACACGCACGCTCCCCCTAAAGCGTTGCCGTACCCTCACCTGGACCCTAAACCGTCCCCGTCCCCTAACCCTAACCCTAGCCCGAACCCTAACCCTAACCCTTCCCCGAAGCCTGACCCTCACCCGTCCCCTAATCCTAACCCGTACGCTAACACTAACCCGCGCCCTCACACGCACGCTCCCCCTAAAGCGTTGCCGTACCCTCACCTGGACCCTAAACCGTCCCCGCCCCCTAACCCTAACCCTAGCCCGAACCCTAACCCTAACCCTTCCCCGAAGCCTGACCCTCACCCGTCCCCTACTCCTAACCCGTACGCTAACGCTAACCCGCGCCCTCACACGCACGCTCCCCCTATAGCGTTGCCGTACCCTCACCTGGACCCTAAACCGTCCCCGTCCACTAACCCTAACCCTAGCCAGAACCACAGCCCTAACCCTTCCCCGAAGCCTGACCCTCACCCGTGCCCTAATCCTAACCCGTACGCTAACACTAACCCACGCCCTCACACGCACGCTCCCCCTAAAGCGTTGCCGTACCCTCACCTGGACCCTAAACCGTCCCCATCCACTAACTCTAACCCTAGCCAGAATCACAGCCCTAACCCTTCCCCGAAGCCTGACCCTCACCCGTCCCCTAATCCTAACCCGTACGCTAACACTAACCCGCGCCCTCACACGCAAGCTCCCCCTAAAGCGTTGCCGTACCCTCACTTGGACCCTAAACCGTCCCCGTCCCCTAACCCTAACCCTAGCCCGAACCCTAACTCTAACCCTTCCCCGAAGCCTGACCCTCACCCGTGCCCTAATCCTAACCCGTACGCTAACACTAACCCGCGCCCTCACACGCACGCTCCCCCTATAGCGTTGCCGTACCCTCACCTGGACCCTAAACCGTCCCCGACCCCTAACCCTAACCCTAGCCCGAACCCTAACCCTAACCCTTCCCTGAAGCCTGACCCTCACCCGTCCCCTAATCCTAACCCGTACCCTAACGATAACCCGCGCCCTCACACGCACGCTCCCCCTAAAGCGTTGCCGTACCCTCACCTGGACCCTAAACCGTCCCCGTCCCCTAACCCTAACCCTAGCCCGAACCCTAACCCTAACCCTTCCCCGAAGCCTGACCCTCACCCGTGCCCTAATCCTAACCCGTACGCTACCACTAACCCACGCCCTCACACGCACGATCCCCATAAAGCGTTGCCGTACCCTCACCTGGACCCAAAACCGTCCCCGTCCACTAACCCTAACCCTAGCCAGAACCACAGCCCTAACCCTTCCCCGAAGCCTGACCCTCACCCGTCCCCTAATCCTAACCCGTACGCTAACACTAACCCGCGCCCTCACACGCACGCTCCCCCTAAAGCGTTGCCGTACCCTCACCTGGACCCTAAACCGTCCCCATCCCCTAACCCTAACCCTAGCCCGAACCCTAAACCTAACCCTTCCCCGAAGCCTGAACCTCACCCGTGCCCTAATCCTAACCCGTACGCTAACACTAACCCGCGCCCTCACACGCACGCTCCCCCTAAAGCGTTGCCGTACCCTCACTTGGACCCTAAACCGTCCCCGTCCCCTAACCCTAACCCTAGCCCGAACCCT
Organism: Stenella coeruleoalba; assembly: GCF_951394435.1. Taxonomy (NCBI): domain Eukaryota; kingdom Metazoa; phylum Chordata; class Mammalia; order Artiodactyla; family Delphinidae; genus Stenella; species Stenella coeruleoalba. The sequence continues at coordinate 62,958,161 of NC_137161.1, read as the reverse complement.
AACCCTAACCCTTCCCCGAAGCCTGACCCTCACCCGTCCCCTAATTCTAACCCGTACGCTAACACTAACCCGCGCCCTCACACGCACGCTCCCCCTAAAGCGTTGCCGTACCCTCACCTGGACCCTAAACCGTCCCCGTCCCCTAACCCTAACCCTAGCCCGAACCCTAACCCTAACCCTTTCCCGAAGCCTGACCCTCACCCGTCCCCTAATCCTAACCCGTACGCTAACACTAACCCGCGCCCTCACACGCACGCTCCCCCTAAAGCGTTGTCGTACCCTCACCTGGACCCTAAACCGTCCCCGTCCCCTAACCCTAACCCTAGCCCGAACCCTAACCCTAACCCTTCCCCGAAGCCTGACCCTCCCCCGTGCCCTAATCCTAACCCATACGCTAACACTAACCCGCGCCCTCACACGCACGCTCCCCCTAAAGCGTTGCCGTACCCTCACCTGGACCCTAAACCGTCCCCGTCCCCTAACCCTAACCCTAGCCCGAACCCTAGCCCTAACCCTTCCCCGAAGCCTGACCCACACCCGTCCCCTAATCCTAACCCGTACGCTAACACTAACCCGCGCCCTCACACGCACGCTCCCCCTAAAGCGTTTCCGTACCCTCACCTGAACCCTAAACCGTCCCCGTCCCCTAACCCTAACCCTAGCCCGAACCCTAACCCTAACCCTTCCCCGAAGCCTGACCCTCACCCGTGCCCTAATCCTAACCCGTACGCTAACACTAACCCACGCCCTCACATGCACGCTCCCCCTAAAGCGTTGCCGTACCCTCACCTGGACCCTAAACCGTCCCCGTTCACTAACCCTAACCCTAGCCAGAACCACAGGCCTAACCCTTCCCCGAAGCCTGACCCTCACCCGTCCCCTAATCCTAACCCGTACGCTAACACTAACCCGCGCCCTCACACGCACGCTCCCCCTAAAGCGTTGCCGTACCCTCACCTGGACCCTAAACCGTCCCCGTCCACTAACCCTAACCCTAGCCCGAACCCTAACCCTAACCCTTCCCCGAAGCCTGACCCTCACCCGTGCCCTAATCCTAACCCGTACGATAACACTAACCCACGCCCTCACACGCACGCTCCCCCTAAAGCGTTGCCGTACCCTCACCTGGACCCTAAACCGTCCCCGTCCACTAACCCTAACCCTAGCCAGAACCACAGCCCTAACCCTTCCCCGAAGCCTGGCCCTCACCCGTCCCCTAATCCTAACCCGTACGCTAACACTAACCCGCGCCCTCACACGCACGCTCCCCCTAAAGCGTTGCCGTACCCTCACCTGGACCCTAAACCGTCCCCGTCCCCTAACCCTAACCCTAGCCCGAACCCTAACCCTAACCCTTCCCCGAAGCCTGACCCTCACCCGTGCCCTAATCCTAACCCGTACGCTAACACTAACACGCGCCCTCACACGCACGCTCCCCCTAAAGCTTTGCCGTACCCTCACCTGGACCCTAAACCGTCCCTGTCCACTAACCCTAACCCTAGCCAGAACCACAGCCCTAACCCTTCCCCGAAGTCTGACCCTCACCCGTCCCATAATTCTAACCCGTACGCTAACACTAACCCGCGCCCTCACACGCACGCTCCCCCTAAAGCATTGCCGTACCCTCACCTGGACCCTAAACCGTCCCCGTCCCCTAACCCTAACCCTAGCCCGAGCCCTAACCCTAACACTTCCCCGAAGCCTGACCCTCACCCGTGCCCTAATCCTAACCCGTACGCTAACACTAACCCGCGCCCTCACACGCACACTCCCCCTAAAGCGTTGCTGTACCCTCACTTGGACCCTAAACCGTCCCCGTCCCCTAACCCTAACCCTAGCCCGAACCCTAACCCTAACCCTTCCCCGAAGCCTGACCCTCACCCGTCCCCTAATCCTAACCCGTACGCTAACACTAACCCGCGCCCTCACACGCACGCTCCCCCTAAAGCGTTGCCGTACCCTCACCTGGACCCTAAACCGTCCCCGTCCCCTAACCCTAACCCTAGCCCGAACCCTAACCCTAACCCTTCCCCGAAGCCTGACCCTCACCCGTCCCCTAATCCTAACCCGTACGCTAACACTAACCCGCGCCCTCACACGCACGCTCCCCCTAAAGCGTTGCCGTACCCTCACCTGGACCCTAAACCGTCCCCGCCCCCTAACCCTAACCCTAGCCCGAACCCTAACCCTAACCCTTCCCCGAAGCCTGACCCTCACCCGTCCCCTACTCCTAACCCGTACGCTAACGCTAACCCGCGCCCTCACACGCACGCTCCCCCTATAGCGTTGCCGTACCCTCACCTGGACCCTAAACCGTCCCCGTCCACTAACCCTAACCCTAGCCAGAACCACAGCCCTAACCCTTCCCCGAAGCCTGACCCTCACCCGTGCCCTAATCCTAACCCGTACGCTAACACTAACCCACGCCCTCACACGCACGCTCCCCCTAAAGCGTTGCCGTACCCTCACCTGGACCCTAAACCGTCCCCATCCACTAACTCTAACCCTAGCCAGAATCACAGCCCTAACCCTTCCCCGAAGCCTGACCCTCACCCGTCCCCTAATCCTAACCCGTACGCTAACACTAACCCGCGCCCTCACACGCAAGCTCCCCCTAAAGCGTTGCCGTACCCTCACTTGGACCCTAAACCGTCCCCGTCCCCTAACCCTAACCCTAGCCCGAACCCTAACTCTAACCCTTCCCCGAAGCCTGACCCTCACCCGTGCCCTAATCCTAACCCGTACGCTAACACTAACCCGCGCCCTCACACGCACGCTCCCCCTATAGCGTTGCCGTACCCTCACCTGGACCCTAAACCGTCCCCGACCCCTAACCCTAACCCTAGCCCGAACCCTAACCCTAACCCTTCCCTGAAGCCTGACCCTCACCCGTCCCCTAATCCTAACCCGTACCCTAACGATAACCCGCGCCCTCACACGCACGCTCCCCCTAAAGCGTTGCCGTACCCTCACCTGGACCCTAAACCGTCCCCGTCCCCTAACCCTAACCCTAGCCCGAACCCTAACCCTAACCCTTCCCCGAAGCCTGACCCTCACCCGTGCCCTAATCCTAACCCGTACGCTACCACTAACCCACGCCCTCACACGCACGATCCCCATAAAGCGTTGCCGTACCCTCACCTGGACCCAAAACCGTCCCCGTCCACTAACCCTAACCCTAGCCAGAACCACAGCCCTAACCCTTCCCCGAAGCCTGACCCTCACCCGTCCCCTAATCCTAACCCGTACGCTAACACTAACCCGCGCCCTCACACGCACGCTCCCCCTAAAGCGTTGCCGTACCCTCACCTGGACCCTAAACCGTCCCCATCCCCTAACCCTAACCCTAGCCCGAACCCTAAACCTAACCCTTCCCCGAAGCCTGAACCTCACCCGTGCCCTAATCCTAACCCGTACGCTAACACTAACCCGCGCCCTCACACGCACGCTCCCCCTAAAGCGTTGCCGTACCCTCACTTGGACCCTAAACCGTCCCCGTCCCCTAACCCTAACCCTAGCCCGAACCCTAACCCTAACCCTTCCCCGAAGCCTGACCCTCACCCGTCCCCTAATTCTAACCCGTACGCTAACACTAACCCGCGCCCTCACACGCACGCTCCCCCTAAAGCGTTGCCGTACCCTCACCTGGACCCTAAACCGTCCCCGTCCCCTAACCCTAACCCTAGCCCGAACCCTAACCCTAACCCTTTCCCGAAGCCTGACCCTCACCCGTCCCCTAATCCTAACCCGTACGCTAACACTAACCCGCGCCCTCACACGCACGCTCCCCCTAAAGCGTTGTCGTACCCTCACCTGGACCCTAAACCGTCCCCGTCCCCTAACCCTAACCCTAGCCCGAACCCTAACCCTAACCCTTCCCCGAAGCCTGACCCTCCCCCGTGCCCTAATCCTAACCCATACGCTAACACTAACCCGCGCCCTCACACGCACGCTCCCCCTAAAGCGTTGCCGTACCCTCACCTGGACCCTAAACCGTCCCCGTCCCCTAACCCTAACCCTAGCCCGAACCCTAGCCCTAACCCTTCCCCGAAGCCTGACCCACACCCGTCCCCTAATCCTAACCCGTACGCTAACACTAACCCGCGCCCTCACACGCACGCTCCCCCTAAAGCGTTTCCGTACCCTCACCTGAACCCTAAACCGTCCCCGTCCCCTAACCCTAACCCTAGCCCGAACCCTAACCCTAACCCTTCCCCGAAGCCTGACCCTCACCCGTGCCCTAATCCTAACCCGTACGCTAACACTAACCCACGCCCTCACATGCACGCTCCCCCTAAAGCGTTGCCGTACCCTCACCTGGACCCTAAACCGTCCCCGTTCACTAACCCTAACCCTAGCCAGAACCACAGGCCTAACCCTTCCCCGAAGCCTGACCCTCACCCGTCCCCTAATCCTAACCCGTACGCTAACACTAACCCGCGCCCTCACACGCACGCTCCCCCTAAAGCGTTGCCGTACCCTCACCTGGACCCTAAACCGTCCCCGTCCACTAACCCTAACCCTAGCCCGAACCCTAACCCTAACCCTTCCCCGAAGCCTGACCCTCACCCGTGCCCTAATCCTAACCCGTACGATAACACTAACCCACGCCCTCACACGCACGCTCCCCCTAAAGCGTTGCCGTACCCTCACCTGGACCCTAAACCGTCCCCGTCCACTAACCCTAACCCTAGCCAGAACCACAGCCCTAACCCTTCCCCGAAGCCTGGCCCTCACCCGTCCCCTAATCCTAACCCGTACGCTAACACTAACCCGCGCCCTCACACGCACGCTCCCCCTAAAGCGTTGCCGTACCCTCACCTGGACCCTAAACCGTCCCCGTCCCCTAACCCTAACCCTAGCCCGAACCCTAACCCTAACCCTTCCCCGAAGCCTGACCCTCACCCGTGCCCTAATCCTAACCCGTACGCTAACACTAACACGCGCCCTCACACGCACGCTCCCCCTAAAGCTTTGCCGTACCCTCACCTGGACCCTAAACCGTCCCTGTCCACTAACCCTAACCCTAGCCAGAACCACAGCCCTAACCCTTCCCCGAAGTCTGACCCTCACCCGTCCCATAATTCTAACCCGTACGCTAACACTAACCCGCGCCCTCACACGCACGCTCCCCCTAAAGCATTGCCGTACCCTCACCTGGACCCTAAACCGTCCCCGTCCCCTAACCCTAACCCTAGCCCGAGCCCTAACCCTAACACTTCCCCGAAGCCTGACCCTCACCCGTGCCCTAATCCTAACCCGTACGCTAACACTAACCCGCGCCCTCACACGCACGCTCCCCCTAAAGCGTTGCCGTACCCTCACCTGGACCCTAAACCGTCCCCGTCCCCTAACCCTAACCCTAGCCCGAACCCTAACCCTAACCCTTCCCCGAAGCCTTACCCTCACCCGTCCCCTAATCCTAACCCGTACGCTAACACTAACCCGCGCCCTCACACGCACGCTCCCCCTAAAGCGTTGCCGTACCCTCACCTGGACCCTAAACCGTCCCCGTCCCCTAACCCTAACCCTAGCCCGAACCCTAACCCTAACCCTTTCCCGAAGCCTGACCCTCACCCGTCCCCTAATCCTAACCCGTACGCTAACACTAACCCGCGCCCTCACACGCACGCTCCCCCTAAAGCGTTGTCGTACCCTCACCTGGACCCTAAACCGTCCCCGTCCCCTAACCCTAACCCTAGCCCGAACCCTAAACCTAAACCTTCCCCGAAGCCTGACCCTCCCCCGTGCCCTAATCCTAACCCATACGCTAACACTAACCCGCGCCCTCACACGCACGCTCCCCCTAAAGCGTTGCCGTACCCTCACCTGGACCCTAAACCGTCCCCGTCCCCTAACCCTAACCCTAGCCCGAACCCTAGCCCTAACCCTTCCCCGAAGCCTGACCCACACCCGTCCCCTAATCCTAACCCGTACGCTAACACTAACCCGCGCCCTCACACCGCACGCTCCCCCTAAAGCGTTTCCGTACCCTCACCTGAACCCTAAACCGTCCCCGTCCCCTAACCCTAACCCTAGCCCGAACCCTAACCCTAACCCTTCCCCGAAGCCTGACCCTCACCCGTGCCCTAATCCTAACCCGTACGCTAACACTAACCCACGCCCTCACACGCACGCTCCCCCTAAAGCCTTGCCGTACCCTCACCTGGACCCTAAACCGTCCCCGTCCACTAACCCTAACCCTAGCCAGAACCACAGGCCTAACCCTTCCCCGAAGCCTGACCCTCACCCGTCCCCTAATCCTAACCCGTACTCTAACGCTAACCCGCGCCCTCACACGCACGCTCCCCCTAAACCGTTGTCGTACCCTCACCTGGACCCTAAACCGTCCCCGTCCACTAACCCTAACCCTAGCCCGAACCCTAACCCTAACCCTTCCCCGAAGCCTGACCCTCACCCGTGCCCTAATCCTAACCCGTACGCTAACACTAACCCGCGCCCTCACACGCACGCTCCCCCTAAAGCGTTGCCGTACCCTCACCTGGACCCTAAACCGTCCCCGTCCCCTAACCCTAACCCTAGCCCGAACCCTAACCCTAAACCTTCCCCGAAGCCTGACCCTCACCCGTCCCCTAAAACTAACCCGTACGCTAACACTAACCCACGCCCTCACACGCACGCTCCCCCTAAAGCGTTGCCGTACCCTCACCTGGACCCTAAACCGTCCCCGTCCCCTAACCCTAACCCTAGCCCGAACCCTAACCCTAACCCTTCCCCGAAGCCTGACCCTCACCCGTGCCATAATCCTAACCCGTACGCTAACACTAACCCACGCCCTCACACGCACGCTCCCCCTAAAGCGTTGCCGTACCCTCACCTGGACCCTAAACCGTACCCGTCCACTAACCCTAACCCTAGCCAGAACCACAGCCCTAACCCTTCCCCGAAGCCTGACCCTCACCCGTCCCCTAATCCTAACCCGTACGCTAACACTAACCCGCGCCCTCACACGCACGCTCCCCCTAAAGCGTTGCCGTACCCTCTCCTGGACCCTAAACCGTCCCCGTCCCCTAACCCTAACCCTAGCCCGAACCCTAACCCTAACCTTTCCCCGAAGCCTGACCCTCACCCGTCCCCTAATCCTAACCCGTACGCTAACACTAACCCGCGCCCTCACACGCACGCTCCCCCTAAAGCGTTGCCGTACCCTCACCTGGACCCTAAACCGTCCCCGTCCCCTAACCCTAACCCTAGCCCGAACCCTAACCCTAACCCTTCCCCGAAGCCTGACCCTCACCCGTCCCCTAATCCTAACCCGTACGCTAACGCTAACCCGCGCCCTCACACGCACGCTCCCCCTAAAGCGTTGCCGTACCCTCACCTGGACCCTAAACCGTCCCCGTCCCCTAACCCTAACCCTAGCCCGAACCCTAACCCTAACCCTTCCCCGAAGCCTGACCCTCACCCGTCCCCTAATCCTAACCCGTACGCTAACGCTAACCCGCGCCCTCACACGCACGCTCCCCCTAAAGCGTTGCCGTACCCTCACCTGGACCCTAAACCGTCCCCGTCCCCTAACCCTAACCCTAGCCCGAACCCTAACCCTAACCCTTCCCCGAAGCCTGACCCTCACCCGTGCCCTAATCCTAACCCGTACGCTAACACTAACCCGCGCCCTCACACGCACGCTCCCCCTAAAGCGTTGCCGTACCCTCACCTGGACCCTAAACCGTCCCCGTCCCCTAAACCTAACCCTAGCCCGAACCCTAACCCTAAACCTTCCCCGAAGCCTGACTCTCACCCGTCCCCTAAAACTAACCCGTACGCTAACACTAACCCACGCCCTCACACGCACGCTCCCCCTAAAGCGTTGCCGTACCCTCACCTGGACCCTAAACCGTCCCCGTCCACTAACCCTAACCCTAGCCAGAACCACAGCCCTAACCCTTCCCCGAAGCCTGACCCTCACCCGTGCCCTAATCCTAACCCGTACGCTAACACTAACCCGCGCCCTCACACGCACGCTCCCCCTAAACCGTCCCCATCCCCTAACCCTAACCCTAGCCCGAACCCTAACCCTAACCCTTCCCCGAAGCCTGACCCTCACCCGTGCCCTATTCCTAACCCGTACGCTAACACTAACCCGCGCTCTCACACGCACGCTCCCCCTAAAGCGTTGCCGTACCCTCACCTGGATCCTAAACCCTCCCCGTCCCCTAACCCTAACCCTAGCCCGAACCCTAACCCTAACCCTTCCCCGAAGCCTGACCCTCACCCGTCCCCTACTCCTAACCCGTACGCTAACGCTAACCCGCGCCCTCACACGCCCGCTCCCCCTATAGCGTTGCCGTACCCTCACCTGGACCCTAAACCGTCCCCGTCCCCTAACCCTAACCCTAGCCCGAACCCTAACCCTAACCCTTCCCCGAAGCCTGACCCTCACCCTTCCCCTAATCCTAACCCGTACGCTAACGCTAACCCGCGCCCTCACACGCACGCTCCCCCTAAAGCGTTGCCGTACCCTCAACTGGACCCTAAACCGTCCCCGTCCCCTAACCCTAACCCTAGCCCGAACCCTAACCCTAACCCTTCCCCGAAGCCTGACCCTCACCCGTGCCCTAATCCTAACCCGTACGCTAACACTAACCCGCGCCCTCACACGCACGCTCCCCCTATAGCGTTGCCGTACCCTCACCTGGACCCTAAACCGTCCCCGTCCCCTAACCCTAACCCTAGCCCGAACACTAACCCTAACCCTTCCCCGAAGCCTGACCCTCACCCGTCCCCTAATCCTAACCCGTACGCTAACGCTAACCCGCGCCCTCACACGCACGCTCCCCCTAAAGCGTTGCCGTACCCTCACCTGGACCCTAAACCGTCCCCGTCCCCTAACCCTAACCCTAGCCCGAACCCTAACCCTAACCCTTCCCCGAAGCCTGACCCTCACCCGTCCCCTAATCCTAACCCGTACGCTAACACTAACCCGTGCCCTCACACGCACGCTCCCCCTAAAGCGTTGCCGTACCCTCACCTGGACCCTAAACTGTCCCCGTCCCCTAACCCTAACCCTAGCCCGAACCCTAACCCTAACCCTTCCCCGAAGCCTGACCCTCCCCCGTGCCCTAATCCTAACCCGTACGCTAACACTAACCCGCGCCCTCACACGCACGCTCCCCCTAAAGCGTTGCCGTACCCTCACCTGGACCCTAAACCGTCCCCGTCCCCTAACCCTAACCCTAGCCCGAACCCTAGCCCTAACCCTTCCCCGAAGCCTGACCCACACCCGTCCCCTAATCCTAACCCGTACGCTAACACTAACCCGTGCCCTCACACGCACGCTCCCCCTAAAGCGTTGCCGTACCCTCACCTGGACCCGAAACCGTCCCCGTCCCCTAACCCTAACCCTAGCCCGAACCCTAACCCTAACCCTTCCCCGAAGCCTGACCTTCACCCGTCCCCTAATCCTAACCCGTACGCTAACACTAACCCGCGCCCTCACACGCACGCTCCCCCTATAGCGTTGCCGTACCCTCACCTGGACCCTAAACCGTCCCCGTCCCCTAACCCTAACCCTAGCCCGAACACTAACCCTAACCCTTCCCCGAAGCCTGACCCTCACCCGTCCCCTAATCCTAACCCGTACGCTAACGCTAACCCGCGCTCTCACACGCACGCTCCCCCTAAAGCGTTGCCGTACCCTCACCTGGACCCTAAACCGTCCCCGTCCCCTAACACTAACCCTAGCCCGAACCCTAACCCTAACCCTTCCCCGAAGCCTGACCTTCACTCGTGCCCTAATCCTAACTCGTACGCTAACACTAACACGCGCCCTCACACGCACGCTCCCCCTAAAGCGTTGCCGTACCCTCACCTGGACCCTAAACCGTCCCCGTCCACTAACCCTAACCCTAGCCAGAACCACAGGCCTAACCCTTCCCCGAAGTCTGACCCTCACCCGTCCCCTAATCCTAACCCGTACGCTAACACTAACCCGCGCCCTCACACGCACGCTCCCCCTAAAGCGTTGCCGTACCCTCACCTGGACCCTAAACCGTCCCCGTCCCCCAACCCTAACCCTAGCCCGAACCCTAACCCTAACACTTCCCCGAAGCCTGACCCTCACCCGTGCCCTAATCCTAACCCGTACGCTAACACTAACCCGCGCCCTCACACGCACGCTCCCCCTAAAGCGTTGCCGTACCCTCACTTGGACCCTAAACCGTCCCCGTCCCCTAACCCTAACCCTAGCCCGAACCCTAACCCTAACCCTTCCCCGAAGCCTGACCCTCACCCGTCCCCTAATCCTAACCCGTACGCTAACACTAACCCGCGCCCTCACCCGCACGCTCCCCCTAAAGCGTTGCCGTACCCTCACCTGGACCCTAAACCGTCCCCGTCCCCTAACCCTAACCCTAGCCCGAACCCTAACCCTAACCCTTCCCCGAAGCCTGACCCTCACCCGTCCCCTAATCCTAACCCGTACGCTAACACTAACCCGTGCCCTCACACGCACGCTTCCCCTAAAGCGTTGCCGTACTCTCACCTGGACCCTAAACCGTCCCCGTCCCCTAACCCTAACCCTAGCCCGAACCCTAACCCTAACCCTTCCCCGAAGCCTGACCCTCCCCCGTGCCCTAATCCTAACCCGTACGCTAACACTAACCCGCGCCCTCACACGCACGCTCCCCCTAAAGCGTTGCCGTACCCTCACCTGGACCCTAAACCGTCCCCGTCCCCTAACCCTAACCCTAGCCCGAAACCTAACCCTAACCCTTCCCCGAAGCCTGACCCTCACCCGTGCCCTAATCCTAACCCGTACGCTAACACTAACCCGCGCCCTCACACGCACGCTCTCCCTAAAGCGTTGCCGTACCCTCACTTGGACCCTAAACCGTCCCCGTCCCCTAACCCTAACCCTAGCCCGAACCCTAACCCTAACCCTTCCCCGAAGCCTGACCCTCACCCGTCCCCTAATCCTAACCCGTACGCTAACACTAACCCGCGCCCTCACACGCACGCTCCCCCTAAAGCGTTGCTGTACCCTCACCTGGACCCTAAACCGTCCCCGTCCCCTAACCCTAACCCTAGCCCGAACCCTAACCCTAACCCTTCCCCGAAGCCTGACCCTCACCCGTCCCCTAATCCTAACCCGTACGCTAACACTAACCCGCGCCCTCACACGCACGCTCCCCCTAAAGCATTGCCGTTCCCTCACCTGGACCCTAAACCGTCCCCGTCCCCTAACCCTAACCCTAGCCCGAGCCCTAACCCTAACCCTTCCCCGAAGCCTGACCCTCACCCGTGCCCTAATCCTAACCCGTACGCTAACACTAACCCGCGCCCTCACACGCACGCTCCCCCTAAAGCGTTGCCGTACCCTCACCTGGACCGTAAACCGTCCCCGTCCCTTAACCCTAACCCTAGCCCGAACCCTAACCCTAACCCTTCCCCGAAGCCTGACCCTCACCCGTCCCCTAACCCTAACCCGTACGCTAACACTAACCCGCGCCCTCACATGCACGCTCCCACTAAAGCGTTGCCGTACCCTCACCTGGACCCTAAACCGTCCCCGTCCCCTAACCCTAACCCTAGGCCGAACCCTAACCCTAACCCTTCCCCGAAGCCTGACCCTCACCCGTCCCCTAATCCTAACCCGTACGCTAACACTAACCCGCGCCCTCACACGCACGCTCCCCCTAAAGCGTTGCCGTACCCTCACCTGGACACTAAACCGTCCCTGTCCCCTAACCCTAACCCTAGCCCGAACCCTAACCCTAACCCTCCCCGAAGCCTGACCCTCACCCGTCCCCTAATCCTAACCCGTACGCTAACACTAACCCACGCCCTCACACGCACGCTCCCCCTAAAGCGTTGCCGTACCCTCACCTGGACCCTAAACCGTCCCCGTCCCCTAACCCTAACCCTAGCCCGAACCCTAGCCCTAACCCTTCCCCGAAGCCTGACCCACACCCGTCCCCTAATCCTAACCCGTACGCTAACACTAACCCGCGCCCTCACACGCACGCTCCCCCTAAAGCGTTGCCGTACCCTCACCTGAACCCTAAACCGTCCCCGTCCCCTAACCCTAACCCTAGCCCGAACCCTAACCCTAACCCTTCCCCGAAGCCTGACCCTCACCCGTCCCCTAATCCTAACACGTACACTAACACTAACCCGCGCCCTCACACGCACGCTCCCACTAAAGCGTTGCCGTACCCTCAACTGGACCCTAAACCGTCCCCGTCCCCTAACCCTAACCCTAGCCCGAACCCTAACCCTAACCCTTCCCCGAAGCCTGACCCTCACCCGTCCCCTAATCCTAACCCGTACGCTAACACTAACCCGCGCCCTCACACGCACGCTCCCCCTAAAGCGTTGCCGTACCCTCACCTGGACCCTAAACCGTCCCCGTCCCCTAACCCTAACCCTAGCCCGAAACCTAACTCTAACCCTTCCCCGAAGCCTGACCCTCACCCGTGCCCTAATCCTAACCCGTACGCTAACACTAACCCGCGCCCTCACACGCACGCTCCCCCTAAAGCGTTGCCGTACCCTCACTTGGACCCTAAACCGTCCCCGTCCCCTAACCCTAACCCTAGCCCGAACCCTAACCCTAACCCTTCCCCGAAGCCTGACCCTCACCCGTCCCCTAATCCTAACCCGTACGCTAACACTAACCCGCGCCCTCACACGCACGCTCCCCCTAAAGCATTGCCGTACCCTCACCTGGACCCTAAACCGTCCCCGTCCCCTAACCCTAACCCTAGCCCGAACCCTAACCCTAACCCTTCCCCGAAGCCTGACCCTCACCCGTCCCCTAATCCTAACCCGTACGCTAACACTAACCCGCGCCCTCACACGCACGCTCCCGCTAAAGCATTGCCGTACCCTCACCTGGACCCTAAACCGTCCCCGTCCCCTAACCCTAACCCTAGCCCGAACCCTAACCCTAACCCTTCCCCGAAGCCTGACCCTCACCCGTGCCCTAATCCTAACCCGTACGCTAACACTAACCCGCGCCCTCACACGCACGCTCCCCCTAAAGCGTTGCCGTACCATCACCTGGACCCTAAACCGTCCCCGTCCCCTAACCCTAACCCTAGCCCGAACCCTAACCCTAACCCTTCCCCGAAGCCTGACCCTCACCCGTGCCCTAATCCTAACCCGTACGCTAACACTAACCCACGCCCTCACACGCACGCTCCCCCTAAAGCGTTGCCGTACCCCCACTTGGACCCTAAACCGTCCCCGTCCCCTAACCCTAACCCTAGCCCGAACCCTAACCCTAACCCTTCCCCGAAGCCTGACCCTCACCCGTGCCCTAATCCTAACCCGTACGCTAGCACTAACACGCGCCCTCACACGCACGCTCCCCCTATAGCGTTGCCGTACCCTCACCTGGACCCTAAACCGTCCCCGTCCCCTAACCCTAACCCTAGCCCGAACCCTAACCCTAACCCTTCCCTGAAGCCTGACCCTCACCCGTGCCCTAATCCTAACCCGTACGCTAACACTAACCCACGCCCTCACACGCACGCTCCCCCTAAAGCGTTGCCGTACCCTCACCTGGACCCTAAACCGTCCCCGTCCACTAACCCTAACCCTAGCCAGAACCACAGCCCTAACCCTTCCCCGAAGCCTGACCCTCACCCGTGCCCTAATCCTAACCCGTACGCTAACACTAACCCGCGCCCTCACACGCACGCTCCCCCTAAAGCGTTGCCGTACCCTCACCTGGACCCTAAACCGTCCCCATCCCCTAACCCTAACCCTAGCCCGAACCCTAACCCTAACCCTTCCCCGAAGCCTGACCCTCACCCGTGCCCTATTCCTAACCCGTACGCTAACACTAACCCGCGCCCTCACACGCACGCTCCCCCTAAAGCGTTGCCGTACCCTCACCTGGATCCTAAACCCTCCCCGTCCCCTAACCCTAACCCTAGCCCGAACCCTAACCCTAACCCTTCCCCGAAGCCTGACCCTCACCCGTCCCCTACTCCTAACCCGTACGCTAACGCTAACCCGCGCCCTCACACGCCCGCTCCCCCTATAGCGTTGCCGTACCCTCACCTGGACCCTAAACCGTCCCCGTCCCCTAACACTAACCCTAGCACGAACCCTAACCCTAACCCTTCCCCGAAGCCTGACCCTCACCCTTCCCCTAATCCTAACCCGTACGCTAACGCTAACCCGCGCCCTCACACGCACGCTCCCCCTAAAGCGTTGCCGTACCCTCAACTGGACCCTAAACCGTCCCGGTCCCCTAACCCTAACCCTAGCCCGAACCCTAACCCTAACCCTTCCCCGAAGCCTGACCCTCACCCGTGCCCTAATCCTAACCCGTACGCTAACACTAACCCACGCCCTCACACGCACGCTCCCCCTATAGCGTTGCCGTACCCTCACCTGGACCCTAAACCGTCCCCGTCCCCTAACCCTAACCCTAGCCCGAACACTAACCCTAACCCTTCCCCGAAGCCTGACCCTCACCCGTCCCCTAATCCTAACCCGTACGCTAACGCTAACCCGCGCCCTCACACGCACGCTCCCCCTAAAGCGTTGCCGTACCCTCACCTGGACCCTAAACCGTCCCCGTCCCCTAACCCTAACCCTAGCCCGAACCCTAACCCTAACCCTTCCCCGAAGCCTGACCCTCACCCGTCCCCTAATCCTAACCCGTACGCTAACACTAACCCGTGCCCTCACACGCACGCTCCCCCTAAAGCGTTGCCGTACCCTCACCTGGACCCTAAACTGTCCCCGTCCCCTAACCCTAACCCTAGCCCGAACCCTAACCCTAACCCTTCCCCGAAGCCTGACCCTCCCCCGTGCCCTAATCCTAACCCGTACGCTAACACTAACCCGCGCCCTCACACGCACGCTCCCCCTAAAGCGTTGCCATACCCTCACCTGGACCCTAAACCGTCCCCGTCCCCTAACCCTAACCCTAGCCCGAACCCTAGCCCTAACCCTTCCCCGAAGCCTGACCCACACCCGTCCCCTAATCCTAACCCGTACGCTAACACTAACCCGTGCCCTCACACGCACGCTCCCCCTAAAGCGTTGCCGTACCCTCACCTGGACCCTAAACCGTCCCAGTCCCCTAACCCTAACCCTAGCCCGAACCCTAACCCTAACCCTTCCCCGAAGCCTGACCTTCACCCGTCCCCTAATCCTAACCCGTACGCTAACACTAACCCGCGCCCTCACACGCACGCTCGCCCTAAAGCGTTGCCGTACCCTCACCTGGACCCTAAACCGTCCCCGTCCCCTAACCCTAACCCTAGCCCGAACCCGAACCCTAACCCTTCCCCGAAGCCTGACCCTCACCCGTCCCCTAATCCTAACCCGTACGCTAACACTAACCCGCGCCCTCACACGCACGCTCCCACTAAAGCGTTGCCGTACCCTCACCTGGACCCTAAACCGTCCCCATCCCCTAACCCTAACCCTAGCCCGAACCCTAACCCTAACCCTTCCCCGAAGCCTGACCCTCACCCGTCCCCTAATCCTAACCCGTACGCTAACACTAACCCGCGCCCTCACACGCACGCTCCCCCTAAAGCGTTGCCGTACCCTCACCTGGACACTAAACCGTCCCCGTCCCCTAACCCTAACCCTAGCCCGAACCCTAACCCTAACCCTTCCCCGAAGCCTGACCCTCACCCGTCCCCTACTCCTAACCCGTACGCTAACGCTAACCCGCGCCCTCACACGCCCGCTCCCCCTATAGCGTTGCCGTACCCTCACCTGGACCCTAAACCGTCCCCGTCCCCTAACCCTAACCCTAGCCCGAACCCTAACCCTAACCCTTCCCCGAAGCCTGACCCTCACCCTTCCCCTAATCCTAACCCGTACGCTAACGCTAACCCGCGCCCTCACACGCACGCTCCCCCTAAAGCGTTGCCGTACCCTCAACTGGACCCTAAACCGTCCCCGTCCCCTAACCCTAACCCTAGCCCGAACCCTAACCCTAACCCTTCCCCGAAGCCTGACCCTCACCCGTGCCCTAATCCTAACCCGTACGCTAACACTAACCCGCGCCCTCACACGCACGCTCCCCCTATAGCGTTGCCGTACCCTCACCTGGACCCTAAACCGTCCCCGTCCCCTAACCCTAACCCTAGCCCGAACCCTAACCCTAACCCTTCCCCGAAGCCTGACCCTCACCCGTCCCCTAATCCTAACCCGTACGCTAACACTAACCCGCGCCCTCACACGCACGCTCCTCCTAAAGCGTTGCCATACCCTCACCTGGACCCTAAACCGTCCCCGTCCCCTAACCCTAACCCTAGCCCGAACCCTAACCCTAACCCTTCCCCGAAGCCTGACCCTCACCCGTCCCCTAATCCTAACCCGTACGCTAACACTAACCCGCGCCCTCACACGCACGCTCCCCCTAAAGCATTGCCGTACCCTCACCTGGACACTAAACCGTCCCCGTCCCCTAACCCTAACCCTAACCCTAGCCCGAACCCTAACCCTAACCCTTCCCCGAAGCCTGACCCTCACCCGTGCCCTAATCCTAACCCGTACGCTAACACTAACCCACGCCCTCACACGCACGCTCCCCCTAAAGCGTTGCCGTACCCCCACTTGGACCCTAAACCGTCCCCGTCCCCTAACCCTAACCCTAGCCCGAACCCTAACCCTAACCCTTCCCCGAAGCCTGACCCTCACCCGTGCCCTAATCCTAACCCGTACGCTAGCACTAACCCGCGCCCTCACACGCACGCTCCCCCTATAGCGTTGCCGTACCCTCACCTGGACCCTAAACCGTCCCCGTCCCCTAACCCTAACCCTAGCCCGAACCCTAACCCTAACCCTTCCCTGAAGCCTGACCCTCACCCGTGCCCTAATCCTAACCCGTACGCTAACACTAACCCACGCCCTCACACGCACGCTCCCCCTAAAGCGTTGCCGTACCCTCACCTGGACCCTAAACCGTCCCCGTCCACTAACCCTAACCCTAGCCAGAACCACAGCCCTAACCCTTCCCCGAAGCCTGACCCTCACCCGTGCCCTAATCCTAACCCGTACGCTAACACTAACCCGCGCCCTCACACGCACGCTCCCCCTAAAGCGTTGCCGTACCCTCACCTGGACCCTAAACCGTCCCCATCCCCTAACCCTAACCCTAGCCCGAACCCTAACCCTAACCCTTCCCCGAAGCCTGACCCTCACCCGTGCCCTATTCCTAACCCGTACGCTAACACTAACCCGCGCCCTCACACGCACGCTCCCCCTAAAGCGTTGCCGTACCCTCACCTGGATCCTAAACCCTCCCCGTCCCCTAACCCTAACCCTAGCCCGAACCCTAACCCTAACCCTTCCCCGAAGCCTGACCCTCACCCGTCCCCTACTCCTAACCCGTACGCTAACGCTAACCCGCGCCCTCACACGCCCGCTCCCCCTATAGCGTTGCCGTACCCTCACCTGGACCCTAAACCGTCCCCGTCCCCTAACCCTAACTCTAGCCCGAACCCTAACCCTAACCCTTCCCCGAAGCCTGACCCTCACCCTTCCCCTAATCCTAACCCGTACGCTAACGCTAACCCGCGCCCTCACACGCACGCTCCCCCTAAAGCGTTGCCGTACCCTCAACTGGACCCTAAACCGTCCCCGTCCCCTAACCCTAACCCTAGCCCGAACCCTAACCCTAACCCTTCCCCGAAGCCTGACCCTCACCCGTGCCCTAATCCTAACCCGTACGCTAACACTAACCCGCGCCCTCACACGCACGCTCCCCCTATAGCGTTGCCGTACCCTCACCTGGACCCTAAACCGTCCCCGTCCCCTAACCCTAACCCTAGCCCGAACACTAACCCTAACCCTTCCCCGAAGCCTGACCCTCACCCGTCCCCTAATCCTAACCCGTACGCTAACGCTAACCCGCGCCCTCACACGCACGCTCCCCCTAAAGCGTTGCCGTACCCTCACCTGGACCCTAAACCGTCCCCGTCCCCTAACCCTAACCCTAGCCCGAACCCTAACCCTAACCCTTCCCCGAAGCCTGACCCTCACCCGTCCCCTAATCCTAACCCGTACGCTAACACTAACCCGTGCCCTCACACGCACGCTCCCCCTAAAGCGTTGCCGTACCCTCACCTGGACCCTAAACTGTCCCCGTCCCCTAACCCTAACCCTAGCCCGAACCCTAACCCTAACCCTTCCCCGAAGCCTGACCCTCCCCCGTGCCCTAATCCTAACCCGTACGCTAACACTAACCCGCGCCCTCACACGCACGCTCCCCCTAAAGCGTTGCCATACCCTCACCTGGACCCTAAACCGTCCCCGTCCCCTAACCCTAACCCTAGCCCGAACCCTAGCCCTAACCCTTCCCCGAAGCCTGACCCACACCCGTCCCCTAATCCTAACCCGTACGCTAACACTAACCCGTGCCCTCACACGCACGCTCCCCCTAAAGCGTTGCCGTACCCTCACCTGGACCCTAAACCGTCCCAGTCCCCTAACCCTAACCCTAGCCCGAACCCTAACCCTAACCCTTCCCCGAAGCCTGACCTTCACCCGTCCCCTAATCCTAACCCGTACGCTAACACTAACCCGCGCCCTCACACGCACGCTCCCCCTAAAGCGTTGCCGTACCCTCACCTGGACCCTAAACCGTCCCCGTCCCCTAACCCTAACCCTAGCCCGAACCCGAACCCTAACCCTTCCCCGAAGCCTGACCCTCACCCATCCCCTAATCCTAACACGTACGCTAACACTAACCCGCGCCCTCACACGCACGCTCCCCCTAAAGCGTTGCCGTACCCTCACCTGGACCCTAAACCGTCCCCGTCCCCTAACCCTAACCCTAGCCCGAACCCTAACCCTAACCCTTCCCCGAAGCCTGACCTTCACCCGTCCCCTAATCCTAACCCGTACGCTAACACTAACCCGCGCCCTCACACGCACGCTCCCCCTAAAGCGTTGCCGTACCCTCACCTGGACCCTAAACCGTCCCCGTCCCCTAACCCTAACCCTAGCCCGAACCCGAACCCTAACCCTTCCCCGAAGCCTGACCCTCACCCTTCCCCTAATCCTAACCCGTACGCTAACACTAACCCGCGCCCTCACACGCACGCTCCCACTAAAGCGTTGCCGTACCCTCACCTGGACCCTAAACCGTCCCCGTCCCCTAACCCTAACCCTAGCCCGAACCCTAACCCTAACCCTTCCCCGAAGCCTGACCCTCACCCGTCCCCTAATCCTAACCCGTACGCTAACACTTACCCGCGCCCTCACACGCACGCTCCCCCTAAAGCGTTGCCGTACCCTCACCTGGACACTAAACCGTCCCCGTCCCCTAACCCTAACCCTAGCCCGAACCCTAACCCTAACCCTTCCCCGAAGCCTGACCCTCACCCGTCCCCTAATCCTAACCCGTACGCTAACACTAACCCACGCCCTCACACGCACGCTCCCCCTAAAGCGTTGCCGTACCCTCACCTGGACCCTAAACCGTCCCCGTCCCCTAACCCTAACCCTAGCCCGAACCCTAGCCCTAACCCTTCCCCGAAGCCTGACCCACACCCGTCCCCTAATCCTAAGCCGTACGCTAACACTAACCCGCGCCCTCACACGCACGCTCCCCCTAAAGCGTTGCCGTACCCTCACCTGAACCCTAAACCGTCCCCGTCCCCTAAACCTAACCCTAGCCCGAACCCTAACCCTAACCCTTCCCCGAAGCCTGACCCTCACCCATCCCCTAATCCTAACACGTACGCTAACACTAACCCGCGCCCTCACACGCACGCTCCCCCTAAAGCGTTGCCGTACCCTCAACTGGACCCTAAACCGTCCCCGTCCCCTAACCCTAACCCTAGCCCGAACCCTAACCCTAACCCTTCCCCGAAGCCTGACCCTCACCCATCCCCTAATCCTAACACGTACGCTAACACTAACCCGCGCCCTCACACGCACGCTTCCCCTAAAGCGTTGCCGTACCCTCACCTGGACCCTAAACCGTCCCCGTCCCCTAACCCTAACCCTAGCCCGAAACCTAACCCTAACCCTTCCCCGAAGCCTGACCCTCACCGGTGCCCTAATCCTAACCCGTACGCTAACACTAACCCGCGCCCTCACACGCACGCTCCCCCTAAAGCGTTGCCGTACCCTCACTTGGACCCTAAACCGTCCCCGTCCCCTAACCCTAACCCTAGCCCGAACCCTAACCCTAACCCTTCCCCGAAGCCTGACCCTCCCCCGTGCCCTAATCCTAACCCGTACGCTAACACTAACCCACGCCCTCACACGCACGCTCCCCCTAAAGCGTTGCCGTACCCCCACTTGGACCCTAAACCGTCCCCGTCCCCTAACCCTAACCCTAGCCCGAACCCTAACCCTAACCCTTCCCCGAAGCCTGACCCTCACCCGTGCCCTAATCCTAACCCGTACGCTAGCACTAACCCGCGCCCTCACACGCACGCTCCCCCTATAGCGTTGCCGTACCCTCACCTGGACCCTAAACCGTCCCCGTCCCCTAACCCTAACCCTAGCCCGAACCCTAACCCTAACCCTTCCCTGAAGCCTGACCCTCACCCGTGCCCTAATCCTAACCCGTACGCTAACACTAACCCACGCCCTCACACGCACGCTCCCCCTAAAGCGTTGCCGTACCCTCACCTGGACCCTAAACCGTCCCCGTCCACTAACCCTAACCCTAGCCAGAACCACAGCCCTAACCCTTCCCCGAAGCCTGACCCTCACCCGTGCCCTAATCCTAACCCGTACGCTAACACTAACCCGCGCCCTCACACGCACGCTCCCCCTAAAGCGTTGCCGTACCCTCACCTGGACCCTAAACCGTCCCCATCCCCTAACCCTAACCCTAGCGCGAACCCTAACCCTAACCCTTCCCCGAAGCCTGACCCTCAACCGTCCCCTACTCCTAACCCGTACGCTAACGCTAACCCGCGCCCTCACACGCCCGCTCCCCCTATAGCGTTGCCGTACCCTCACCTGGACCCTAAACCGTCCCCGTCCCCTAACCCTAACCCTAGCCCGAACCCTAACCCTAACCCTTCCCCGAAGCCTGACCCTCACCCTTCCCCTAATCCTAACCCGTACGCTAACGCTAACCCGCGCCCTCACACGCACGCTCCCCCTAAAGCGTTGCCGTACCCTCACCTGGACCCTAAACCGTCCCCGTCCCCTAACCCTAACCCTAGCCCGAACCCTAACCCTAACCCTTCCCCGAAGCCTGACCCTCACCCGTGCCCTAATCCTAACCCGTACGCTAACACTAACCCGCGCCCTCACACGCACGCTCCCCCTATAGCGTTGCCGTACCCTCACCTGGACCCTAAACCGTCCCCGTCCCCTAACCCTAACCCTAGCCCGAACACTAACCCTAACCCTTCCCCGAAGCCTGACCCTCACCCGTCCCCTAATCCTAACCCGTACGCTAACGCTAACCCGCGCCCTCACACGCACGCTCCCCCTAAAGCGTTGCCGTACCCTCACCTGGACCCTAAACCGTCCCCGTCCCCTAACCCTAACCCTAGCCCGAACCCTAACCCTAACCCTTCCCCGAAGCCTGACCCTCACCCGTCCCCTAATCCTAACCCGTACGCTAACACTAACCGTGCCCTCACACGCACGCTCCCCCTAAAGCGTTGCCGTACCCTCACCTGGACCCTAAACTGTCCCCGTCCCCTAACCCTAACCCTAGCCCGAACCCTAACCCTAACCCTTCCCCGAAGCCTGACCCTCCCCCGTGCCCTAATCCTAACCCGTACGCTAACACTAACCCACGCCCTCACACGCACGCTCCCCCTAAAGCGTTGCCGTACACTCACCTGGACCCTAAACCGTCCCCGTCCCCTAACCCTAACCCTAGCCCGAACCCTAGCCCTAACCCTTCCCCGAAGCCTGACCCACACCCGTCCCCTAATCCTAAGCCGTACGCTAACACTAACCCGCGCCCTCACACGCACGCTCCCCCTAAAGCGTTGCCGTACCCTCACCTGAACCCTAAACCGTCCCCGTCCCCTAAACCTAACCCTAGCCCGAACCCTAACCCTAACCCTTCCCCGAAGCCTGACCCTCACCCATCCCCTAATCCTAACACGTACGCTAACACTAACCCGCGCCCTCACACGCACGCTCCCCCTAAAGCGTTGCCGTACCCTCAACTGGACCCTAAACCGTCCCCGTCCCCTAACCCTAACCCTAGCCCGAACCCTAACCCTAACCCTTCCCCGAAGCCTGACCCTCACCCATCCCCTAATCCTAACACGTACGCTAACACTAACCCGCGCCCTCACACGCACGCTTCCCCTAAAGCGTTGCCGTACCCTCACCTGGACCCTAAACCGTCCCCGTCCCCTAACCCTAACCCTAGCCCGAAACCTAACCCTAACCCTTCCCCGAAGCCTGACCCTCACCGGTGCCCTAATCCTAACCCGTACGCTAACACTAACCCGCGCCCTCACACGCACGCTCCCCCTAAAGTGTTGCCGTACCCTCACTTGGACCCTAAACCGTCCCCGTCCCCTAACCCTAACCCTAGCCCGAACCCTAACCCTAACACTTCCCGGAAGCCTGACCCTCACCCGTCCCCTAACCCTAACCCGTACGCTAACACTAACCCGTGCCCTCACACGCACGCTCCCCCTATAGCGTTGCCGTACCCTCACCTGGATCCTAAACCGTCCCCGTCCCCTAACCCTAACCCTAGCCCGAAACCTAACCCTAACCCTTCCCCGAAGCCTGATCCTCACCCGTCCCCTAATCCTAACCCGTACGCTAACACTAACCCGCGCCCTCACACGCACGCTCCCCCTAAAGCGTTGCCGTACCCTCACCTGGACCCTAAACCGTCTCCGTCCCCTAACCCTAACCCTAGCCCAAATCCTAACGTTAACCCTTCCCCGAAGCCTGACCCTCACCCGTGCCCTAATCCTAACCCGTACGCTAACACCAACCCACGCCCTCACACGCACGCTCCCCCTAAAGCGTTGCCGTACCCTCACCTGGACCCTAAACCGTCCCCGTCCCCAAACCCTAACCCTAGCCTGAACCCTAACCCTAACCCTTCCCCGAAGCCTGACCCTCACCCGTACCCTAATCCTAACCCGTACGCTAACACTAACCCGCGCCCTCACACGCACGCTCCCCCTAAAGCGTTGCCGTACCCTCACTTGGACCCTAAACCGTCCCCGTCCCCTAACCCTAACCCTAGCCCGAACCCTAACCCTAACCCTTCCCCGAAGCCTGACCCTTACCCGTCCCCTAATCCTAACCCGTACGCTAACACTAACCCGCGCCCTCACACGCACGCTCCCCCTAAAGCATTGCCGTACCCTCACCTGGACCCTAAACCGTCCCCGTCCCCTAACCCTAACCCTAGCCCGAACCCTAACCCTAACCCTTCCCCGAAGCCTGACCCTCACCCGTCCCCTAATCCTAACCCGTACGCTAACACTAACCCGCGCCCTCACACGCACGCTCCCCCTAAAGCGTTGCCGTACCCTCACCTGGACCCTAAACCGTCCCCGTCCCCTAACCCTAACCCTAGCCCGAACCCTAAACCTAACCCTTCCCCGAAGCCTGACCCTCACCCGTGCCCTAATCCTAACCCGTACGCTAACACTAACCCGCGCCCTCACACGCACGCTCCCCCTAAAGCGTTGCCGTACCCTCACCTGGACCCTAAACCGTCCCCGTCCCCTAACCCTAACCCTAGCCCGAAACCTAACCCTAACCCTTCCCCGAAGCCTGACCCTCACCCGGGCCCTAATCCTAACCCGTACGCTAACACTAACCCGCGCCCTCACACGCACGCTCCCCCTAAAGCGTTGCCGTACCCTCACCTGGACCCTAAACCGTCCCCGTCCCCTAACCCTAACCCTAGCCCGAACCCTAACCCTAACCCTTCCCCGAAGCCTGACCCTCACCCGTCCCCTAATCCTAACCCGTACGCTAACACTAACCCGCGCCCTCACACGCACGCTCCCCCTAAAGCGTTGCCGTACCCTCACCTGGACCCTAAACCGTCCCCGTCCACTAACCCTAACCCTAGCCAGAACCACAGCCCTAACCCTTCCCCGAAGCCTGACCCTCACCCGTCCCCTAATCCTAACCCGTACGATAACACTAACCCGCGCCCTCACACGCACGCTCCCCCTAAAGCGTTGCTGTACCCTCACTTGGACCCTAAACCGTCCCCGTCCCCTAACCCTAACCCTAGCCCGAACCCTAACCCTAACCCTTCCCCGAAGCCTGACCCTCACCCGTCCCCTAATCCTAACCCGTACGCTAACACTAACCCGCGCCCTCACACGCACGCTCCCCCTAAAGCGTTGCCGTACCCTCACCTGGACCGTAAACCGTCCCCGTCCCCTAACCCTAACCCTAGCCCGAACCCTAACGCTAACCCTTCCCCGAAGCCTGACCCTCACCCGTCCCCTAATCCTAACCCGTACGCTAACACTAACCCGCGCCCTCACACGCACGCTCCCCCTAAAGCGTTGCCGTACCCTCACCTGGACCCTAAACCGTCCCCGTCCCCTAACACTAACCCTAGCCCGAACCCTAACCCTAACCCTTCCCCGAAGCCTGACCCTCACCCGTGCCCTAATCCTAACTCGTACGCTAACACTAACACGCGCCCTCACACGCACGCTCCCCCTAAAGCGTTGCCGTACCCTCACCTGGACCCTAAACCGTCCCCGTCCACTAACCCTAACCCTAGCCAGAACCACAGCCCTAACCCTTCCCCGAAGTCTGACCCTCACCCGTCCCCTAATCCTAACCCGTACGCTAACACTAACCCGCGCCCTCACACGCACGCTCCCCCTAAAGCGTTGCCGTACCCTCAGCTGGACCCTAAACCGTCCCCGTCCCCCAACCCTAACCCTAGCCCGAACCCTAACCCTAACCCTTCCCCGAAGCCTGACCCTCACCCGTCCCCTAATCCTAACCCGTACGCTAACACTAACCCGCGCCCTCACACGCACGCTCCCCCTAAAGCGTTGCCGTACCCTCACCTGGACACTAAACCGTCCCCGTCCCCTAACCCTAACCCTAGCCCGAACCCTAACCCTAACCCTTCCCCGAAGCCTGACCCTCACCCGTCCCCTAATCCTAACCCGTACGCTAACACTAACCCACGCCCTCACACGCACGCTCCCCCTAAAGCGTTGCCGTACCCTCACCTGGACCCTAAACCGTCCCCGTCCCCTAACCCTAACCCTAGCCCGAACCCTAGCCCTAACCCTTCCCCGAAGCCTGACCCACACCCGTCCCCTAATCCTAAGCCGTACGCTAACACTAACCCGCGCCCTCACACGCACGCTCCCCCTAAAGCGTTGCCGTACCCTCACCTGAACCCTAAACCGTCCCCGTCCCCTAAACCTAACCCTAGCCCGAACCCTAACCCTAACCCTTCCCCGAAGCCTGACCCTCACCCATCCCCTAATCCTAACACGTACGCTAACACTAACCCGCGCCCTCACACGCACGCTCCCCCTAAAGCGTTGCCGTACCCTCAACTGGACCCTAAACCGTCCCCGTCCCCTAACCCTAACCCTAGCCCGAACCCTAACCCTAACCCTTCCCCGAAGCCTGACCCTCACCCATCCCCTAATCCTAACACGTACGCTAACACTAACCCGCGCCCTCACACGCACGCTTCCCCTAAAGCGTTGCCGTACCCTCACCTGGACCCTAAACCGTCCCCGTCCCCTAACCCTAACCCTAGCCCGAAACCTAACCCTAACCCTTCCCCGAAGCCTGACCCTCACCGGTGCCCTAATCCTAACCCGTACGCTAACACTAACCCGCGCCCTCACACGCACGCTCCCCCTAAAGCGTTGCCGTACCCTCACTTGGACCCTAAACCGTCCCCGTCCCCTAACCCTAACCCTAGCCCGAACCCTAACCCTAACCCTTCCCCGAAGCCTGACCCTCACCCGTGCCCTAATCCTAACCCGTACGCTAACACTAACCCATGCCCTCACACGCACGCTCCCCCTAAAGCGTTGCCGTACCCCCACTTGGACCCTAAACCGTCCCCGTCCCCTAACCCTAACCCTAGCCCGAACCCTAACCCTAACCCTTCCCCGAAGCCTGACCCTCACCCGTGCCCTAATCCTAACCCGTACGCTAGCACTAACCCGCGCCCTCACACGCACGCTCCCCCTATAGCGTTGCCGTACCCTCACCTGGACCCTAAACCGTCCCCGTCCCCTAACCCTAACCCTAGCCCGAACCCTAACCCTAACCCTTCCCTGAAGCCTGACCCTCACCCGTGCCCTAATCCTAACCCGTACGCTAACACTAACCCACGCCCTCACACGCACGCTCCCCCTAAAGCGTTGCTGTACCCTCACCTGGACCCTAAACCGTCCCCGTCCACTAACCCTAACCCTAGCCAGAACCACAGCCCTAACCCTTCCCCGAAGCCTGACCCTCACCCGTGCCCTAATCCTAACCCGTACGCTAACACTAACCCGCGCCCTCACACGCACGCTCCCCCTAAAGCGTTGCCGTACCCTCACCTGGACCCTAAACCGTCCCCATCCCCTAACCCTAACCCTAGCGCGAACCCTAACCCTAACCCTTCCCCGAAGCCTGACCCTCACCCGTGCCCTATTCCTAACCCGTACGCTAACACTAACCCGCGCCCTCACACGCACGCTCCCCCTAAAGCGTTGCCGTACCCTCACCTGGATCCTAAACCCTCCCCGTCCCCTAACCCTAACCCTAGCCCGAGTCCTAACCCTAACCCTTCCCCGAAGCCTGACCCTCAACCGTCCCCTACTCCTAACCCGTACGCTAACGCTAACCCGCGCCCTCACACGCCCGCTCCCCCTATAGCGTTGCCGTACCCTCACCTGGACCCTAAACCGTCCCCGTCCCCTAACCCTAACCCTAGCCCGAACCCTAACCCTAACCCTTCCCCGAAGCCTGACCCTCACCCTTCCCCTAATCCTAACCCGTACGCTAACGCTAACCCGCGCCCTCACACGCACGCTCCCCCTAAAGCGTTGCCGTACCCTCACCTGGACCCTAAACGGTCCCCGTCCCCTAACCCTAACCCTAGCCCGAACCCTAACCCTAACCCTTCCCCGAAGCCTGACCCTCACCCGTGCCCTAATCCTAACCCGTACGCTAACACTAACCCGCGCCCTCACACGCACGCTCCCCCTATAGCGTTGCCGTACCCTCACCTGGACCCTAAACCGTCCCCGTCCCCTAACCCTAACCCTAGCCCGAACACTAACCCTAACCCTTCCCCGAAGCCTGACCCTCACCCGTCCCCTAATCCTAACCCGTACGCTAACGCTAACCCGCGCCCTCACACGCACGCTCCCCCTAAAGCGTTGCCGTACCCTCACCTGGACCCTAAACCGTCCCCGTCCCCTAACCCTAACCCTAGCCCGAACCCTAACCCTAACCCTTCCCCGAAGCCTGACCCTCACCCGTCCCCTAATCCTAACCCGTACGCTAACACTAACCGTGCCCTCACACGCACGCTCCCCCTAAAGCGTTGCCGTACCCTCACCTGGACCCTAAACTGTCCCCGTCCCCTAACCCTAACCCTAGCCCGAACCCTAACCCTAACCCTTCCCCGAAGCCTGACCCTCCCCCGTGCCCTAATCCTAACCCGTACGCTAACACTAACCCACGCCCTCACACGCACGCTCCCCCTAAAGCGTTGCCGTACACTCACCTGGACCCTAAACCGTCCCCGTCCCCTAACCCTAACCCTAGCCCGAACCCTAGCCCTAACCCTTCCCCGAAGCCTGACCCACACCCGTCCCCTAATCCTAAGCCGTACGCTAACACTAACCCGCGCCCTCACACGCACACTCCCCCTAAAGCGTTGCCGTACCCTCACCTGAACCCTAAACCGTCCCCGTCCCCTAAACCTAACCCTAGCCCGAACCCTAACCCTAACCCTTCCCCGAAGCCTGACCCTCACCCATCCCCTAATCCTAACACGTACGCTAACACTAACCCGCGCCCTCACACGCACGCTCCCCCTAAAGCGTTGCCGTACCCTCAACTGGACCCTAAACCGTCCCCGTCCCCTAACCCTAACCCTAGCCCGAACCCTAACCCTAACCCTTCCCCGAAGCCTGACCCTCACCCATCCCCTAATCCTAACACGTACGCTAACACTAACCCGCGCCCTCACACGCACGCTTCCCCTAAAGCGTTGCCGTACCCTCACCTGGACCCTAAACCGTCCCCGTCCCCTAACCCTAACCCTAGCCCGAAACCTAACCCTAACCCTTCCCCGAAGCCTGACCCTCACCGGTGCCCTAATCCTAACCCGTACGCTAACACTAACCCGCGCCCTCACACGCACGCTCCCCCTAAAGCGTTGCCGTACCCTCACTTGGACCCTAAACCGTCCCCGTCCCCTAACCCTAACCCTAGCCCGAACCCTAACCCTAACACTTCCCGGAAGCCTGACCCTCACCCGTCCCCTAATCCTAACCCGTACGCTAACACTAACCCGTGCCCTCACACGCACGCTCCCCCTATAGCGTTGCCGTACCCTCACCTGGATCCTAAACCGTCCCCGTCCCCTAACCCTAACCCTAGCCCGAAACCTAACCCTAACCCTTCCCCGAAGCCTGATCCTCACCCGTCCCCTAATCCTAACCCGTACGCTAACACTAACCCGCGCCCTCACACGCACGCTCCCCCTAAAGCGTTGCCGTACCCTCACCTGGACCCTAAACCGTCTCCGTCCCCTAACCCTAACCCTAGCCCAAATCCTAACGTTAACCCTTCCCCGAAGCCTGACCCTCACCCGTGCCCTAATCCTAACCCGTACGCTAACACCAACCCACGCCCTCACACGCACGCTCCCCCTAAAGCGTTGCCGTACCCTCACCTGGACCCTAAACCGTCCCCGTCCCCAAACCCTAACCCTAGCCTGAACCCTAACCCTAACCCTTCCCCGAAGCCTGACCCTCACCCGTACCCTAATCCTAACCCGTACGCTAACACTAACCCGCGCCCTCACACGCACGCTCCCCCTAAAGCATTGCCGTACCCTCACTTGGACCCTAAACCGTCCCCGTCCCCTAACCCTAACCCTAGCCCGAACCCTAACCCTAACCCTTCCCCGAAGCCTGACCCTTACCCGTCCCCTAATCCTAACCCGTACGCTAACACTAACCCGCGCCCTCACACGCACGCTCCCCCTAAAGCATTGCCGTACCCTCACCTGGACCCTAAACCGTCCCCGTCCCCTAACCCTAACCCTAGCCCGAACCCTAACCCTAACCCTTCCCCGAAGCCTGACCCTCACCCGTCCCCTAATCCTAACCCGTACGCTAACACTAACCCGCGCCCTCACACGCACGCTCCCCCTAAAGCGTTGCCGTACCCTCACCTGGACCCTAAACCGTCCCCGTCCCCTAACCCTAACCCTAGCCCGAACCCTAAACCTAACCCTTCCCCGAAGCCTGACCCTCACCCGTGCCCTAATCCTAACCCGTACGCTAACACTAACCCGCGCCCTCACACGCACGCTCCCCCTAAAGCGTTGCCGTACCCTCACCTGGACCCTAAACCGTCCCCGTCCCCTAACCCTAACCCTAGCCCGAAACCTAACCCTAACCCTTCCCCGAAGCCTGACCCTCACCCGGGCCCTAATCCTAACCCGTACGCTAACACTAACCCGCGCCCTCACACGCACGCTCCCCCTAAAGCGTTGCCGTACCCTCACCTGGACCCTAAACCGTCCCCGTCCCCTAACCCTAACCCTAGCCCGAACCCTAACCCTAACCCTTCCCCGAAGCCTGACCCTCACCCGTCCCCTAATCCTAACCCGTACGCTAACACTAACCCGCGCCCTCACACGCACGCTCCCCCTAAAGCGTTGCCGTACCCTCACCTGGACCCTAAACCGTCCCCGTCCACTAACCCTAACCCTAGCCAGAACCACAGCCCTAACCCTTCCCCGAAGCCTGACCCTCACCCGTCCCCTAATCCTAACCCGTACGATAACACTAACCCGCGCCCTCACACGCACGCTCCCCCTAAAGCGTTGCTGTACCCTCACTTGGACCCTAAACCGTCCCCGTCCCCTAACCCTAACCCTAGCCCGAACCCTAACCCTAACCCTTCCCCGAAGCCTGACCCTCACCCGTCCCCTAATCCTAACCCGTACGCTAACACTAACCCGCGCCCTCACACGCACGCTCCCCCTAAAGCGTTGCCGTACCCTCACCTGGACCGTAAACCGTCCCCGTCCCCTAACCCTAACCCTAGCCCGAACCCTAACGCTAACCCTTCCCCGAAGCCTGACCCTCACCCGTCCCCTAATCCTAACCCGTACGCTAACACTAACCCGCGCCCTCACACGCACGCTCCCCCTAAAGCGTTGCCGTACCCTCACCTGGACCCTAAACCGTCCCCGTCCCCTAACACTAACCCTAGCCCGAACCCTAACCCTAACCCTTCCCCGAAGCCTGACCCTCACCCGTGCCCTAATCCTAACTCGTACGCTAACACTAACACGCGCCCTCACACGCACGCTCCCCCTAAAGCGTTGCCGTACCCTCACCTGGACCCTAAACCGTCCCCGTCCACTAACCCTAACCCTAGCCAGAACCACAGCCCTAACCCTTCCCCGAAGTCTGACCCTCACCCGTCCCCTAATCCTAACCCGTACGCTAACACTAACCCACGCCCTCACACGCACGCTCCCCCTAAAGCGTTGCCGTACCCTCAGCTGGACCCTAAACCGTCCCCGTCCCCCAACCCTAACCCTAGCCCGAACCCTAACCCTAACACTTCCCCGAAGCCTGACCCTCACCCGTGCCCTAATCCTAACCCGTACGATAACACTAACCCGCGCCCTCACACGCACGCTCCCCCTAAAGCGTTGCCGTACCCTCACCTGGACCGTAAACCGTCCCCGTCCCCTAACCCTAACCCTAGCCCGAACCCTAACGCTAACCCTTCCCCGAAGCCTGACCCTCACCCGTCCCCTAATCCTAACCCGTACGCTAACACTAACCCGCGCCCTCACACGCACGCTCCCCCTAAAGCGTTGCCGTACCCTCACCTGGACCCTAAACCGTCCCCGTCCCCTAACACTAACCCTAGCCCGAACCCTAACCCTAACCCTTCCCCGAAGCCTGACCCTCACCCGTGCCCTAATCCTAACTCGTACGCTAACACTAACACGCGCCCTCACACGCACGCTCCCCCTAAAGCGTTGCCGTACCCTCACCTGGACCCTAAACCGTCCCCGTCCACTAACCCTAACCCTAGCCAGAACCACAGCCCTAACCCTTCCCCGAAGTCTGACCCTCACCCGTCCCCTAATCCTAACCCGTACGCTAACACTAACCCGCGCCCTCACACGCACGCTCCCCCTAAAGCGTTGCCGTACCCTCAGCTGGACCCTAAACCGTCCCCGTCCCCCAACCCTAACCCTAGCCCGAACCCTAACCCTAACACTTCCCCGAAGCCTGACCCTCACCCGTGCCCTAATCCTAACCCGTACGATAACACTAACCCGCGCCCTCACACGCACGCTCCCCCTAAAGCGTTGCCGTACCCTCACTTGGACCCTAAACCGTCCCCGTCCCCTAACCCTAACCCTAGCCCGAACCCTAACCCTAACCCTTCCCCGAAGCTTGACCCTCACCCGTCCCCTAATCCTAACCCGTACGCTAACACTAACCCGCGCCCTCACCCGCACGCTCCCCCTAAAGCGTTGCCGTACCCTCACCTGGACCCTAAACCGTCCCCGTCCCCTAACCCTAACCCTAGCCCGAACCCTAACCCTAACCCTTCCCCGAAGCCTGACCCAAACCCGTCCCCTAATCCTAACCCGTACGCTAACACTAACCCGTGCCCTCACACGCACGCTCCCCCTAAAGCGTTGCCGTACTCTCACCTGGACCCTAAACCGTCCCCGTCCCCTAAACCTAACCCTAGCCCGAACCCTAACCCTAACCCTTCCCCGAAGCCTGACCCTCCCCCGTGCCCTAATCCTAACCCGTACGCTAACACTAACCCGCGCCCTCACACGCACGCTCCCCCTAAAGCGTTGCCGTACCCTCACCTGGACCCTAAACCGTCCCCGTCCCCTAACCCTAACCCTAGCCCGAACCCTAACCCTAACCCTTCCCCGAAGCCTGACCCTCACCCGTCCCCTAATCCTAACCCGTACGCTAACACTAACCCGTGCCCTCACACGCACGCTCCCCCTAAAGCGTTGCCGTACTCTCACCTGGACCCTAAACCGTCCCCGTCCCCTAACCCTAACCCTAGCCCGAACCCTAACCCTAACCCTTCCCCGAAGCCTGACCCTCCCCCGTGCCCTAATCCTAACCCGTACGCTAACACTAACCCGCGCCCTCACACGCACGCTCCCCCTAAAGCGTTGCCGTACCCTCACCTGGACCCTAAACCGTCCCCGTCCCCTAACCCTAACCCTAGCCCGAAACCTAACCCTAATACTTCCACGAAGCCTGACCCTCACCCGTGCCCTAATCCTAACCCGTACGCTAACACTAACCCGCGCCCTCACACGCACGCTCCCCCTAAAGCGTTGCCGTACCCTCACTTGGACCCTAAACCGTCCCCGTCCCCTAACCCTAACCCTAGCCCGAACCCTAACCCTAACCCTTCCCCGAAGCCTGACCCTCACCCGTCCCCTAATGCTAACCCGTACGCTAACACTAACCCGCGCCCTCACACGCACGCTCCCCCTAAAGCGTTGCCGTACCCTCACCTGGACCCTAAACCGTCCCCGTCCCCTAACCCTAACCCTAGCCCGAACCCTAACCCTAACCCTTCCCCGAAGCCTGACCCTCACCCGTCCCCTAATCCTAACCCGTACGCTAACACTAACCCGCGCCCTCACACGCACGCTCCCCCTAAAGCGTTGCCGTTCCCTCACCTGGACCCTAAACCGTCCCCGTCCCCTAACCCTAACCCTAGCCCGAACCCTAACCCTAACCCTTCCCCGAAGCCTGACCCTCACCCGTGCCCTAATCCTAACCCGTACGCTAACACTAACCCGCGCCCTCACACGCACGCTCCCCCTAAAGCGTTGCCGTACCCTCACCTGGACCGTAAACCGTCCCCGTCCCTTAACCCTAACCCTAGCCCGAACCCTAACCCTAACCCTTCCCCGAAGCCTGACCCTCACCCGTCCCCTAATCCTAACCCGTACGCTAACACTAACCCGCGCCTTCACACGCACGCTCCCACTAAAGCGTTGCCGTACCCTCACCTGGACCCTAAACCGTCCCCGTCCCCTAACCCTAACCCTAGCCCGAACCCTAACCCTAACCCTTCCCCGAAGCCTGACCCTCACCCGTCCCCTAATCCTAACCCGTACGCTAACACTAACCCGCGCCCTCACACGCACGCTCCCCCTAAAGCGTTGCCGTACCCTCACCTGGACACTAAACCGTCCCTGTCCCCTAACCCTAACCCTAGCCCGAACCCTAACCCTAACCCTTCCCCGAAGCCTGACCCTCACCCGTCCCCTAATCCTAACCCGTACGCTAACACTAACCCACGCCCTCACACGCACGCTCCCACTAAAGCGTTGCCGTACCCTCAACTGGACCCTAAACCGTCCCCGTCCCCTAACCCTAACCCTAGCCCGAACCCTAACCCTAACCCTTCCCCGAAGCCTGACCCTCACCCGTCCCCTAATCCTAACACGTACGCTAACACTAACCCGCGCCCTCACACGCACGCTCCCCCTAAAGCGTTGCCGTACCCTCACCTGGACCCTAAACTGTCCCCGTCCCCTAACCCTAACCCTAGCCCGAAACCTAACTCTAACCCTTCCCCGAAGCCTGACCCTCACCCGTGCCCTAATCCTAACCCGTACGCTAACACTAACCCGCGCCCTCACACGCACGCTCCCCCTAAAGCGTTGCCGTACCCTCACTTGGACCCTAAACCGTCCCCGTCCCCTAACCCTAACCCTAGCCCGAAACCTAACTCTAACCCTTCCCCGAAGCCTGACCCTCACCCGTGCCCTAATCCTAACCCGTACGCTAACACTAACCCGCGCCCTCACACGCACGCTTCCCCTAAAGCGTTGCCGTACCCTCACCTGGACCCTAAACCGTCCCCGTCCCCTAACCCTAACCCTAGCCCGAAACCTAACCCTAACCCTTCCCCGAAGCCTGACCCTCACCGGTGCCCTAATCCTAACCCGTACGCTAACACTAACCCGCGCCCTCACACGCACGCTCCCCCTAAAGCGTTGCCGTACCCTCACTTGGACCCTAAACCGTCCCCGTCCCCTAACCCTAACCCTAGCCCGAACCCTAACCCTAACACTTCCCGGAAGCCTGACCCTCACCCGTCCCCTAATCCTAACCCGTACGCTAACACTAACCCGTGCCCTCACACGCACGCTCCCCCTATAGCGTTGCCGTACCCTCACCTGGATCCTAAACCGTCCCCGTCCCCTAACCCTAACCCTAGCCCGAAACCTAACCCTAACCCTTCCCCGAAGCCTGATCCTCACCCGTCCCCTAATCCTAACCCGTACGCTAACACTAACCCGCGCCCTCACACGCACGCTCCCCCTAAAGCGTTGCCGTACCCTCACCTGGACCCTAAACCGTCTCCGTCCCCTAACCCTAACCCTAGCCCAAATCCTAACGTTAACCCTTCCCCGAAGCCTGACCCTCACCCGTGCCCTAATCCTAACCCGTACGCTAACACCAACCCACGCCCTCACACGCACGCTCCCCCTAAAGCGTTGCCGTACCCTCACCTGGACCCTAAACCGTCCCCGTCCCCAAACCCTAACCCTAGCCCGAACCCTAACCCTAACCCTTCCCCGAAGCCTGACCCTCACCCGTACCCTAATCCTAACCCGTACGCTAACACTAACCCGCGCCCTCACACGCACGCTCCCCCTAAAGCGTTGCCGTACCCTCACTTGGACCCTAAACCGTCCCCGTCCCCTAACCCTAACCCTAGCCCGAACCCTAACCCTAACCCTTCCCCGAAGCCTGACCCTTACCCGTCCCCTAATCCTAACCCGTACGCTAACACTAACCCGCGCCCTCACACGCACGCTCCCCCTAAAGCATTGCCGTACCCTCACCTGGACCCTAAACCGTCCCCGTCCCCTAACCCTAACCCTAGCCCGAACCCTAACCCTAACCCTTCCCCGAAGCCTGACCCTCACCCGTCCCCTAATCCTAACCCGTACGCTAACACTAACCCGCGCCCTCACACGCACGCTCCCCCTAAAGCGTTGCCGTACCCTCACCTGGACCCTAAACCGTCCCCGTCCCCTAACCCTAACCCTAGCCCGAACCCTAAACCTAACCCTTCCCCGAAGCCTGACCCTCACCCGTGCCCTAATCCTAACCCGTACGCTAACACTAACCCGCGCCCTCACACGCACGCTCCCCCTAAAGCGTTGCCGTACCCTCACCTGGACCCTAAACCGTCCCCGTCCCCTAACCCTAACCCTAGCCCGAAACCTAACCCTAACCCTTCCCCGAAGCCTGACCCTCACCCGGGCCCTAATCCTAACCCGTACGCTAACACTAACCCGCGCCCTCACACGCACGCTCCCCCTAAAGCGTTGCCGTACCCTCACCTGGACCCTAAACCGTCCCCGTCCCCTAACCCTAACCCTAGCCCGAACCCTAACCCTAACCCTTCCCCGAAGCCTGACCCTCACCCGTCCCCTAATCCTAACCCGTACGCTAACACTAACCCGCGCCCTCACACGCACGCTCCCCCTAAAGCGTTGCCGTACCCTCACCTGGACCCTAAACCGTCCCCGTCCACTAACCCTAACCCTAGCCAGAACCACAGCCCTAACCCTTCCCCGAAGCCTGACCCTCACCCGTCCCCTAATCCTAACCCGTACGATAACACTAACCCGCGCCCTCACACGCACGCTCCCCCTAAAGCGTTGCCGTACCCTCACCTGGACCCTAAACCGTCCCCGTACCCTAACCCTAACCCTAGCCCGAACCCTAACCCTAACCCTTCCCCGAAGCCTGACCCTCACCCGTGCCCTAATCCTAACCCGTACGCTAACACTAACCCGCGCCCTCAAACGAACGCTCCCCCTAAAGCGTTGCTGTACCCTCACTTGGACCCTAAACCGTCCCCGTCCCCTAACCCTAACCCTAGCCCGAACCCTAACCCTAACCCTTCCCCGAAGCCTGACCCTCACCCGTCCCCTAATCCTAACCCGTACGCTAACACTAACCCGCGCCCTCACACGCACGCTCCCCCTAAAGCGTTGCCGTACCCTCACCTGGACCGTAAACCGTCCCCGTCCCCTAACCCTAACCCTAGCCCGAACCCTAACGCTAACCCTTCCCCGAAGCCTGACCCTCACCCGTCCCCTAATCCTAACCCGTACGCTAACACTAACCCGCGCCCTCACACGCACGCTCCCCCTAAAGCGTTGCCGTACCCTCACCTGGACCCTAAACCGTCCCCGTCCCCTAACACTAACCCTAGCCCGAACCCTAACCCTAACCCTTCCCCGAAGCCTGACCCTCACCCGTGCCCTAATCCTAACTCGTACGCTAACACTAACACGCGCCCTCACACGCACGCTCCCCCTAAAGCGTTGCCGTACCCTCACCTGGACCCTAAACCGTCCCCGTCCACTAACCCTAACCCTAGCCAGAACCACAGCCCTAACCCTTCCCCGAAGTCTGACCCTCACCCGTCCCCTAATCCTAACCCGTACGCTAACACTAACCCGCGCCCTCACACGCACGCTCCCCCTAAAGCGTTGCCGTACCCTCAGCTGGACCCTAAACCGTCCCCGTCCCCTAACCCTAACCCTAGCCCGAACCCTAACCCTAACCCTTCCCCGAAGCTTGACCCTCACCCGTCCCCTAATCCTAACCCGTACGCTAACACTAACCCGCGCCCTCACCCGCACGCTCCCCCTAAAGCGTTGCCGTACCCTCACCTGGACCCTAAACCGTCCCCGTCCCCTAACCCTAACCCTAGCCCGAACCCTAACCCTAACCCTTCCCCGAAGCCTGACCCAAACCCGTCCCCTAATCCTAACCCGTACGCTGACACTAACCCGTGCCCTCACACGCACGCTCCCCCTAAAGCGTTGCCGTACTCTCACCTGGACCCTAAACCGTCCCCGTCCCCTAACCCTAACCCTAGCCCGAACCCTAACCCTAACCCTTCCCCGAAGCCTGACCCTCCCCCGTGCCCTAATCCTAACCCGTACGCTAACACTAACCCGCGCCCTCACACGCACGCTCCCCCTAAAGCGTTGCCGTACCCTCACCTGGACCCTAAACCGTCCCCGTCCCCTAACCCTAACCCTAGCCCGAACCCTAACCCTAACCCTTCCCCGAAGCCTGACCCTCACCCGTCCCCTAATCCTAACCCGTACGCTAACACTAACCCGTGCCCTCACACGCACGCTCCCCCTAAAGCGTTGCCGTACTCTCACCTGGACCCTAAACCGTCCCCGTCCCCTAACCCTAACCCTAGCCCGAACCCTAACCCTAACCCTTCCCCGAAGCCTGACCCTCCCCCGTGCCCTAATCCTAACCCGTACGCTAACACTAACCCGCGCCCTCACACGCACGCTCCCCCTAAAGCGTTGCCGTACCCTCACCTGGACCCTAAACCGTCCCCGTCCCCTAACCCTAACCCTAGCCCGAAACCTAACCCTAATCCTTCCA
The DNA here is from genome assembly GCF_951394435.1 of Stenella coeruleoalba. NCBI lineage: Eukaryota > Metazoa > Chordata > Mammalia > Artiodactyla > Delphinidae > Stenella > Stenella coeruleoalba. The sequence goes on along the minus strand of NC_137161.1, from coordinate 62,920,539 downwards.
CGAAGCCTGACCCTCACCCGTGCCCTAATCCTAACCCGTACGCTAACACTAACCCGCGCCCTCACACGCACGCTCCCCCTAAAGCGTTGCCGTACCCTCACCTGGACCCTAAACCGTCCCCGTCCCCTAACCCTAACCCTAGCCCGAACCCTAACCCTAACCCTTCCCCGAAGCCTGACCCTCACCCGTCCCCTAATGCTAACCCGTACGCTAACACTAACCCGCGCCCTCACACGCACGCTCCCCCTAAAGCGTTGCCGTACCCTCACCTGGACCCTAAACCGTCCCCGTCCCCTAACCCTAACCCTAGCCCGAACCCTAACCCTAACCCTTCCCCGAAGCCTGACCCTCACCCGTCCCCTAATCCTAACCCGTACGCTAACACTAACCCGCGCCCTCACACGCACGCTCCCCCTAAAGCGTTGCCGTTCCCTCACCTGGACCCTAAACCGTCCCCGTCCCCTAACCCTAACCCTAGCCCGAACCCTAACCCTAACCCTTCCCCGAAGCCTGACCCTCACCCGTCCCCTAATCCTAACCCGTACGCTAACACTAACCCGCGCCCTCACACGCACGCTCCCCCTAAAGCGTTGCCGTACCCTCACCTGGACCCTAAACCGTCCCCGTCCCCTAACCCTAACCCTAGCCCGAACCCTAACCCTAACCCTTCCCCGAAGCCTGACCCTCACCCGTGCCCTAATCCTAACCCGTACGCTAACACTAACCCGCGCCCTCACACGCACGCTCCCCCTAAAGAGTTGCCGTACCCTCACTTGGACCCTAAACCGTCCCCGTCCCCTAACCCTAACCCTAGCCCGAACCCTAACCCTAACCCTTCCCCGAAGCCTGACCCTCACCCGTGCCCTAATCCTAACCCGTACGCTAACACTAACCCGCGCCCTCACACGCACGCTCCCCCTATAGCGTTGCCGTACCCTCACCTGGACCCTAAACCGTCCCCGTCCCCTAACCCTAACCCTAGTCCGAACCCTAACCCTAACCCTTCCCCGAAGCCTGACCCTCACCCGTCCCCTAATCCTAACCCGTACGCTAACGCTAACCCGCGCCCTCACACGCACGCTCCCCCTAAAGCGTTGCCGTACCCTCACCTGGACCCTAAACCGTCCCCGTCCCCTAACCCTAACCCTAGCCCGAACCCTAACCCTAACACTTCCCCGAAGCCTGACCCTCACCCGTGCCCTAATCCTAACCCGTACGCTAACACTAACACGCGCCCTCACACGCACGCTCCCCCTAAAGCGTTGCCATACCCTCACCTGGATCCTAAACCGTCCCCGTCCACTAACCCTAACCCTAGCCAGAACCACAGCCCTAACCCTTCCCCGAAGTCTGACCCTCACCCGTCCCCTAATCCTAACCCATACGCTAACACTAACCCGCGCCCTCACACGCACGCTCCCCCTAAAGCGTTGCCGTACCCTCACCTGGACCCTAAACCGTCCCCGTCCCCTAACCCTAACCCTACCCCGAACCCTAACCCTAACACTTCCCCGAAGCCTGACTCTCACCCGTGCCCTAATCCTAACCCGTACGCTAACACTAACCCGCGCCCTCACACGCACGCTCCCCCTAAAGCGTTGCCGTACACTCACCTGGACCCTAAACCGTCCCCGTCCCCTAACCCTAACCCTAGCCCGAACCCTAGCCCTAACCCTTCCCCGAAGCCTGACCCACACCCGTCCCCTAATCCTAACCCGTACGCTAACACTAACCCGTGCCCTCACACGCACGCTCCCCCTAAAGCGTTGCCGTACCCTCACCTGGACCCTAAACCGTCCCAGTCCCCTAACCCTAACCCTAGCCCGAACCCGAACCCTAACCCTTCCCCGAAGCCTGACCTTCACCCGTCCCCTAATCCTAACCCGTACGCTAACACTAACCCGCGCCCTCACACGCACGCTCCCCCTAAAGCGTTGCCGTACCCTCACCTGGACCCTAAACCGTCCCCGTCCCCTAACCCTAACCCTAGCCCGAACCCTAACCCTAACCCTTCCCCGAAGCCTGACCCTCACCCGTCCCCTAATCCTAACCCGTACGCTAACACTAACCCGCGCCCTCACACGCACGCTCCCACTAAAGCGTTGCCGTACCCTCACCTGGACCCTAAACCGTCCCCGTCCCCTAACCCTAACCCTAGCCCGAACCCTAACCCTAACCCTTCCCCGAAGCCTGACCCTCACCCGTCCCCTAATCCTAACCCGTACGCTAACACTAACCCGCGCCCTCACACGCACGCTCCCCCTAAAGCGTTGCCGTACCCTCACCTGGACACTAAACCGTCCCTGTCCCCTAACCCTAACCCTAGCCCGAACCCTAACCCTAACCCTTCCCCGAAGCCTGACCCTCACCCGTCCCCTAATCCTAACCCGTACGCTAACGCTAACCCACGCCCTCACACGCACGCTCCCCCTAAAGCGTTGCCGTACCCTCACCTGGACCCTAAACCGTCCCCGTCCCCTAAACCTAACCCTAGCCCGAACCCTAACCCTAACCCTTCCCCGAAGCCTGACCCTCACCCGTCCCCTAATCCTAACACGTACGCTAACACTAACCCGCGCCCTCACACGCACGCTCCCCCTAAAGCGTTGCCGTACCCTCAACTGGACCCTAAACCGTCCCCGTCCCCTAACCCTAACCCTAGCCCGAACCCTAACCCTAACCCTTCCCCGAAGCCTGACCCTCACCCGTCCCCTAATCCTAACACGTACGCTAACACTAACCCGCGCCCTCACACGCACGCTTCCCCTAAAGCGTTGCCGTACCCTCACCTGGACCCTAAACCGTCCCCGTCCCCTAACCCTAACCCTAGCCCGAAACCTAACCCTAACCCTTCCCCGAAGCCTGACCCTCACCCGTGCCCTAATCCTAACCCGTACGCTAACACTAACCCGCGCCCTCACACGCACGCTCCCCCTAAAGCGTTGCCGTACCCTCACCTGGACCCTAAACCGTCCCCGTCCCCTAACTCTAACCCTAGCCCGAATCCTAACCTTAACCCTTCCCCGAAGCCTGACCCTCACCCGTGCCCTAATCCTAACCCGTACGCTAACACCAACCCACGCCCTCACACGCACGCTCCCCCTAAAGCGTTGCCGTACCCTCACCTGGACCCTAAACCGTCCCCGTCCCCTAACCCTAACCCTAGCCCGAACCCTAACCCTAACCCTTCCCCGAAGCCTGACCCTCACCCGTGCCCTAATCCTAACCCGTACGCTAACACTAACCCGCGCCCTCACACGCACGCTCCCCCTAAAGCGTTGCCGTACCCTCACTTGGACCCTAAACCGTCCCCGTCCCCTAACCCTAACCCTAGCCCGAACCCTAACCCTAACCCTTCCCCGAAGCCTGACCCTCACCCGTCCCCTAATCCTAACCCGTACGCTAACACTAACCCGCGCCCTCACACGCACGCTCCCCCTAAAGCGTTGCCGTACCCTCACCTGGACCCTAAACCGTCCCCGTCCCCTAACCCTAACCCTAGCCCGAACCCTAACCCTAACCCTTCCCCGAAGCCTGACCCTCACCCGTCCCCTAATCCTAACCCGTACGCTAACACTAACCCGCGCCCTCACACGCACGCTCCCCCTAAAGCGTTGCCGTACCCTCACCTGGACCCTAAACCGTCCCCGTCCCCTAACCCTAACCCTAGCCCGAACCCTAACCCTAACCCTTCCCCGAAGCCTGACCCTCACCCGTGCCCTAATCCTAACCCGTACGCTAACACTAACCCGTGCCCTCACACGCACACTCCCCCTAAAGCGTTGCCGTACCCTCACCTGGACCCTAAACCGTCCCCGTCCCCTAACCCTAACCCTAGCCCGAACCCTAACCCTAACCCTTTCCCGAAGCCTGACCCTCACCCGTCCCCTAATCCTAACCCGTACGCTAACACTAACCCGCGCCCTCACACGCACGCTCCCCCTAAAGCGTTGCCGTACCCTCACCTGGACCCTAAACCGTCCCCGTCCACTAACCCTAACCCTAGCCAGAATCACAGCCCTAACCCTTCCCCGAAGCCTGACCCTCACCCGTCCCCTAATCCTAACCCGTACGCTAACACTAACCCGCGCCCTCACACGCACGCTCCCCCTAAAGCGTTGCCGTAACCTCACCTGGACCCTAAACCGTCCCCGTCCCCTAACCCTAACCCTAGCCCGAACCCTAACGCTAACCCTTCCCCGAAGCCTGACCCTCACCCGTCCCCTAATCCTAACCCGTACGCTAACACTAACCCGCGCCCTCACACGCACGCTCCCCCTAAAGCGTTGCCGTACCCTCACCTGGACCCTAAACCGTCCCCGTCCCCTAACCCTAACCCTAGCCCTAATCCTAATCCTAACCCTTCCCCGAAGCCTGACCCTCACCCGTCCCCTAATCCTAACCCGTACGCTAACACTAACCCGCGCCCTCACACGCACGCTCCCACTAAAGCGTTGCCGTACCCTCACCTGGACCCTAAACCGTCCCCGTCCCCTAACCCTAACCCTAGCCCGAACCCTAACCCTAACCCTTCCCCGAAGCCTGACCCTCACCCGTGCCCTAATCCTAACCCGTACGCTAACACTAACCCGCGCCCTCACACGCACGCTCCCCCTAAAGCGTTGCCGTACCCTCACCTGGATCCTAAACCCTCCCCGTCCCCTAACCCTAACCCTAGCCCGAACCCTAACCCTAACCCTTCCCCGAAGCCTGACCCTCACCCGTCCCCTACTCCTAACCCGTACGCTAACGCTAACCCGCGCCCTCACACGCACGCTCCCCCTATAGCGTTGCCGTACCCTCACCTGGACCCTAAACCGTCCCCGTCCCCTAACCCTAACCCTAGCCCGAACCCTAACCCTAACCCTTCCCCGAAGCCTGACCCTCACCCTTCCCCTAATCCTAACCCGTACGCTAACGCTAACCCGCGCCCTCACACGCACGCTCCCCCTAAAGCGTTGCCGTACCCTCATCTGGACCCTAAACCGTCCCCGTCCCCTAACCCTAACCCTAGCCCGAACCCTAACCCTAACCCTTCCCCGAAGCCTGACCCTCACCCGTGCCCTAATCCTAACCCGTACGCTAACACTAACCCGCGCCCTCACACGCACGCTCCCCCTATAGCGTTGCCGTACCCTCACCTGGACCCTAAACCGTCCCCGTCCCCTAACCCTAACCCTAGCCCGAACACTAACCCTAACCCTTCCCCGAAGCCTGACCCTCACCCGTCCCCTAATCCTAACCCGTACGCTAACGCTAACCCGCGCCCTCACACGCACGCTCCCCCTAAAGCGTTGCCGTACCCTCACCTGGACCCTAAACCGTCCCCGTCCCCTAACACTAACCCTAGCACGAACCCTAACCCTAACCCTTCCCCGAAGCCTGACCCTCACCCGTGCCCTAATCCTAACTCGTACGCTAACACTAACACGCGCCCTCACACGCACGCTCCCCCTAAAGCGTTGCCGTACCCTCACCTGGACCCTAAACCGTCCCCGTCCACTAACCCTAACCCTAGCCAGAACCACAGCCCTAAACCTTCCCCGAAGTCTGACCCTCACCCGTCCCCTAATCCTAACCCGTACGCTAACACTAACCCGCGCTCTCACACGCACGCTCCCCCTAAAGCGTTGCCGTACCCTCACCTGGACCCTAAACCGTCCCCGTCCCCTAACCCTAACCCTAGCCCGAACCCTAACCCTAACACTTCCCCGAAGCCTGACCCTCACCCGTGCCCTAATCCTAACCCGTACGCTAACACTAACCCGCGCCCTCACACGCACGCTCCCCCTAAAGCGTTGCCGTACCCTCACCTGGACCCTAAACCGTCCCCGTCCCCTAACCCTAACCCTAGCCCGAACCCTAACCCTAACCCTTCCCCGAAGCCTGACCCTCACCCGTCCCCTAATCCTAACCCGTACGCTAACACTAACCCGCGCCCTCACCCGCACGCTCTCCCTAAAGCGTTGCCGTACCCTCACCTGGACCCTAAACCGTCCCCGTCCCCTAACCCTAACCCTAGCCCGAACCCTAGCCCTAACCCTTCCCCGAAGCCTGACCCACACCTGTCCCCTAATCCTAAGCCGTACGCTAACACTAACCCGCGCCCTCACACGCACGCTCCCCCTAAAGCGTTGCCGTACCCTCACCTGAACCCTAAACCGTCCCCGTCCCCTAAACCTAACCCTAGCCCGAACCCTAACCCTAACCCTTCCCCGAAGCCTGACCCTCACCCGTCCCCTAATCCTAACACGTACGCTAACACTAACCCGCGCCCTCACACGCACGCTCCCCCTAAAGCGTTGCCGTACCCTCAACTGGACCCTAAACCGTCCCCGTCCCCTAACCCTAACCCTAGCCCGAACCCTAACCCTAACCCTTCCCCAAAGCCTGACCCTCACCCGTCCCCTAATCCTAACACGTACGCTAACACTAACCCGCGCCCTCACACGCACGCTCCCCCTAAAGCGTTGCCGTACCCTCACCTGGACCCTAAACCGTCCCCGTCCCCTAACCCTAACCCTAGCCCGAAACCTAACCCTAACCCTTCCCCGAAGCCTGACCCTCACCCGTGCCCTAATCCTAACCCGTACGCTAACACTAACCCGCGCCCTCACACGCAAGCTCCCCCTAAAGCGTTGCCGTACCCTCACTTGGACCCTAAACCGTCCCCGTCCCCTAACCCTAACCCTAGCCCGAACCCTAACCCTAACACTTCCCCGAAGCCTGACCCTCACCCGTCCCCTAATCCTAACCCGTACGCTAACACTAACCCGTGCCCTCACACGCACGCTCCCCCTATAGCGTTGCCGTACCCTCACCTGGATCCTAAACCGTCCCCGTCCCCTAACGCTAACCCTAGCCCGAAACCTAACCCTAACCCTTCCCCGAAGCCTGACCCTCACCCGTCCCCTAATCCTAACCCGTACGCTAACACTAACCCGCGCCCTCACACGCACGCTCCCCCTAAAGCGTTGCCGTACCCTCACCTGGACCCTAAACCGTCCCCGTCCCCTAACCCTAACCCTAGCCCGAACCCTAACGCTAACCCTTCCCCGAAGCCTGACCCTCACCCGTCCCCTAATCCTAACCCGTACGCTAACACTAACCCGCGCCCTCACACGCACGCTCCCCCTAAAGCGTTGCCGTACCCTCACCTGGACCCTAAACCGTCCCCGTCCCCTAACCCTAACCCTAGCCCTAATCCTAATCCTAACCCTTCCCCGAAGCCTGACCCTCACCCGTCCCCTAATCCTAACCCGTACGCTAACACTAACCCGCGCCCTCACACGCACGCTCCCACTAAAGCGTTGCCGTACCCTCACCTGGACCCTAAACCGTCCCTGTCCCCTAACGCTAACCCTAGCCCGAACCCTAACCCTAACCCTTCCCCGAAGCCTGACCCTCACCCGTCCCCTAATCCTAACCCGTACGCTAACACTAACCCACGCCCTCACACGCACGCTCCCCCTAAAGCGTTGCCGTACCCTCACCTGGACCCTAAACCGTCCCCGTCCCCTAACCCTAACCCTAGCCCGAACCCTAGCCCTAACCCTTCCCCGAAGCCTGACCCACACCCGTCCCCTAATCCTAACCCGTACGCTAACACTAACCCGCGCCCTCACACGCACGCTCCCCCTAAAGCGTTGCCGTACCCTCACCTGAACCCTAAACCGTCCCCGTCCCCTAGCCCTAACCCTAGCCCGAACCCTAACCCTAACCCTTCCCCGAAGCCTGACCCTCACCCGTCCCCTAATCCTAACACGTACGCTAACACTAACCCGCGCCCTCACACGCACGCTCCCCCTAAAGCGTTGCCGTACCCTCAACTGGACGCTAAACCGTCCCCGTCCCCTAACCCTAACCCTAGCCCGAACCCTAACCCTAACCCTTCCCCGAAGCCTGACCCTCACCCGTCCCCTAATCCTAACCCGTACGCTAACACTAACCCGCGCCCTCACACGCACGCTCCCCCTAAAGCATTGCCGTACCCTCACCTGGACCCTAAACTGTCCCCGTCCCCTAACCCTAACCCTAGCCCGAACCCTAACCCTAACCCTTCCCCGAAGCCTGACCCTCACCCGTCCCCTAATCCTAACCCGTACGCTAACACTAACCCGCGCCCTCACACGCACGCTCCCCCTAAAGCGTTGCCGTACCCTCACCTGGACCCTAAACCGTCCCCGTCCACTAACCCTAACCCTAGCCAGAACCACAGCCCTAACCCTTCCCCGAAGCCTGACCCTCACCCGTCCCCTAATCCTAACTCGTACGCTAACACTAACCCGCGCCCTCACACGCACGCTCCCCCTAAAGCGTTGCCGTACCCTCACCTGGACCCTAAACCGTCCCCGTACCCTAACCCTAACCCTAGCCCGAACCCTAACCCTAACCCTTCCCCGAAGCCTGACCCTCACCCGTGCCCTAATCCTAACCCGTACGCTAACACTAACCCGCGCCCTCACACGAACGCTCCCCCTAAAGCGTTGCCGTACCCTCACTTGGACCCTAAACCGTCCCCGTCCCCTAACCCTAACCCTAGCCCGAACCCTAACCCTAACCCTTCCCCGAAGCCTGACCCTCACCCGTCCCCTAATCCTAACCCGTACGCTAACACTAACCCGCGCCCTCACACGCACGCTCCCCCTAAAGCGTTGCCGTACCCTCACCTGGACCCTAAACCGTCCCCGTCCCCTAACCCTAACCCTAGCCCGAACCCTAACGCTAACCCTTCCCCGAAGCCTGACCCTCACCCGTCCCCTAATCCTAACCCGTACGCTAACACTAACCCGCGCCCTCACACGCACGCTCCCCCTAAAGCGTTGCCGTACCCTCACCTGGATGCTAAACCGTCCCCGTCCACTAACCCTAACCCTAGCCCTAATCCTAATCCTAACCCTTCCCCGAAGCCTGACCCTCACCCGTCCCCTAATCCTAACCCGTACGCTAACACTAACCCACGCCCTCACACGCACGCTCCCACTAAAGCGTTGCCGTACCCTCACCTGGACCCTAAACCGTCCCCGTCCCCTAACCCTAACCCTAGCCCGAACCCTAACCCTAACCCTTCCCCGAAGCCTGACCCTCACCCGTGCCCTAATCCTAACCCGTACGCTAACACTAACCCGCGCCCTCACACGCACGCTCCCCCTAAAGCGTTGCCGTACCCTCACCTGGATCCTAAACCCTCCCCGTCCCCTAACCCTAACCCTAGCCCGAACCCTAACCCTAACCCTTCCCCGAAGCCTGACCCTCACCCGTCCCCTACTCCTAACCCGTACGCTAACGCTATCCCGCGCCCTCACACGCACGCTCCCCCTATAGCGTTGCCGTACCCTCACCTGGACCCTAAACCGTCCCCTAACCCTAACCCTAACCCTAGCCCGAACCCTAACCCTAACCCTTCCCCGAAGCCTGACCCTCACCCGTCCCCTAATCCTAACCCGTACGCTAACACTAACCCGCGCCCTCACACGCACGCTCCCCCTAAAGCGTTGCCGTACCCTCACCTGGACCCTAAACCGTCCCCGTCCACTAACCCTAACCCTAGCCAGAAGCACAGCCCTAACCCTTCCCCGAAGCCTGACCCTCACCCGTGCCCTAATCCTAACCCGTACGCTAACACTAACCCGCGCCCTCACACGCACGCTCCCCCTAAAGCGTTGCCGTACCCTCACCTGGACCCTAAACCGTCCCCGTCCCCTAACCCTAACCCTAGCCCGAACCCTAACCCTAACCCTTCCCCGAAGCCTGACCCTCACCCGTGCCCTAATCCTAACCCGTACGCTAACACTAACCCACGCCCTCACACGCACGCTCCCCCTAAAGCGTTGCCGTACCCTCACCTGGACCCTAAACCGTCCCCGTCCACTAACCCTAACCCTAGCCAGAACCACAGCCCTAACCCTTCCCCGAAGCCTGACCCTCACCCGTCCCCTAATTCTAACCCGTACGCTAACACTAACCCGCGCCCTCACACGCACGCTCCCCCTAAAGCGTTGCCGTACCCTCACCTGGACCCTAAACCGTCCCCGTCCCGTAACCCTAACCCTAGCCCGAACCCTAACCCTAACCCTTCCCCGAAGCCTGACCCTCACCCGTCCCCTAATCCTAACCCGTACGCTAACACTAACCTGCGCCCTCACACGCACTCTCCCCCTAAAGCGTTGCCGTACCCCCACTTGGACCCTAAACCGTCCCCGTCCCCTAACCCTAACCCTAGCCCGAACCCTAACCCTAACCCTTCCCCGAAGCCTGACCCTCACCCGTGCCCTAATCCTAACCCGTACGCTAACACTAACCCGCGCCCTCACACGCACGCTCCCCCTATAGCGTTGCCGTACCCTCACCTGGACCCTAAACCGTCCCCGTCCCCTAACCCTAACCCTAGCCCGAACCCTAACCCTAACCCTTCCCCGAAGCCTGACCCTCACCCGTGCCCTAATCCTAACCCGTACGCTAACACTAACCCACGCCCTCACACGCACGCTCCCCCTAAAGCGTTGCCGTACCCTCACCTGGACCCTAAACCGTCCCCGTCCACTAACCCTAACCCTAGCCAGAACCACAGCCCTAACCCTTCCCCGAAGCCTGACCCTCACCCGTGCCCTAATCCTAACCCGTACGCTAACACTAACCCACGCCCTCACACGCACGCTCCCCCTAAAGCGTTGCCATACCCTCACCTGGACCCTAAACCGTCCCCGTCCCCTAACCCTAACCCTAGCCCGAACCCTAACCCTAACCCTTCCCCGAAGCCTGACCCTCACCCGTCCCCTAATCCTAACCCGTACGCTAACACTAACCTGCGCCCTCACACGCACGCTCCCCCTAAAGCGTTGCCGTACCCCCACTTGGACCCTAAACCGTCCCCGTCCCCTAACCCTAACCCTAGCCCGAACCCTAACCCTAACCCTTCCCCGAAGCCTGACCCTCACCCGTGCCCTAATCCTAACCCGTACGCTAACACTAACCCGCGCCCTCACACGCACGCTCCCCCTATAGCGTTGCCGTACCCTCACCTGGACCCTAAACCGTCCCCGTCCCCTAACCCTAACCCTAGCCCGAACCCTAACCCTAACCCTTCCCTGAAGCCTGACCCTCACCCGTGCCCTAATCCTAACCCGTACGCTAACACTAACCCACGCCCTCACACGCACGCTCCCCCTAAAGCGTTGCCGTACCCTCACCTGGACCCTAAACCGTCCCCGTCCACTAACCCTAACCCTAGCCAGAACCACAGCCCTAACCCTTCCCCGAAGCCTGACCCTCACCCGTGCCCTAATCCTAACCCGTACGCTAACACTAACCTGCGCCCTCACACGCACGCTCCCCCTAAAGCGTTGCCATACCCTCACCTGGACCCTAAACCGTCCCCATCCCCTAACCCTAACCCTAGCCCGAACCCTAACCCTAACGCTTCCCCGAAGCCTGACCCTCACCCGTGCCCTATTCCTAAACCGTACGCTAACACTAACCCGCGCCCTCACACGCACGCTCCCCCTAAAGCGTTGCCGTACCTTCACCTGGACCCTAAACCGTCCCCGTCCCCGAACCCTAACCCTAGCCCGAACCCTAACCCTAACCCTTCCCCGAAGCCTAACCCTCACCCGTCCCCTAATCCTAACCCGTACGCTAACACTAACCCGCGCCCTCACACGCACGCTCCCCCTAAAGCGTTGCCGTACCCTCACCTGGACCCTAAACCGTCCCCGTCCCCTAACCCTAACCCTAGCCCGAACCCTAACCCTAACCCTTCCCCGAAGCCTGACCCTCACCCGTCCCCTAATCCTAACCCGTACGCTAACACTAACCCGCGCCCTCACACGCACGCTCCCCCTAAAGCGTTGCCGTACCCTCACCTGGACCCTAAACCGTCCCCGTCCCCTAACCCTAACCCTAGCCCGAACCCTAACCCTAACCCTTCCCCGAAGCCTGACCCTCCCCCGTGCCCTAATCCTAACCCATACGCTAACACTAACCCGCGCCCTCACACGCACGCTCCCCCTAAAGCGTTGCCGTACCCTCACCTGGACCCTAAACCGTCCCCGTCCCCTAACCCTAACCCTAGCCCGAACCCTAGCCCTAACCCTTCCCCGAAGCCTGACCCACACCCGTCCCCTAATCCTAACCCGTACGCTAACACTAACCCGCGCCCTCACACGCACGCTCCCCCGAAAGCGTTGCCGTACCCTCACCTGAACCCTAAACCGTCCCCTAACCCTAACCCTAACCCTAGCCCGAACCCTAACCCTAACCCTTCCCCGAAGCCTGACCCTCACCCGTGCCCTAATCCTAACCCGTACGCTAACACTAACCCACGCCCTCACACGCACGCTCCCCCTAAAGCGTTGCCGTACCCTCACCTGGACCCTAAACCGTCCCCGTCCACTAACCCTAACCCTAGCCAGAACCACAGGCCTAACCCTTCCCCGAAGCCTGACCCTCACCCGTCCCCTAATCCTAACCCGTACGCTAACACTAAACCGCGCCCTCACACGCACGCTCCCCCTAAAGCGTTGCCGTACCCTCACCTGGACCCTAAACCGTCCCCGTCCACTAACCCTAACCCTAGCCAGAACCACAGCCCTAACCCTTCCCCGAAGCCTGGCCCTCACCCGTGCCCTAATCCTAACCCGTACGCTAACACTAACCCGCGCCCTCACACGCACGCTCCCACTAAAGCGTTGCCGTACCCTCACCTGGACCCTAAACCGTCCCTGTCCCCTAACGCTAACCCTAGCCCGAACCCTAACCCTAACCCTTCCCCGAAGCCTGACCCTCACCCGTCCCCTAATCCTAACCCGTACGCTAACACTAACCCACGCCCTCACACGCACGCTCCCCCTAAAGCATTGCCGTACCCTCACCTGGACCCTAAACCGTCCCCGTCCCCTAACCCTAACCCTAGCCCGAACCCTAGCCCTAACCCTTCCCCGAAGCCTGACCCACACCCGTCCCCTAATCCTAACCCGTACGCTAACACTAACCCGCGCCCTCACACGCACGCTCCCCCTAAAGCGTTGCCGTACCCTCACCTGAACCCTAAACCGTCCCCGTCCCCTAACCCTAACCCTAGCCCGAACCCTAACCCTAACCCTTCCCCGAAGCCTGACCCTCACCCGTCCCCTAATCCTAACACGTACGCTAACACTAACCCGCGCCCTCACACGCACGCTCCCCCTAAAGCGTTGCCGTACCCTCAACTGGACCCTAAACCGTCCCCGTCCCCTAACCCTAACCCTAGCCCGAACCCTAACCCTAACCCTTCCCCGAAGCCTGACCCTCACCCGTCCCCTAATCCTAACCCGTACGCTAACACTAACCCGCGCCCTCACACGCACGCTCCCCCTAAAGCATTGCCGTACCCTCACCTGGACCCTAAACCGTCCCCGTCCCCTAACCCTAACCCTAGCCCGAACCCTAACCCTAACCCTTCCCCGAAGCCTGACCCTCACCCGTCCCCTAATCCTAACCCGTACGCTAACACTAACCCGCGCCCTCACACGCACGCTCCCCCTAAAGCGTTGCCGTACCCTCACCTGGACCCTAAACCGTCCCCGTCCACTAACCCTAACCCTAGCCAGAACCACAGCCCTAACCCTTCCCCGAAGCCTGACCCTCACCCGTCCCCTAATCCTAACCCGTACGATAACACTAACCCGCGCCCTCACACGCACGCTCCCCCTAAAGCGTTGCCGTACCCTCACCTGGACCCTAAACCGTCCCCGTACCCTAACCCTAACCCTAGCCCGAACCCTAACCCTAACCCTTCCCCGAAGCCTGACCCTCACCCGTGCCCTAATCCTAACCCGTACGCTAACACTAACCCGCGCCCTCACACGAACGCTCCCCCTAAAGCGTTGCCGTACCCTCACTTGGACCCTAAACCGTCCCCGTCCCCTAACCCTAACCCTAGCCCGAACCCTAACCCTAACCCTTCCCCGAAGCCTGACCCTCACCCGTCCCCTAATCCTAACCCGTACGCTAACACTAACCCGCGCCCTCACACGCACGCTCCCCCTAAAGCGTTGCCGTACCCTCACCTGGACCCTAAACCGTCCCCGTCCCCTAACCCTAACCCTAGCCCGAACCCTAACGCTAACCCTTCCCCGAAGCCTGACCCTCACCCGTCCCCTAATCCTAACCCGTACGCTAACACTAACCCGCGCCCTCACACGCACGCTCCCCCTAAAGCGTTGCCGTACCCTCACCTGGACCCTAAACCGTCCCCGTCCACTAACCCTAACCCTAGCCCTAATCCTAATCCTAACCCTTCCCCGAAGCCTGACCCTCACCCGTCCCCTAATCCTAACCCGTACGCTAACACTAACCCACGCCCTCACACGCACGCTCCCACTAAAGCGTTGCCGTACCCTCACCTGGACCCTAAACCGTCCCCGTCCCCTAAACCTAACCCTAGCCCGAACCCTAACCCTAACCCTTCCCCGAAGCCTGACCCTCACCCGTGCCCTAATCCTAACCCGTACGCTAACACTAACCCGCGCCCTCACACGCACGCTCCCCCTAAAGCGTTGCCGTACCCTCACCTGGATCCTAAACCCTCCCCGTCCCCTAACCCTAACCCTAGCCCGAACCCTAACCCTAACCCTTCCCCGAAGCCTGACCCTCACCCGTCCCCTACTCCTAACCCGTACGCTAACGCTATCCCGCGCCCTCACACGCACGCTCCCCCTATAGCGTTGCCGTACCCTCACCTGGACCCTAAACCGTCCCCTAACCCTAACCCTAACCCTAGCCTGAACCCTAACCCTAACCCTTCCCCGAAGCCTGACCCTCACCCGTCCCCTAATCCTAACCCGTACGCTAACACTAACCCGCGCCCTCACACGCACGCTCCCCCTAAAGCGTTGCCGTACCCTCACCTGGACCCTAAACCGTCCCCGTCCACTAACCCTAACCCTAGCCAGAACCACAGCCCTAACCCTTCCCCGAAGCCTGACCCTCACCCGTGCCCTAATCCTAACCCGTACGCTAACACTAACCCGCGCCCTCACACGCACGCTCCCCCTAAAGCGTTGCCGTACCCTCACCTGGACCCTAAACCGTCCCCGTCCCCTAACCCTAACCCTAGCCCGAACCCTAACCCTAACCCTTCCCCGAAGCCTGACCCTCACCCGTGCCCTAATCCTAACCCGTACGCTAACACTAACCCACGCCCTCACACGCACGCTCCCCCTAAAGCGTTGCCGTACCCTCACCTGGACCCTAAACCGTCCCCGTCCACTAACCCTAACCCTAGCCAGAACCACAGCCCTAACCCTTCCCCGAAGCCTGACCCTCACCCGTCCCCTAATTCTAACCCGTACGCTAACACTAACCCGCGCCCTCACACGCACGCTCCCCCTAAAGCGTTGCCGTACCCTCACCTGGACCCTAAACCGTCCCCGTCCCCTAACCCTAACCCTAGCCCGAACCCTAACCCTAACCCTTCCCCGAAGCCTGACCCTCACCCGTCCCCTAATCCTAACCCGTACGCTAACACTAACTTGCGCCCTCACACGCACGCTCCCCCTAAAGCGTTGCCGTACCCCCACTTGGACCCTAAACCGTCCCCGTCCCCTAACCCTAACCCTAGCCCGAACCCTAACCCTAACCCTTCCCCGAAGCCTGACCCTCACCCGTGCCCTAATCCTAACCCGTACGCTAACACTAACCCGCGCCCTCACACGCACGCTCCCCCTATAGCGTTGCCGTACCCTCACCTGGACCCTAAACCGTCCCCGTCCCCTAACCCTAACCCTAGCCCGAACCCTAACCCTAACCCTTCCCCGAAGCCTGACCCTCACCCGTGCCCTAATCCTAACCCGTACGCTAACACTAACCCACGCCCTCACACGCACGCTCCCCCTAAAGCGTTGCCGTACCCTCACCTGGACCCTAAACCGTCCCCGTCCACTAACCCTAACCCTAGCCAGAACCACAGCCCTAACCCTTCCCCGAAGCCTGACCCTCACCCGTGCCCTAATCCTAACCCGTACGCTAACACTAACCCACGCCCTCACACGCACGCTCCCCCTAAAGCGTTGCCGTACCCTCACCTGGACCCTAAACCGTCCCCGTCCCCTAACCCTAACCCTAGCCCGAACCCTAACCCTAACCCTTCCCCGAACCCTGACCCTCACCCGTCCCCTAATCCTAACCCGTACGCTAACACTAACCTGCGCCCTCACACGCACGCTCCCCCTAAAGCGTTGCCGTACCCCCACTTGGACCCTAAACCGTCCCCGTCCCCTAACCCTAACCCTAGCCCGAACCCTAACCCTAACCCTTCCCCGAAGCCTGACCCTCACCCGTGCCCTAATCCTAACCCGTACGCTAACGCTAACCCGCGCCCTCACACGCACGCTCCCCCTAAAGCGTTGCCGTACCCTCACCTGGACCCTAAACCGTCCCCGTCCCCTAACCCTAACCCTAGCCCGAACCCTAACCCTAACACTTCCCCGAAGCCTGACCCTCACCCGTGCCCTAATCCTAACCCGTACGCTAACACTAACCCGCGCCCTCACACGCACGCTCCCCCTAAAGCGTTGCCGTACCCTCACCTGGACCCTAAACCGTCCCCGTCCACTAACTCTAACCCTAGCCAGAACCACAGCCCTAACCCTTCCCCGAAGTCTGACCCTCACCCGTCCCCTAATCCTAACCCGTACGCTAACACTAACCCGCGCCCTCACACGCACGCTCCCCCTAAAGCGTTGCCGTACCCTCACTTGGACCCTAAACCGTCCCCGTCCCCTAACCCTAACCGTAGCCCGAACCCTAACCCTAACCGTTCCCCGAAGCCTGACCCTCACCCGTCCCCTACTCCTAACCCGTACGCTAACGCTAACCCGCGCCCTCACACGCACGCTCCCCCTATAGCGTTGCCGTACCCTCACCTGGACCCTAAACCGTCCTCGTCCCCTAACCCTAACCCTAGCCCGAACCCTAACCCTAACCCTTCCCCGAAGCCTGACCCTCACCCGTCCCCTAATCCTAACCCGTACGCTAACGCTAACCCGCGCCCTCACACGCACGCTCCCCCTAAAGCGTTGCCGTACCCTCACCTGGACCCTAAACCGTCCCCATCCCCTAACCCTAACCCTAGCCCGAACCCTAACCCTAACCCTTCCCCGAAGCCTGACCCTCACCCGTGCCCTATTCCTAACCCGTACGCTAACACTAACCCGCGCCCTCACTCGCACGCTCCCCCTAAAGCGTTGCCGTACCCTCACTTGGACCCTAAACCGTCCCCGTCCCCGAAGCCAAATCTAGCCCGAACCCTAACCCTAACCCTTCCCCGAAGCCTGACCCTCACCCGTCCCCTAATCCTAACCCGTACGCTAACACTAACCAGCGCCCTCACACGCACGCTCCCCCTAAAGCGTTGCCGTACCCTCACCTGGACCCTAAACCGTCCCCGTCCCCTAACCCTAACCCTAGCCCGAACCCTAACCCTAACCCTTCCCCGAAGCCTGACCCTCACCCGTGCCCTAATCCTAACCCGTACGCTAACACTAACCCGCGCCCTCACTCGCACGCTCCCCCTAAAGCGTTGCCGTACCCTCACTTGGACCCTAAACCGTCCCCGTCCCCGAAGCCAAATCTAGCCCGAACCCTAACCCTAACCCTTCCCCGAAGCCTGACCCTCACCCGTCCCCTAATCCTAACCCGTACGCTAACACTAACCCGCGCCCTCACACGCACGCTCCCCCTAAAGCGTTGCCGTACCCTCACCTGAACCCTAAACCGTCCCCATCCCCTAACCCTAACCCTAGCCCGAACCCTAACCCTAACCCTTCCCCGAAGCCTGACCCTCACCCGTGCCCTATTCCTAACCCGTACGCTAACACTAACCCGCGCCCTCACACGCACGCTCCCCCTAAAGCGTTGCCGTACCCTCACTTGGACCCTAAACCGTCCCCGTCCCCGAACCCAAATCTAGCCCGAACCCTAACCCTAACCCTTCCCCGAAGCCTGACCCACAAGCGTCCCCTAATCCTAACCCGTACGCTAACACTAACCCGCGCCCTCACACGCACGCTCCCCCTAAAGCGTTGCCGAACCCTCACCTGAACCCTAAACCGTCCCCTAACCCTAACCCTAACCCTAGCCCGAACCCTAACCCTAACCCTTCCCCGAAGCCTGACCCTCACCCGTGCCCTAATCCTAACCCGTACGCTAACACTAACCCACGCCCTCACACGCACGCTCCCCCTAAAGCGTTGCCGTACCCTCACCTGGACCCTAAACCGTCCCCGTCCACTAACCCTAACCCTAGCCAGAACCACAGCCCTAACCCTTCCCCGAAGCCTGACCCTCACCCGTCCCCTAATCCTAACCCGTACGCTAACACTAACCCGCGCCCTCACACGCACGCTCCCCCTAAAGCGTTGCCGTACCCTCACCTGGACCCTAAACCGTCCCCGTCCCCTAACCCTAACCCTAGCCCGAACCCTAACCCTAACCCTTCCCCGAAGCCTGACCCTCACCCGTCCCCTAATCCTAACCCGTACGCTAACGCTAACCCGCGCCCTCACACGCACGCTTCCCCTAAAGCGTTGCCGTACCCTCACCTGGACCCTAAACAGTCCCCGTCCACTAACCCTAACCCTAGCCAGAACCACAGCCCTAACCCTTCCCCGAAGCCTGACCCTCACCCGTCCCCTAATCCTAACCCGTACGCTAACACTAACCCGCGCCCTCACACGCACGCTTCCCCTAAAGCGTTGCCGTACCCTCACCTGGACCCTAAACCGTCCCTGTCCCCTAACCCTAACCCTAACCCTAGCCCGAACCCTAACCCTAACCCTTCCCCGAAGCCTGACCCTCACCCGTGCCCTAATCCTAACCCGTACGCTAACACTAACCCGCGCCCTCACACGCACGCTCCCCCTAAAGCGTTGCCGTACCCTCACTTGGACCCTAAACCGTCCCCGTCCCCTAACCCTAACCCTAGCCCGAACCCTAACCCTAACCCTTCCCCGAAGCCTGACCCTCACCCGTGCCCTAATCCTAACCCGTACGCTAACACTAACCCACGCCCTCACACGCACGCTCCCCCTAAAGCGTTGCCGTACCCTCACCTGGACCCTAAACCGTCCCCGTCCACTAACCCTAACCATAGCCAGAACGACAGCCCTAACCCTTCCCCGAAGCCTGACCCTCACCCGTCCCCTAATCCTAACCCGTACGCTAACACTAACCCGCGCCCTCACACGCACGCTCCCCCTAAAGCGTTGCCGTACCCTCACCTGGACCCTAAACCGTCCCCATCCCCTAACCCTAACCCTAGCCCGAACCCTAACCCTAACCCTTCCCCGAAGCCTGACCCTCACCCGTGCCCTATTCCTAACCCGTACGCTAACACTAACCCGCGCCCTCACTCGCACGCTCCCCCTAAAGCGTTGCCGTACCCTCACTTGGACCCTAAACCGTCCCCGTCCCCGAACCCAAATCTAGCCCGAACCCTAACCCTAACCCTTCCCCGAAGCCTGACCCTCACCCGTCCCCTAATCCTAACCCGTACGCTAACACTAACCAGCGCCCTCACACGCACGCTCCCCCTAAAGCGTTGCCGTACCCTCACCTGGACCCTAAACCGTCCCCGTCCCCTAACCCTAACCCTAGCCCGAACCCTAACCCTAACCCTTCCCCGAAGACTGACCCTCACCCGTGCCCTAATCCTAACCCGTACGCTAACACTAACCCGTGCCCTCACACGCACGCTCCCCCTAAAGCGTTGCCGTACCCTCACCTGGACCCTAAACCGTCCCCGTCCCCTAACCCTAACCCTAGCCCGAACCCTAACCCTAACCCTTCCCCGAAGCCTGACCCTCACCCGTGCCCTAATGCTAACCCGTACGCTAACACTAACCCACGCCCTCACACGCACGCTCCCCCTAAAGCGTTGCCGTACCCTCACCTGGACCCTAAAACGTCCCCGTCCACTAACCCTAACACTAGCCAGAACCACAGCCCTAACCCTTCCCCGAAGCCTGACCCTCACCCGTCCCCTAATCCTAACCCGTACGCTAACACTAACCCGCGCCCTCACACGCACGCTCCCCCTAAAGCATTGCCGTACCCTCTCCTGGACCCTAAACCGTCCCCGTCCCCTAACCCTAACCCTAGCCCGAACCCTAACCCTAACCCTTCCCCGAAGCCTGACCCTCACCCGTGCCCTAATCCTAACCCGTACGCTAACACTAACCCGCGCCCTCACACGCACGCTCCCCCTATAGCGTTGCCGTACCCTCACCTGGACCCTAAACCGTCCCCGTCCCCT
This sequence comes from Stenella coeruleoalba, assembly GCF_951394435.1. Classification (NCBI taxonomy): domain Eukaryota; kingdom Metazoa; phylum Chordata; class Mammalia; order Artiodactyla; family Delphinidae; genus Stenella; species Stenella coeruleoalba. The sequence goes on along the minus strand of NC_137161.1, from coordinate 62,900,249 downwards.
AACCCTAACCCTAGCCCGAACCCTAACCCTAACCCTTCCCCGAAGCCTGACCCTCACCCGTGCCCTAATCCTAACCCGTATGCTAACACTAACCCGCGCCCTCACACGCACGCTCCCCCTATAGCGTTGCCGTACCCTCACCTGGACCCTAAACCGTCCCCGTCCCCTAACCCTAACCCTAGCCCGAACCCTAACCCTAACCCTTCCCTGAAGCCTGACCCTCACCCGTCCCCTAATCCTAACCCGTACGCTAACGATAACCCGCGCCCTCACACGCACGCTCCCCCTAAAGCGTTGTCGTACCCTCACCTGGACCCTAAACCGTCCCCGTCCCCTAACCCTAACCCTAGCCCGAACCCTAACCCTAACCCTTCCCCGAAGCCTGACCCTCACCCGTGCCCTAATCCTAACCCGTACGCTAACACTAACCCACGCCCTCACACGCACGCTCCCCCTAAAGCGTTGCCGTACCCTCACCTGGACCCTAAACCGTCCCCGTCCACTAACCCTAACCATAGCCAGAACGACAGCCCTAACCCTTTCCCGAAGCCTGACCCTCACCCGTCCCCTAATCCTAACCCGTACGCTAACACTAACCCGCGCCCTCACACGCACGCTCCCCCTAAAGCGTTGCCGTACCCTCACCTGGACCCTAAACCGTCCCCATCCCCTAACCCTAACCCTAGCCCGAACCCTAACCCTAACCCTTCCCCGAAGCCTGACCCTCACCCGTGCCCTATTCCTAACCCGTACGCTAACACTAACCCGCGCCCTCACACGCACGCTCCCCCTAAAGCGTTGCCGTACCCTCACTTGGACCCTAAACCGTCCCCGTCCCCGAACCCAAATCTAGCCCGAACCCTAACCATAACCCTTCCCCGAAGCCTGACCCTCACCCGTCCCCTAATCCTAACCCGTACGCTAACACTAACCCGCGCCCTCACACGCACGCTCCCCCTAAAGCGTTGCCGTACCCTCACCTGGACCCTAAACCGTCCCCGTCCCCTAACCCTAACCCTAGCCCGAACCCTAACCCTAACCCTTCCCCGAAGCCTGACCCTCACCCGTCCCCTAATCCTAACCCGTACGCTAACACTAACCCGTGCCCTCACACGCACGCTCCCCCTAAAGCGTTGCCGTACCCTCACCTGGACCCTAAACCGTCCCCGTCCCCTAACCCTAACCCTAGCCCGAACCATAACCCTAACCCTTCCCCGAAGCCTGACCCTCCCCCGTGCCCTAATCCTAACCCATACGATAACACTAACCCGCGCCCTCACACGCACGCTCCCCCTAAAGCGTTGCCGTACCCTCACCTGGACCCTAAACCGTCCCCGTCCCCTAACCCTAACCCTAGCCCGAACCCTAACCCTAACCCTTCCCCGAAGCCTGACCCTCACCCGTCCCCTACTCCTAACCCGTACGCTAACGCTAACCCGCGCCCTCACACGCACGCTCCCCCTATAGCGTTGCCGTACCCTCACCTGGACCCTAAACCGTCCCCGTCCCCTAACCCTAACCCTAGCCCGAACCCTAACCCTAACCCTTCCCCGAAGCCTGACCCTCACCCGTCCCCTAATCCTAACCCGTACGCTAACGCTAACCCGCACCCTCACACGCACGCTCCCCCTAAAGCGTTGCCGTACCCTCACCTGGACCCTAAACCGTCCCCATCCCCTAACCCTAACCCTAGCCCGAACCCTAACCCTAACCCTTCCCCGAAGCCTGACCCTCACCCGTGCCCTAATCCTAACCCGTACGCTAACACTAACCCACGCCCTCACACGCACGCTCCCCCTAAAGCGTTGCCGTACCCTCACCTGGACCCTAAACCGTCCCCGTCCACTAACCCTAACCATAGCCAGAACGACAGCCCTAACCCTTCCCCGAAGCCTGACCCTCACCCGTCCCCTAATCCTAACCCGTACGCTAACACTAACCCGCGCCCTCACTCGCACGCTCCCCCTAAAGCGTTGCCGTACCCTCACTTGAACCCTAAACCGTCCCCGTCCCCGAACCCAAATCTAGCCCGAACCCTAACCCTAACCCTTCCCCGAAGCCTGACCCTCACCCGTCCCCTAATCCTAACCCGTACGCTAACACTAACCAGCGCCCTCACACGCACGCTCCCCCTAAAGCGTTGCCGTACCCTCACCTGGACCCTAAACCGTCCCCGTCCCCTAACCCTAACCCTAGCCCGAACCCTAACCCTAACCCTTCCCCGAAGCCTGACCCTCACCCGTGCCCTAATCCTAACCCGTACGCTAACACTAACCCGTGCCCTCACACGCACGCTCCCCCTAAAGCGTTGCCGTACCCTCACCTGGACCCTAAACCGTCCCCGTCCCCTAACCCTAACCCTAGCCCGAACCATAACCCTAACCCTTCCCCGAAGCCTGACCCTCCCCCGTGCCCTAATCCTAACCCATACGCTAACACTAACCCGCGCCCTCACACGCACGCTCCCCCTAAAGCGTTGCCGTACCCTCACCTGGACCCTAAACCGTCCCCGTCCCCTAACCCTAACCCTAGCCCGAACCCTAGCCCTAACCCTTCCCCGAAGCCTGACCCACACCCGTCCCCTAATCCTAACCCGTACGCTAACACTAACCCGCGCCCTCACACGCACGCTCCCCCTAAAGCGTTGCCGAACCCTCACCTGAACCCTAAACCGTCCCCTAACCCTAACCCTAACCCTAGCCCGAACCCTAACCCTAACCCTTCCCCGAAGCCTGACCCTCACCCGTGCCCTAATCCTAACCCGTACGCTAACACTAACCCACGCCCTCACACGCACGCTCCCCCTAAAGCGTTGCCGTACCCTCACCTGGACCCTAAACCGTCCCCGTCCACTAACCCTAACCCTAGCCAGAACCACAGCCCTAACCCTTCCCCGAAGCCTGACCCTCGCCCGTCCCCTAATCCTAACCCGTACGCTAACACTAACCCGCGCCCTCACACGCACGCTCCCCCTAAAGCGTTGCCGTACCCTCACCTGGACCCTAAACCGTCCCCGTCCCCTAACCCTAACCCTAGCCCGAACCCTAACCCTAACCCTTCCCCGAAGCCTGACCCTCACCCGTCCCCTAATCCTAACCCGTACGCTAACGCTAACCCGCGCCCTCACACGCACGCTCCCCCTATAGCGTTGCCGTACCCTCACCTGGACCCTAAACCGTCCCCGTCCCCTAACCCTAACCCTAGCCCGAACCCTAACCCTAAACCTTCCCCGAAGCCTGACCCTCACCCGTCCCCTAATCCTAACCCGTACGCTAACGCTAACCCGCGCCCTCACACGCACGCTCCCCCTAAAGCGTTGCCGTACCCTCACCTGGACCCTAAACCGTCCCCGTCCCCTAACCCTAACCCTAGCCCGAACCCTAACCCTAACCCTTCCCCGAAGCCTGACCCTCACCCGTGCCCTAATCCTAACCCGTACGCTAACACTAACCCACGCCCTCACACGCACGCTCCCCCTAAAGCGTTGCCGTACCCTCACCTGGACCCTAAACCGTCCCCGTCCACTAACCCTAACACTAGCCAGAACCACAGCCCTAACCCTTCCCCGAAGCCTGACCCTCACCCGTCCCCTAATCCTAACCCGTACGGTAACACTAACCCGCGCCCTCACACGCACGCTCCCCCTAAAGCATTGCCGTACCCTCTCCTGGACCCTGAACCGTCCCCGTCCCCTAACCCTAACCCTAGCCCGAACCCTAACCCTAACCCTTCCCCGAAGCCTGACCCTCACCCGTGCCCTAATCCTAACCCGTACGCTAACACTAACCCGCGCCCTCACACGCACGCTCCCCCTATAGCGTTGCCGTACCCTCACCTGGACCCTAAACCGTCCCCGTCCCCTAACCCTAACCCTAGCCCGAACCCTAACCCTAACCCTTCCCCGAAGCCTGACCCTCACCCGTGCCCTAATCCTAACCCGTACGCTAACACTAACCCGCGCCCTCACACGCACGCTCCCCCTATAGCGTTGCCGTACCCTCACCTGGACCCTAAACCGTCCCCGTCCCCTAAACCTAACCCTAGCCCGAACCCTAACCCTAACCCTTCCCTGAAGCCTGACCCTCACCCGTCCCCTAATCCTAACCCGTACGCTAACGATAACCCGCGCCCTCACACGCACGCTCCCCCTAAAGCGTTGCCGTACCCTCACCTGGACCCTAAACCGTCCCCGTCCCCTAACCCTAACCCTAGACCGAACCCTAACCCTAACCCTTCCCCGAAGCCTGACCCTCACCCGTGCCCTAATCCTAACCCGTACGCTAACACTAACCCACGCCCTCACACGCACGCTCCCCCTAAAGCGTTGCCGAACCCTCACCTGGACCCTAAACCGTCCCCGTCCACTAACCCTAACCCTAGCCAGAACCACAGCCCTAACCCTTCCCCGAAGCCTGACCCTCACCCGTGCCCTAATCCTAACCCGTACGCTAACACTAACCCGCGCCCTCACACGCACGCTCCCCCTAAAGCGTTGCCGTACCCTCACCTGGACCCTAAACCGTCCCCATCCCCTAACCCTAACCCTAGCCCGAACCCTAACCCTAACCCTTCCCCGAAGCCTGACCCTCACCCGTGCCCTATTCCTAACCCGTACGCTAACACTAACCCGCGCCCTCACATGCACGCTCCCCCTAAAGCGTTGCCGGACCCTCACTTGGACCCTAAACCGTCCCCGTCCCCGAACCCTAACCCTAGCCCGAACCCTAACCCTAACCCTTCCCCGAAGCCTGGCCCTCACCCGTCCCCTAATCCTAACCCGTACGCTAACACTAACCCGCGCCCTCACACGCACGCTCCCCCTAAAGCGTTGCCGTACCCTCACCTGGACCCTAAACCGTCCCCGTCCCCTAACCCTAACCCTAGCCCGAACCCTAACCCTAACCCTTCCCCGAAGCCTGACCCTCACCCGTGCCCTAATCCTAACCCGTACGCTAACACTAACCCGCGCCCTCACACGCACGCTCCCCCTAAAGAGTTGCCGTACCCTCACTTGGACCCTAAACCGTCCCCGTCCCCTAACCCTAACCCTAGCCCGAACCCTAACCCTAACCCTTCCCCGAAGCCTGACCCTCACCCGTGCCCTAATCCTAACCCGTAGGCTAACACTAACCCGCGCCCTCACACGCACGCTCCCCCTATGGCGTTGCCGTACCCTCACCTGGACCCTAAACCGTCCCCGTCCCCTAACCCTAACCCTAGCCCGAACCCTAACCCTAACCCTTCCCCGAAGCCTGACCCTCACCCGTCCCCTAATCCTAACCCGTACGCTAACGCTAACCCGCGCCCTCACACGCACGCTCCCCCTAAAGCGTTGCCGTACCGTCACCTGGACCCTAAACCGTCCCCGTCCCCTAACCCTAACCCTAGCCCGAACCCTAACCCTAGCACTTCCCCGAAGCCTGACCCTCACCCGTGCCCTAATCCTAACCCGTACGCTAACACTAACACGCGCCCTCACACGCACGCTCCCCCTAAAGCGTTGCCGTACCCTCACCTGGACCCTAAACCGTCCCCGTCCACTAAACCTAACCCTAGCCAGAACCACAGCCCTAACCCTTCCCCGAAGTCTGACCCTCACCCGTCCCCTAATCCTAACCCGTACGCTAACACTAAGCCGCGCCCTCACACGCACGCTCCCCCTAAAGCGTTGCCGTACCCTCACCTGGACCCTAAACCGTCCCCGTCCCCTAACCCTAACCCTAGCCCGAACCCTAACCCTAACACTTCCCCGAAGCCTGACCCTCACCCGTGCCCTAATCCTAACCCGTACGCTAACACTAACCCGCGCCCTCACACGCACGCTCCCCCTAAAGCGTTGCCGTACCCTCACTTGGACCCTAAACCGTCCCCGTCCCCTAACCCTAACCCTAGCCCGAACCCTAACCCTAACCCTTCCCCGAAGCCTGACCCTCACCCGTCCCCTAATCCTAACCCGTACGCTAACACTAACCCGTGCCCTCACACGCACGCTCCCCCTAAAGCGTTGCCGTACCCTCACCTGGACCCTAAACAGTCCCCGTCCCCTAACCCTAACCCTAGCCCGAACCCTAACCCTAACCCTAGCCCGATCCCTAACCCTAACCCTTCCCCGAAGCCTGACCCTCACCCGTCCCCTAATCCTAACCCGTACGCTAACACTAACCCGCGCCCTCACACGCACGCTCCCCCTAAAGCGTTGCCGTACCCTCACCTGGACCCTAAACCGTCCCCGTCCCCTAACCCTAACCCTAGCCCGAACCCTAACCCTAACCCTTCCCCGAAGCCTGACCCTCACCCGTCCCCTAATCCTAACCCGTACGCTAACACTAACCCGCGCCCTCACACGCACGCTCCCCCTAAAGCGTTGCCGTACCCTCACCTGGACCCTAAACCGTCCCCGTCCCCTAACCCTAACCCTAGCCCTAATCCTAATCCTAACCCTTCCCCGAAGCCTGACCCTCACCCGTCCCCTAATCCTAACCCGTACGCTAACACTAACCCACGCCCTCACACTCACGCTCCCACTAAAGTGTTGCCGTACCCTCACCTGGACCCTAAACCGTCCCCGTCCCCTAACCCTAACCCTTGCCCGAACCCTAACCCTAAGCCTTCCCCGAAGCCTGACCCTCCCCCGTGCCCTAATCCTAACCCGTACGCTAACACTAACCCGCGCCCTCACACGCACGCTCCCCCTAAAGCGTTGCCGTACCCTCACCTAGATCCTAAACCCTCCCCGTCCCCTAACCCTAACCCTAGCCCGAACCCTAACCCTAACCCTTCCCTGAAGCCTGACCCTCACCCGTCCCCTACTCCTAACCCGTACGCTAACGCTAACCCGCGCCCTCACACGCACGCTCCCCCTATAGCGTTGCCGTACCCTCACCTGGACCCTAAACCGTCCCCGTCCCCTAACCCTAACCCTAGCCCGAACCCTAACCCTAACCCTTCCCCGAAGCCTGACCCTCACCCGTCCCCTAATCCTAACCCGTACGCTAACGCTAACCCGCGCCCTCACACGCACGCTCCCCCTAAAGCGTTGCCGTACCCTCACCTGGACCCTAAACCGTCCCCGTCCCCTAACCCTAACCCTAGCCCGAACCCTAACCCTAACCCTTCCCCGAAGCCTGACCCTCACCCGTCCCCTAATCCTAACCAGTATGCTAACACTAACCCGCGCCCTCACACGCACGCTCCCCCTAAAGCGTTGCCGTACCCTCACCTGGACCCTAAACCGTTCCCGTCCCCTAAACCTAACCCTAGCCCGAACCCTAACCCTAAACCTTCCCCGAAGCCTGACCCTCACCCGTCCCCTAAAACTAACCCGTACGCTAACACTAACCCACGCCCTCACACGCACGCTCCCCCTAAAGCGTTGCCGTACCCTCACCTGGACCCTAAACCGTCCCCGTCCCCTAACCCTAACCCTAGCCCGAACCCTAACCCTAACCCTTCCCCGAAGCCTGACCCTCACCCGTGCCCTAATCCTAACCCGTACGCTAACACTAACCCACGCCCTCACACGCACGCTCCCCCTAAAGCGTTGCCGTACCCTCACCTGGACCCTAAACCGTCCCCGTCCCCTAACCCTAACCCTAGCCCAAACGCTAACCCTAACCCTTCCCCGAAGCCTGACCCTCACCCGTGCCCTAATCCTAACCCGTACGCTAACACCAACCCACGCCCTCACACGCACGCTCCCCCTAAAGCGTTGCCGTACCCTCACCTGGACCCTAAACCGTCCCCATCCCCTAAACCTAATCCTAGCCCGAACCCTAACCCTAACCCTTCCCCGAAGCCTGACCCTCACCCGTGCCCTAATCCTAACCCGTACGCTAACACTAACCCACGCCCTCACACGCACGCTACCCCTAAAGCGTTGCCGTACCCTCACCTGGACCCTAAACCGTCCCCGTCCACTAACCCTAACACTAGCCAGAACCACAGCCCTAACCCTTCCCCGAAGCCTGACCCTCACCCGTCCCCTAATCCTAACCCGTACGCTAACACTAACCCGCGCCCTCACACGCACGCTCCCCCTAAAGCGTTGCCGTACCCTCTCCTGGACCCTAAACCGTCCCCGTCCCCTAACCCTAACCCTAGCCCGAACCCTAACCCTAACCCTTCCCCGAAGCCTGACCCTCACCCGTGCCCTAATCCTAACCCGTACGCTAACACTAACCCGCGCCCTCACACGCACGCTCCCCCTATAGCGTTGCCGTACCCTCACCTGGACCCTAAACCGTCCCCGTCCCCTAACCCTAACCCTAGCCCGAACCCTAACCCTAACCCTTCCCCGAAGCCTGACCCTCACCCGTCCCCTAATCCTAACCCGTACGCTAACACTAACCGTGCCCTCACACGCACGCTCCCCCTAAAGCGTTGCCATACCCTCACCTGGACCCTAAACTGTCCCCGTCCCCTAACCCTAACCCTAGCCCGAACCCTAACCCTAACCCTTCCCCGAAGCCTGACCCTCCCCCGTGCCCTAATCCTAACCCGTACGCTAACACTAACCCACGCCCTCACACGCACGCTCCCCCTAAAGCGTTGCCGTACACTCACCTGGACCCTAAACCGTCCCCGTCCCCTAACCCTAACCCTAGCCCGAACCCTAGCCCTAACCCTTCCCCGAAGCCTGACCCACACCCGTCCCCTAATCCTAAGCCGTACGCTAACACTAACCCGCGCCCTCACACGCACGCTCCCCCTAAAGCGTTGCCGTACCCTCACCTGAACCCTAAACCGTCCCCGTCCCCTAAACCTAACCCTAGCCCGAACCCTAACCCTAACCCTTCCCCGAAGCCTGACCCTCCCCCGTGCCCTAATCCTAACCCGTACGCTAACACTAACCCACGCCCTCACACGCACGCTCCCCCTAAAGCGTTGCCGTACACTCACCTGGACCCTAAACCGTCCCCGTCCCCTAACCCTAACCCTAGCCCGAACCCTAGCCCTAACCCTTCCCCGAAGCCTGACCCACACCCGTCCCCTAATCCTAAGCCGTACGCTAACACTAACCCGCGCCCTCACACGCACGCTCCCCCTAAAGCGTTGCCGTACCCTCACCTGAACCCTAAACCGTCCCCGTCCCCTAAACCTAACCCTAGCCCGAACCCTAACCCTAACCCTTCCCCGAAGCCTGACCCTCACCCATCCCCTAATCCTAACACGTACGCTAACACTAACCCGCGCCCTCACACGCACGCTCCCCCTAAAGCGTTGCCGTACCCTCAACTGGACCCTAAACCGTCCCCGTCCCCTAACCCTAACCCTAGCCCGAACCCTAACCCTAACCCTTCCCCGAAGCCTGACCCTCACCCATCCCCTAATCCTAACACGTACGCTAACACTAACCCGCGCCCTCACACGCACGCTTCCCCTAAAGCGTTGCCGTACCCTCACCTGGACCCTAAACCGTCCCCGTCCCCTAACCCTAACCCTAGCCCGAAACCTAACCCTAACCCTTCCCCGAAGCCTGACCCTCACCGGTGCCCTAATCCTAACCCGTACGCTAACACTAACCCGCGCCCTCACACGCACGCTCCCCCTAAAGCGTTGCCGTACCCTCACTTGGACCCTAAACCGTCCCCGTCCCCTAACCCTAACCCTAGCCCGAACCCTAACCCTAACACTTCCCGGAAGCCTGACCCTCACCCGTCCCCTAATCCTAACCCGTACGCTAACACTAACCCGTGCCCTCACACGCACGCTCCCCCTATAGCGTTGCCGTACCCTCACCTGGATCCTAAACCGTCCCCGTCCCCTAACCCTAACCCTAGCCCGAAACCTAACCCTAACCCTTCCCCGAAGCCTGATCCTCACCCGTCCCCTAATCCTAACCCGTACGCTAACACTAACCCGCGCCCTCACACGCACGCTCCCCCTAAAGCGTTGCCGTACCCTCACCTGGACCCTAAACCGTCTCCGTCCCCTAACCCTAACCCTAGCCCAAATCCTAACGTTAACCCTTCCCCGAAGCCTGACCCTCACCCGTGCCCTAATCCTAACCCGTACGCTAACACCAACCCACGCCCTCACACGCACGCTCCCCCTAAAGCGTTGCCGTACCCTCACCTGGACCCTAAACCGTCCCCGTCCCCAAACCCTAACCCTAGCCTGAACCCTAACCCTAACCCTTCCCCGAAGCCTGACCCTCACCCGTACCCTAATCCTAACCCGTACGCTAACACTAACCCGCGCCCTCACACGCACGCTCCCCCTAAAGCGTTGCCGTACCCTCACTTGGACCCTAAACCGTCCCCGTCCCCTAACCCTAACCCTAGCCCGAACCCTAACCCTAACCCTTCCCCGAAGCCTGACCCTTACCCGTCCCCTAATCCTAACCCGTACGCTAACACTAACCCGCGCCCTCACACGCACGCTCCCCCTAAAGCATTGCCGTACCCTCACCTGGACCCTAAACCGTCCCCGTCCCCTAACCCTAACCCTAGCCCGAACCCTAACCCTAACCCTTCCCCGAAGCCTGACCCTCACCCGTCCCCTAATCCTAACCCGTACGCTAACACTAACCCGCGCCCTCACACGCACGCTCCCCCTAAAGCGTTGCCGTACCCTCACCTGGACCCTAAACCGTCCCCGTCCCCTAACCCTAACCCTAGCCCGAACCCTAAACCTAACCCTTCCCCGAAGCCTGACCCTCACCCGTGCCCTAATCCTAACCCGTACGCTAACACTAACCCGCGCCCTCACACGCACGCTCCCCCTAAAGCGTTGCCGTACCCTCACCTGAACCCTAAACCGTCCCCGTCCCCTAAACCTAACCCTAGCCCGAACCCTAACCCTAACCCTTCCCCGAAGCCTGACCCTCACCCATCCCCTAATCCTAACACGTACGCTAACACTAACCCGCGCCCTCACACGCACGCTCCCCCTAAAGCGTTGCCGTACCCTCAACTGGACCCTAAACCGTCCCCGTCCCCTAACCCTAACCCTAGCCCGAACCCTAACCCTAACCCTTCCCCGAAGCCTGACCCTCACCCATCCCCTAATCCTAACACGTACGCTAACACTAACCCGCGCCCTCACACGCACGCTTCCCCTAAAGCGTTGCCGTACCCTCACCTGGACCCTAAACCGTCCCCGTCCCCTAACCCTAACCCTAGCCCGAAACCTAACCCTAACCCTTCCCCGAAGCCTGACCCTCACCGGTGCCCTAATCCTAACCCGTACGCTAACACTAACCCGCGCCCTCACACGCACGCTCCCCCTAAAGCGTTGCCGTACCCTCACTTGGACCCTAAACCGTCCCCGTCCCCTAACCCTAACCCTAGCCCGAACCCTAACCCTAACACTTCCCGGAAGCCTGACCCTCACCCGTCCCCTAATCCTAACCCGTACGCTAACACTAACCCGTGCCCTCACACGCACGCTCCCCCTATAGCGTTGCCGTACCCTCACCTGGATCCTAAACCGTCCCCGTCCCCTAACCCTAACCCTAGCCCGAAACCTAACCCTAACCCTTCCCCGAAGCCTGATCCTCACCCGTCCCCTAATCCTAACCCGTACGCTAACACTAACCCGCGCCCTCACACGCACGCTCCCCCTAAAGCGTTGCCGTACCCTCACCTGGACCCTAAACCGTCTCCGTCCCCTAACCCTAACCCTAGCCCAAATCCTAACGTTAACCCTTCCCCGAAGCCTGACCCTCACCCGTGCCCTAATCCTAACCCGTACGCTAACACCAACCCACGCCCTCACACGCACGCTCCCCCTAAAGCGTTGCCGTACCCTCACCTGGACCCTAAACCGTCCCCGTCCCCAAACCCTAACCCTAGCCTGAACCCTAACCCTAACCCTTCCCCGAAGCCTGACCCTCACCCGTACCCTAATCCTAACCCGTACGCTAACACTAACCCGCGCCCTCACACGCACGCTCCCCCTAAAGCGTTGCCGTACCCTCACTTGGACCCTAAACCGTCCCCGTCCCCTAACCCTAACCCTAGCCCGAACCCTAACCCTAACCCTTCCCCGAAGCCTGACCCTTACCCGTCCCCTAATCCTAACCCGTACGCTAACACTAACCCGCGCCCTCACACGCACGCTCCCCCTAAAGCATTGCCGTACCCTCACCTGGACCCTAAACCGTCCCCGTCCCCTAACCCTAACCCTAGCCCGAACCCTAACCCTAACCCTTCCCCGAAGCCTGACCCTCACCCGTCCCCTAATCCTAACCCGTACGCTAACACTAACCCGCGCCCTCACACGCACGCTCCCCCTAAAGCGTTGCCGTACCCTCACCTGGACCCTAAACCGTCCCCGTCCCCTAACCCTAACCCTAGCCCGAACCCTAAACCTAACCCTTCCCCGAAGCCTGACCCTCACCCGTGCCCTAATCCTAACCCGTACGCTAACACTAACCCGCGCCCTCACACGCACGCTCCCCCTAAAGCGTTGCCGTACCCTCACCTGGACCCTAAACCGTCCCCGTCCCCTAACCCTAACCCTAGCCCGAAACCTAACCCTAACCCTTCCCCGAAGCCTGACCCTCACCCGGGCCCTAATCCTAACCCGTACGCTAACACTAACCCGCGCCCTCACACGCACGCTCCCCCTAAAGCGTTGCCGTACCCTCACCTGGACCCTAAACCGTCCCCGTCCCCTAACCCTAACCCTAGCCCGAACCCTAACCCTAACCCTTCCCCGAAGCCTGACCCTCACCCGTCCCCTAATCCTAACCCGTACGCTAACACTAACCCGCGCCCTCACACGCACGCTCCCCCTAAAGCGTTGCCGTACCCTCACCTGGACCCTAAACCGTCCCCGTCCACTAACCCTAACCCTAGCCAGAACCACAGCCCTAACCCTTCCCCGAAGCCTGACCCTCACCCGTCCCCTAATCCTAACCCGTACGATAACACTAACCCGCGCCCTCACACGCACGCTCCCCCTAAAGCGTTGCTGTACCCTCACTTGGACCCTAAACCGTCCCCGTCCCCTAACCCTAACCCTAGCCCGAACCCTAACCCTAACCCTTCCCCGAAGCCTGACCCTCACCCGTCCCCTAATCCTAACCCGTACGCTAACACTAACCCGCGCCCTCACACGCACGCTCCCCCTAAAGCGTTGCCGTACCCTCACCTGGACCGTAAACCGTCCCCGTCCCCTAACCCTAACCCTAGCCCGAACCCTAACGCTAACCCTTCCCCGAAGCCTGACCCTCACCCGTCCCCTAATCCTAACCCGTACGCTAACACTAACCCGCGCCCTCACACGCACGCTCCCCCTAAAGCGTTGCCGTACCCTCACCTGGACCCTAAACCGTCCCCGTCCCCTAACACTAACCCTAGCCCGAACCCTAACCCTAACCCTTCCCCGAAGCCTGACCCTCACCCGTGCCCTAATCCTAACTCGTACGCTAACACTAACACGCGCCCTCACACGCACGCTCCCCCTAAAGCGTTGCCGTACCCTCACCTGGACCCTAAACCGTCCCCGTCCACTAACCCTAACCCTAGCCAGAACCACAGCCCTAACCCTTCCCCGAAGTCTGACCCTCACCCGTCCCCTAATCCTAACCCGTACGCTAACACTAACCCGCGCCCTCACACGCACGCTCCCCCTAAAGCGTTGCCGTACCCTCAGCTGGACCCTAAACCGTCCCCGTCCCCCAACCCTAACCCTAGCCCGAACCCTAACCCTAACACTTCCCCGAAGCCTGACCCTCACCCGTGCCCTAATCCTAACCCGTACGATAACACTAACCCGCGCCCTCACACGCACGCTCCCCCTAAAGCGTTGCCGTACCCTCACCTGGACCGTAAACCGTCCCCGTCCCCTAACCCTAACCCTAGCCCGAACCCTAACGCTAACCCTTCCCCGAAGCCTGACCCTCACCCGTCCCCTAATCCTAACCCGTACGCTAACACTAACCCGCGCCCTCACACGCACGCTCCCCCTAAAGCGTTGCCGTACCCTCACCTGGACCCTAAACCGTCCCCGTCCCCTAACACTAACCCTAGCCCGAACCCTAACCCTAACCCTTCCCCGAAGCCTGACCCTCACCCGTGCCCTAATCCTAACTCGTACGCTAACACTAACACGCGCCCTCACACGCACGCTCCCCCTAAAGCGTTGCCGTACCCTCACCTGGACCCTAAACCGTCCCCGTCCACTAACCCTAACCCTAGCCAGAACCACAGCCCTAACCCTTCCCCGAAGTCTGACCCTCACCCGTCCCCTAATCCTAACCCGTACGCTAACACTAACCCGCGCCCTCACACGCACGCTCCCCCTAAAGCGTTGCCGTACCCTCAGCTGGACCCTAAACCGTCCCCGTCCCCCAACCCTAACCCTAGCCCGAACCCTAACCCTAACACTTCCCCGAAGCCTGACCCTCACCCGTGCCCTAATCCTAACCCGTACGATAACACTAACCCGCGCCCTCACACGCACGCTCCCCCTAAAGCGTTGCCGTACCCTCACTTGGACCCTAAACCGTCCCCGTCCCCTAACCCTAACCCTAGCCCGAACCCTAACCCTAACCCTTCCCCGAAGCTTGACCCTCACCCGTCCCCTAATCCTAACCCGTACGCTAACACTAACCCGCGCCCTCACCCGCACGCTCCCCCTAAAGCGTTGCCGTACCCTCACCTGGACCCTAAACCGTCCCCGTCCCCTAACCCTAACCCTAGCCCGAACCCTAACCCTAACCCTTCCCCGAAGCCTGACCCAAACCCGTCCCCTAATCCTAACCCGTACGCTAACACTAACCCGTGCCCTCACACGCACGCTCCCCCTAAAGCGTTGCCGTACTCTCACCTGGACCCTAAACCGTCCCCGTCCCCTAACCCTAACCCTAGCCCGAACCCTAACCCTAACCCTTCCCCGAAGCCTGACCCTCCCCCGTGCCCTAATCCTAACCCGTACGCTAACACTAACCCGCGCCCTCACACGCACGCTCCCCCTAAAGCGTTGCCGTACCCTCACCTGGACCCTAAACCGTCCCCGTCCCCTAACCCTAACCCTAGCCCGAACCCTAACCCTAACCCTTCCCCGAAGCCTGACCCTCACCCGTCCCCTAATCCTAACCCGTACGCTAACACTAACCCGTGCCCTCACACGCACGCTCCCCCTAAAGCGTTGCCGTACTCTCACCTGGACCCTAAACCGTCCCCGTCCCCTAACCCTAACCCTAGCCCGAACCCTAACCCTAACCCTTCCCCGAAGCCTGACCCTCCCCCGTGCCCTAATCCTAACCCGTACGCTAACACTAACCCGCGCCCTCACACGCACGCTCCCCCTAAAGCGTTGCCGTACCCTCACCTGGACCCTAAACCGTCCCCGTCCCCTAACCCTAACCCTAGCCCGAAACCTAACCCTAATACTTCCACGAAGCCTGACCCTCACCCGTGCCCTAATCCTAACCCGTACGCTAACACTAACCCGCGCCCTCACACGCACGCTCCCCCTAAAGCGTTGCCGTACCCTCACTTGGACCCTAAACCGTCCCCGTCCCCTAACCCTAACCCTAGCCCGAACCCTAACCCTAACCCTTCCCCGAAGCCTGACCCTCACCCGTCCCCTAATGCTAACCCGTACGCTAACACTAACCCGCGCCCTCACACGCACGCTCCCCCTAAAGCGTTGCCGTACCCTCACCTGGACCCTAAACCGTCCCCGTCCCCTAACCCTAACCCTAGCCCGAACCCTAACCCTAACCCTTCCCCGAAGCCTGACCCTCACCCGTCCCCTAATCCTAACCCGTACGCTAACACTAACCCGCGCCCTCACACGCACGCTCCCCCTAAAGCGTTGCCGTTCCCTCACCTGGACCCTAAACCGTCCCCGTCCCCTAACCCTAACCCTAGCCCGAACCCTAACCCTAACCCTTCCCCGAAGCCTGACCCTCACCAGTGCCCTAATCCTAACCCGTACGCTAACACTAACCCGCGCCCTCACACGCACGCTCCCCCTAAAGCGTTGCCGTACCCTCACCTGGACCGTAAACCGTCCCCGTCCCTTAACCCTAACCCTAGCCCGAACCCTAACCCTAACCCTTCCCCGAAGCCTGACCCTCACCCGTCCCCTAATCCTAACCCGTACGCTAACACTAACCCGCGCCTTCACACGCACGCTCCCACTAAAGCGTTGCCGTACCCTCACCTGGACCCTAAACCGTCCCCGTCCCCTAACCCTAACCCTAGCCCGAACCCTAACCCTAACCCTTCCCCGAAGCCTGACCCTCACCCGTCCCCTAATCCTAACCCGTACGCTAACACTAACCCGCGCCCTCACACGCACGCTCCCCCTAAAGCGTTGCCGTACCCTCACCTGGACACTAAACCGTCCCTGTCCCCTAACCCTAACCCTAGCCCGAACCCTAACCCTAACCCTTCCCCGAAGCCTGACCCTCACCCGTCCCCTAATCCTAACCCGTACGCTAACACTAACCCACGCCCTCACACGCACGCTCCCACTAAAGCGTTGCCGTACCCTCAACTGGACCCTAAACCGTCCCCGTCCCCTAACCCTAACCCTAGCCCGAACCCTAACCCTAACCCTTCCCCGAAGCCTGACCCTCACCCGTCCCCTAATCCTAACACGTACGCTAACACTAACCCGCGCCCTCACACGCACGCTCCCCCTAAAGCGTTGCCGTACCCTCACCTGGACCCTAAACCGTCCCCGTCCCCTAACCCTAACCCTAGCCCGAAACCTAACTCTAACCCTTCCCCGAAGCCTGACCCTCACCCGTGCCCTAATCCTAACCCGTACGCTAACACTAACCCGCGCCCTCACACGCACGCTCCCCCTAAAGCGTTGCCGTACCCTCACTTGGACCCTAAACCGTCCCCGTCCCCTAACCCTAACCCTAGCCCGAAACCTAACTCTAACCCTTCCCCGAAGCCTGACCCTCACCCGTGCCCTAATCCTAACCCGTACGCTAACACTAACCCGCGCCCTCACACGCACGCTTCCCCTAAAGCGTTGCCGTACCCTCACCTGGACCCTAAACCGTCCCCGTCCCCTAACCCTAACCCTAGCCCGAAACCTAACCCTAACCCTTCCCCGAAGCCTGACCCTCACCGGTGCCCTAATCCTAACCCGTACGCTAACACTAACCCGCGCCCTCACACGCACGCTCCCCCTAAAGCGTTGCCGTACCCTCACTTGGACCCTAAACCGTCCCCGTCCCCTAACCCTAACCCTAGCCCGAACCCTAACCCTAACACTTCCCGGAAGCCTGACCCTCACCCGTCCCCTAATCCTAACCCGTACGCTAACACTAACCCGTGCCCTCACACGCACGCTCCCCCTATAGCGTTGCCGTACCCTCACCTGGATCCTAAACCGTCCCCGTCCCCTAACCCTAACCCTAGCCCGAAACCTAACCCTAACCCTTCCCCGAAGCCTGATCCTCACCCGTCTCCTAATCCTAACCCGTACGCTAACACTAACCCGCGCCCTCACACGCACGCTCCCCCTAAAGCGTTGCCGTACCCTCACCTGGACCCTAAACCGTCTCCGTCCCCTAACCCTAACCCTAGCCCAAATCCTAACGTTAACCCTTCCCCGAAGCCTGACCCTCACCCGTGCCCTAATCCTAACCCGTACGCTAACACCAACCCACGCCCTCACACGCACGCTCCCCCTAAAGCGTTGCCGTACCCTCACCTGGACCCTAAACCGTCCCCGTCCCCAAACCCTAACCCTAGCCCGAACCCTAACCCTAACCCTTCCCCGAAGCCTGACCCTCACCCGTACCCTAATCCTAACCCGTACGCTAACACTAACCCGCGCCCTCACACGCACGCTCCCCCTAAAGCGTTGCCGTACCCTCACTTGGACCCTAAACCGTCCCCGTCCCCTAACCCTAACCCTAGCCCGAACCCTAACCCTAACCCTTCCCCGAAGCCTGACCCTTACCCGTCCCCTAATCCTAACCCGTACGCTAACACTAACCCGCGCCCTCACACGCACGCTCCCCCTAAAGCATTGCCGTACCCTCACCTGGACCCTAAACCGTCCCCGTCCCCTAACCCTAACCCTAGCCCGAACCCTAACCCTAACCCTTCCCCGAAGCCTGACCCTCACCCGTCCCCTAATCCTAACCCGTACGCTAACACTAACCCGCGCCCTCACACGCACGCTCCCCCTAAAGCGTTGCCGTACCCTCACCTGGACCCTAAACCGTCCCCGTCCCCTAACCCTAACCCTAGCCCGAACCCTAAACCTAACCCTTCCCCGAAGCCTGACCCTCACCCGTGCCCTAATCCTAACCCGTACGCTAACACTAACCCCCGCCCTCACACGCACGCTCCCCCTAAAGCGTTGCCGTACCCTCACCTGGACCCTAAACCGTCCCCGTCCCCTAACCCTAACCCTAGCCCGAAACCTAACCCTAACCCTTCCCCGAAGCCTGACCCTCACCCGGGCCCTAATCCTAACCCGTACGCTAACACTAACCCGCGCCCTCACACGCACGCTCCCCCTAAAGCGTTGCCGTACCCTCACCTGGACCCTAAACCGTCCCCGTCCCCTAACCCTAACCCTAGCCCGAACCCTAACCCTAACCCTTCCCCGAAGCCTGACCCTCACCCGTCCCCTAATCCTAACCCGTACGCTAACACTAACCCGCGCCCTCACACGCACGCTCCCCCTAAAGCGTTGCCGTACCCTCACCTGGACCCTAAACCGTCCCCGTCCACTAACCCTAACCCTAGCCAGAACCACAGCCCTAACCCTTCCCCGAAGCCTGACCCTCACCCGTCCCCTAATCCTAACCCGTACGATAACACTAACCCGCGCCCTCACACGCACGCTCCCCCTAAAGCGTTGCCGTACCCTCACCTGGACCCTAAACCGTCCCCGTACCCTAACCCTAACCCTAGCCCGAACCCTAACCCTAACCCTTCCCCGAAGCCTGACCCTCACCCGTGCCCTAATCCTAACCCGTACGCTAACACTAACCCGCGCCCTCAAACGAACGCTCCCCCTAAAGCGTTGCTGTACCCTCACTTGGACCCTAAACCGTCCCCGTCCCCTAACCCTAACCCTAGCCCGAACCCTAACCCTAACCCTTCCCCGAAGCCTGACCCTCACCCGTCCCCTAATCCTAACCCGTACGCTAACACTAACCCGCGCCCTCACACGCACGCTCCCCCTATAGCGTTGCCGTACCCTCACCTGGACCGTAAACCGTCCCCGTCCCCTAACCCTAACCCTAGCCCGAACCCTAACGCTAACCCTTCCCCGAAGCCTGACCCTCACCCGTCCCCTAATCCTAACCCGTACGCTAACACTAACCCGCGCCCTCACACGCACGCTCCCCCTAAAGCGTTGCCGTACCCTCACCTGGACCCTAAACCGTCCCCGTCCCCTAACACTAACCCTAGCCCGAACCCTAACCCTAACCCTTCCCCGAAGCCTGACCCTCACCCGTGCCCTAATCCTAACTCGTACGCTAACACTAACACGCGCCCTCACACGCACGCTCCCCCTAAAGCGTTGCCGTACCCTCACCTGGACCCTAAACCGTCCCCGTCCACTAACCCTAACCCTAGCCAGAACCACAGCCCTAACCCTTCCCCGAAGTCTGACCCTCACCCGTCCCCTAATCCTAACCCGTACGCTAACACTAACCCGCGCCCTCACACGCACGCTCCCCCTAAAGCGTTGCCGTACCCTCAGCTGGACCCTAAACCGTCCCCGTCCCCTAACCCTAACCCTAGCCCGAACCCTAACCCTAACCCTTCCCCGAAGCTTGACCCTCACCCGTCCCCTAATCCTAACCCGTACGCTAACACTAACCCGCGCCCTCACCCGCACGCTCCCCCTAAAGCGTTGCCGTACCCTCACCTGGACCCTAAACCGTCCCCGTCCCCTAACCCTAACCCTAGCCCGAACCCTAACCCTAACCCTTCCCCGAAGCCTGACCCAAACCCGTCCCCTAATCCTAACCCGTACGCTGACACTAACCCGTGCCCTCACACGCACGCTCCCCCTAAAGCGTTGCCGTACTCTCACCTGGACCCTAAACCGTCCCCGTCCCCTAACCCTAACCCTAGCCCGAACCCTAACCCTAACCCTTCCCCGAAGCCTGACCCTCCCCCGTGCCCTAATCCTAACCCGTACGCTAACACTAACCCGCGCCCTCACACGCACGCTCCCCCTAAAGCGTTGCCGTACCCTCACCTGGACCCTAAACCGTCCCCGTCCCCTAACCCTAACCCTAGCCCGAACCCTAACCCTAACCCTTCCCCGAAGCCTGACCCTCACCCGTCCCCTAATCCTAACCCGTACGCTAACACTAACCCGTGCCCTCACACGCACGCTCCCCCTAAAGCGTTGCCGTACTCTCACCTGGACCCTAAACCGTCCCCGTCCCCTAACCCTAACCCTAGCCCGAACCCTAACCCTAACCCTTCCCCGAAGCCTGACCCTCCCCCGTGCCCTAATCCTAACCCGTACGCTAACACTAACCCGCGCCCTCACACGCACGCTCCCCCTAAAGCGTTGCCGTACCCTCACCTGGACCCTAAACCGTCCCCGTCCCCTAACCCTAACCCTAGCCCGAAACCTAACCCTAATCCTTCCACGAAGCCTGACCCTCACCCGTGCCCTAATCCTAACCCGTACGCTAACACTAACCCGCGCCCTCACACGCACGCTCCCCCTAAAGCGTTGCCGTACCCTCACCTGGACCCTAAACCGTCCCCGTCCCCTAACCCTAACCCTAGCCCGAACCCTAACCCTAACCCTTCCCCGAAGCCTGACCCTCACCCGTCCCCTAATGCTAACCCGTACGCTAACACTAACCCGCGCCCTCACACGCACGCTCCCCCTAAAGCGTTGCCGTACCCTCACCTGGACCCTAAACCGTCCCCGTCCCCTAACCCTAACCCTAGCCCGAACCCTAACCCTAACCCTTCCCCGAAGCCTGACCCTCACCCGTCCCCTAATCCTAACCCGTACGCTAACACTAACCCGCGCCCTCACACGCACGCTCCCCCTAAAGCGTTGCCGTTCCCTCACCTGGACCCTAAACCGTCCCCGTCCCCTAACCCTAACCCTAGCCCGAACCCTAACCCTAACCCTTCCCCGAAGCCTGACCCTCACCCGTCCCCTAATCCTAACCCGTACGCTAACACTAACCCGCGCCCTCACACGCACGCTCCCCCTAAAGCGTTGCCGTACCCTCACCTGGACCCTAAACCGTCCCCGTCCCCTAACCCTAACCCTAGCCCGAACCCTAACCCTAACCCTTCCCCGAAGCCTGACCCTCACCCGTGCCCTAATCCTAACCCGTACGCTAACACTAACCCGCGCCCTCACACGCACGCTCCCCCTAAAGAGTTGCCGTACCCTCACTTGGACCCTAAACCGTCCCCGTCCCCTAACCCTAACCCTAGCCCGAACCCTAACCCTAACCCTTCCCCGAAGCCTGACCCTCACCCGTGCCCTAATCCTAACCCGTACGCTAACACTAACCCGCGCCCTCACACGCACGCTCCCCCTATAGCGTTGCCGTACCCTCACCTGGACCCTAAACCGTCCCCGTCCCCTAACCCTAACCCTAGTCCGAACCCTAACCCTAACCCTTCCCCGAAGCCTGACCCTCACCCGTCCCCTAATCCTAACCCGTACGCTAACGCTAACCCGCGCCCTCACACGCACGCTCCCCCTAAAGCGTTGCCGTACCCTCACCTGGACCCTAAACCGTCCCCGTCCCCTAACCCTAACCCTAGCCCGAACCCTAACCCTAACACTTCCCCGAAGCCTGACCCTCACCCGTGCCCTAATCCTAACCCGTACGCTAACACTAACACGCGCCCTCACACGCACGCTCCCCCTAAAGCGTTGCCATACCCTCACCTGGATCCTAAACCGTCCCCGTCCACTAACCCTAACCCTAGCCAGAACCACAGCCCTAACCCTTCCCCGAAGTCTGACCCTCACCCGTCCCCTAATCCTAACCCATACGCTAACACTAACCCGCGCCCTCACACGCACGCTCCCCCTAAAGCGTTGCCGTACCCTCACCTGGACCCTAAACCGTCCCCGTCCCCTAACCCTAACCCTACCCCGAACCCTAACCCTAACACTTCCCCGAAGCCTGACTCTCACCCGTGCCCTAATCCTAACCCGTACGCTAACACTAACCCGCGCCCTCACACGCACGCTCCCCCTAAAGCGTTGCCGTACACTCACCTGGACCCTAAACCGTCCCCGTCCCCTAACCCTAACCCTAGCCCGAACCCTAGCCCTAACCCTTCCCCGAAGCCTGACCCACACCCGTCCCCTAATCCTAACCCGTACGCTAACACTAACCCGTGCCCTCACACGCACGCTCCCCCTAAAGCGTTGCCGTACCCTCACCTGGACCCTAAACCGTCCCAGTACCCTAACCCTAACCCTAGCCCGAACCCGAACCCTAACCCTTCCCCGAAGCCTGACCTTCACCCGTCCCCTAATCCTAACCCGTACGCTAACACTAACCCGCGCCCTCACACGCACGCTCCCCCTAAAGCGTTGCCGTACCCTCACCTGGACCCTAAACCGTCCCCGTCCCCTAACCCTAACCCTAGCCCGAACCCTAACCCTAACCCTTCCCCGAAGCCTGACCCTCACCCGTCCCCTAATCCTAACCCGTACGCTAACACTAACCCGCGCCCTCACACGCACGCTCCCACTAAAGCGTTGCCGTACCCTCACCTGGACCCTAAACCGTCCCCGTCCCCTAACCCTAACCCTAGCCCGAACCCTAACCCTAACCCTTCCCCGAAGCCTGACCCTCACCCGTCCCCTAATCCTAACCCGTACGCTAACACTAACCCGCGCCCTCACACGCACGCTCCCCCTAAAGCGTTGCCGTACCCTCACCTGGACACTAAACCGTCCCTGTCCCCTAACCCTAACCCAGGCCCGAACCCTAACCCTAACCCTTCCCCGAAGCCTGACCCTCACCCGTCCCCTAATCCTAACCCGTACGCTAACGCTAACCCACGCCCTCACACGCACGCTCCCCCTAAAGCGTTGCCGTACCCTCACCTGGACCCTAAACCGTCCCCGTCCCCTAAACCTAACCCTAGCCCGAACCCTAACCCTAACCCTTCCCCGAAGCCTGACCCTCACCCGTCCCCTAATCCTAACACGTACGCTAACACTAACCCGCGCCCTCACACGCACGCTCCCCCTAAAGCGTTGCCGTACCCTCAACTGGACCCTAAACCGTCCCCGTCCCCTAACCCTAACCCTAGCCCGAACCCTAACCCTAACCCTTCCCCGAAGCCTGACCCTCACCCGTCCCCTAATCCTAACACGTACGCTAACACTAACCCGCGCCCTCACACGCACGCTTCCCCTAAAGCGTTGCCGTACCCTCACCTGGACCCTAAACCGTCCCCGTCCCCTAACCCTAACCCTAGCCCGAAACCTAACCCTAACCCTTCCCCGAAGCCTGACCCTCACCCGTGCCCTAATCCTAACCCGTACGCTAACACTAACCCGCGCCCTCACACGCACGCTCCCCCTAAAGCGTTGCCGTACCCTCACCTGGACCCTAAACCGTCCCCGTCCCCTAACCCTAACCCTAGCCCGAATCCTAACCTTAACCCTTCCCCGAAGCCTGACCCTCACCCGTGCCCTAATCCTAACCCGTACGCTAACACCAACCCACGCCCTCACACGCACGCTCCCCCTAAAGCGTTGCCGTACCCTCACCTGGACCCTAAACCGTCCCCGTCCCCTAACCCTAACCCTAGCCCGAACCCTAACCCTAACCCTTCCCCGAAGCCTGACCCTCACCCGTGCCCTAATCCTAACCCGTACGCTAACACTAACCCGCGCCCTCACACGCACGCTCCCCCTAAAGCGTTGCCGTACCCTCACTTGGACCCTAAACCGTCCCCGTCCCCTAACCCTAACCCTAGCCCGAACCCTAACCCTAACCCTTCCCCGAAGCCTGACCCTCACCCGTCCCCTAATCCTAACCCGTACGCTAACACTAACCCGCGCCCTCACACGCACGCTCCCCCTAAAGCGTTGCCGTACCCTCACCTGGACCCTAAACCGTCCCCGTCCCCTAACCCTAACCCTAGCCCGAACCCTAACCCTAACCCTTCCCCGAAGCCTGACCCTCACCCGTCCCCTAATCCTAACCCGTACGCTAACACTAACCCGCGCCCTCACACGCACGCTCCCCCTAAAGCGTTGCCGTACCCTCACCTGGACCCTAAACCGTCCCCGTCCCCTAACCCTAACCCTAGCCCGAACCCTAACCCTAACCCTTCCCCGAAGCCTGACCCTCACCCGTGCCCTAATCCTAACCCGTACGCTAACACTAACCCGTGCCCTCACACGCACACTCCCCCTAAAGCGTTGCCGTACCCTCACCTGGACCCTAAACCGTCCCCGTCCCCTAACCCTAACCCTAGCCCGAACCCTAACCCTAACCCTTTCCCGAAGCCTGACCCTCACCCGTCCCCTAATCCTAACCCGTACGCTAACACTAACCCGCGCCCTCACACGCACGCTCCCCCTAAAGCGTTGCCGTACCCTCACCTGGACCCTAAACCGTCCCCGTCCACTAACCCTAACCCTAGCCAGAATCACAGCCCTAACCCTTCCCCGAAGCCTGACCCTCACCCGTCCCCTAATCCTAACCCGTACGCTAACACTAACCCGCGCCCTCACACGCACGCTCCCCCTAAAGCGTTGCCGTAACCTCACCTGGACCCTAAACCGTCCCCGTCCCCTAACCCTAACCCTAGCCCGAACCCTAACGCTAACCCTTCCCCGAAGCCTGACCCTCACCCGTCCCCTAATCCTAACCCGTACGCTAACACTAACCCGCGCCCTCACACGCACGCTCCCCCTAAAGCGTTGCCGTACCCTCACCTGGACCCTAAACCGTCCCCGTCCCCTAACCCTAACCCTAGCCCTAATCCTAATCCTAACCCTTCCCCGAAGCCTGACCCTCACCCGTCCCCTAATCCTAACCCGTACGCTAACACTAACCCGCGCCCTCACACGCACGCTCCCACTAAAGCGTTGCCGTACCCTCACCTGGACCCTAAACCGTCCCCGTCCCCTAACCCTAACCCTAGCCCGAACCCTAACCCTAACCCTTCCCCGAAGCCTGACCCTCACCCGTGCCCTAATCCTAACCCGTACGCTAACACTAACCCGCGCCCTCACACGCACGCTCCCCCTAAAGCGTTGCCGTACCCTCACCTGGATCCTAAACCCTCCCCGTCCCCTAACCCTAACCCTAGCCCGAACCCTAACCCTAACCCTTCCCCGAAGCCTGACCCTCACCCGTCCCCTACTCCTAACCCGTACGCTAACGCTAACCCGCGCCCTCACACGCACGCTCCCCCTATAGCGTTGCCGTACCCTCACCTGGACCCTAAACCGTCCCCGTCCCCTAACCCTAACCCTAGCCCGAACCCTAACCCTAACCCTTCCCCGAAGCCTGACCCTCACCCTTCCCCTAATCCTAACCCGTACGCTAACGCTAACCCGCGCCCTCACACGCACGCTCCCCCTAAAGCGTTGCCGTACCCTCATCTGGACCCTAAACCGTCCCCGTCCCCTAACCCTAACCCTAGCCCGAACCCTAACCCTAACCCTTCCCCGAAGCCTGACCCTCACCCGTGCCCTAATCCTAACCCGTACGCTAACACTAACCCGCGCCCTCACACGCACGCTCCCCCTATAGCGTTGCCGTACCCTCACCTGGACCCTAAACCGTCCCCGTCCCCTAACCCTAACCCTAGCCCGAACACTAACCCTAACCCTTCCCCGAAGCCTGACCCTCACCCGTCCCCTAATCCTAACCCGTACGCTAACGCTAACCCGCGCCCTCACACGCACGCTCCCCCTAAAGCGTTGCCGTACCCTCACCTGGACCCTAAACCGTCCCCGTCCCCTAACACTAACCCTAGCACGAACCCTAACCCTAACCCTTCCCCGAAGCCTGACCCTCACCCGTGCCCTAATCCTAACTCGTACGCTAACACTAACACGCGCCCTCACACGCACGCTCCCCCTAAAGCGTTGCCGTACCCTCACCTGGACCCTAAACCGTCCCCGTCCACTAACCCTAACCCTAGCCAGAACCACAGCCCTAAACCTTCCCCGAAGTCTGACCCTCACCCGTCCCCTAATCCTAACCCGTACGCTAACACTAACCCGCGCTCTCACACGCACGCTCCCCCTAAAGCGTTGCCGTACCCTCACCTGGACCCTAAACCGTCCCCGTCCCCTAACCCTAACCCTAGCCCGAACCCTAACCCTAACACTTCCCCGAAGCCTGACCCTCACCCGTGCCCTAATCCTAACACGTACGCTAACACTAACCCGCGCCCTCACACGCACGCTCCCCCTAAAGCGTTGCCGTACCCTCACCTGGACCCTAAACCGTCCCCGTCCCCTAACCCTAACCCTAGCCCGAACCCTAACCCTAACCCTTCCCCGAAGCCTGACCCTCACCCGTCCCCTAATCCTAACCCGTACGCTAACACTAACCCGCGCCCTCACCCGCACGCTCTCCCTAAAGCGTTGCCGTACCCTCACCTGGACCCTAAACCGTCCCCGTCCCCTAACCCTAACCCTAGCCCGAACCCTAGCCCTAACCCTTCCCCGAAGCCTGACCCACACCCGTCCCCTAATCCTAAGCCGTACGCTAACACTAACCCGCGCCCTCACACGCACGCTCCCCCTAAAGCGTTGCCGTACCCTCACCTGAACCCTAAACCGTCCCCGTCCCCTAAACCTAACCCTAGCCCGAACCCTAACCCTAACCCTTCCCCGAAGCCTGACCCTCACCCGTCCCCTAATCCTAACACGTACGCTAACACTAACCCGCGCCCTCACACGCACGCTCCCCCTAAAGCGTTGCCGTACCCTCAACTGGACCCTAAACCGTCCCCGTCCCCTAACCCTAACCCTAGCCCGAACCCTAACCCTAACCCTTCCCCAAAGCCTGACCCTCACCCGTCCCCTAATCCTAACACGTACGCTAACACTAACCCGCGCCCTCACACGCACGCTCCCCCTAAAGCGTTGCCGTACCCTCACCTGGACCCTAAACCGTCCCCGTCCCCTAACCCTAACCCTAGCCCGAAACCTAACCCTAACCCTTCCCCGAAGCCTGACCCTCACCCGTGCCCTAATCCTAACCCGTACGCTAACACTAACCCGCGCCCTCACACGCAAGCTCCCCCTAAAGCGTTGCCGTACCCTCACTTGGACCCTAAACCGTCCCCGTCCCCTAACCCTAACCCTAGCCCGAACCCTAACCCTAACACTTCCCCGAAGCCTGACCCTCACCCGTCCCCTAATCCTAACCCGTACGCTAACACTAACCCGTGCCCTCACACGCACGCTCCCCCTATAGCGTTGCCGTACCCTCACCTGGATCCTAAACCGTCCCCGTCCCCTAACGCTAACCCTAGCCCGAAACCTAACCCTAACCCTTCCCCGAAGCCTGACCCTCACCCGTCCCCTAATCCTAACCCGTACGCTAACACTAACCCGCGCCCTCACACGCACGCTCCCCCTAAAGCGTTGCCGTACCCTCACCTGGACCCTAAACCGTCCCCGTCCCCTAACCCTAACCCTAGCCCGAACCCTAACGCTAACCCTTCCCCGAAGCCTGACCCTCACCCGTCCCCTAATCCTAACCCGTACGCTAACACTAACCCGCGCCCTCACACGCACGCTCCCCCTAAAGCGTTGCCGTACCCTCACCTGGACCCTAAACCGTCCCCGTCCCCTAACCCTAACCCTAGCCCTAATCCTAATCCTAACCCTTCCCCGAAGCCTGACCCTCACCCGTCCCCTAATCCTAACCCGTACGCTAACACTAACCCGCGCCCTCACACGCACGCTCCCACTAAAGCGTTGCCGTACCCTCACCTGGACCCTAAACCGTCCCTGTCCCCTAACGCTAACCCTAGCCCGAACCCTAACCCTAACCCTTCCCCGAAGCCTGACCCTCACCCGTCCCCTAATCCTAACCCGTACGCTAACACTAACCCACGCCCTCACACGCACGCTCCCCCTAAAGCGTTGCCGTACCCTCACCTGGACCCTAAACCGTCCCCGTCCCCTAACCCTAACCCTAGCCCGAACCCTAGCCCTAACCCTTCCCCGAAGCCTGACCCACACCCGTCCCCTAATCCTAACCCGTACGCTAACACTAACCCGCGCCCTCACACGCACGCTCCCCCTAAAGCGTTGCCGTACCCTCACCTGAACCCTAAACCGTCCCCGTCCCCTAGCCCTAACCCTAGCCCGAACCCTAACCCTAACCCTTCCCCGAAGCCTGACCCTCACCCGTCCCCTAATCCTAACACGTACGCTAACACTAACCCGCGCCCTCACACGCACGCTCCCCCTAAAGCGTTGCCGTACCCTCAACTGGACGCTAAACCGTCCCCGTCCCCTAACCCTAACCCTAGCCCGAACCCTAACCCTAACCCTTCCCCGAAGCCTGACCCTCACCCGTCCCCTAATCCTAACCCGTACGCTAACACTAACCCGCGCCCTCACACGCACGCTCCCCCTAAAGCATTGCCGTACCCTCACCTGGACCCTAAACTGTCCCCGTCCCCTAACCCTAACCCTAGCCCGAACCCTAACCCTAACCCTTCCCCGAAGCCTGACCCTCACCCGTCCCCTAATCCTAACCCGTACGCTAACACTAACCCGCGCCCTCACACGCACGCTCCCCCTAAAGCGTTGCCGTACCCTCACCTGGACCCTAAACCGTCCCCGTCCACTAACCCTAACCCTAGCCAGAACCACAGCCCTAACCCTTCCCCGAAGCCTGACCCTCACCCGTCCCCTAATCCTAACTCGTACGCTAACACTAACCCGCGCCCGCACACGCACGCTCCCCCTAAAGCGTTGCCGTACCCTCACCTGGACCCTAAACCGTCCCCGTACCCTAACCCTAACCCTAGCCCGAACCCTAACCCTAACCCTTCCCCGAAGCCTGACCCTCACCCGTGCCCTAATCCTAACCCGTACGCTAACACTAACCCGCGCCCTCACACGAACGCTCCCCCTAAAGCGTTGCCGTACCCTCACTTGGACCCTAAACCGTCCCCGTCCCCTAACCCTAACCCTAGCCCGAACCCTAACCCTAACCCTTCCCCGAAGCCTGACCCTCACCCGTCCCCTAATCCTAACCCGTACGCTAACACTAACCCGCGCCCTCACACGCACGCTCCCCCTAAAGCGTTGCCGTACCCTCACCTGGACCCTAAACCGTCCCCGTCCCCTAACCCTAACCCTAGCCCGAACCCTAACGCTAACCCTTCCCCGAAGCCTGACCCTCACCCGTCCCCTAATCCTAACCCGTACGCTAACACTAACCCGCGCCCTCACACGCACGCTCCCCCTAAAGCGTTGCCGTACCCTCACCTGGATGCTAAACCGTCCCCGTCCACTAACCCTAACCCTAGCCCTAATCCTAATCCTAACCCTTCCCCGAAGCCTGACCCTCACCCGTCCCCTAATCCTAACCCGTACGCTAACACTAACCCACGCCCTCACACGCACGCTCCCACTAAAGCGTTGCCGTACCCTCACCTGGACCCTAAACCGTCCCCGTCCCCTAACCCTAACCCTAGCCCGAACCCTAACCCTAACCCTTCCCCGAAGCCTGACCCTCACCCGTGCCCTAATCCTAACCCGTACGCTAACACTAACCCGCGCCCTCACACGCACGCTCCCCCTAAAGCGTTGCCGTACCCTCACCTGGATCCTAAACCCTCCCCGTCCCCTAACCCTAACCCTAGCCCGAACCCTAACCCTAACCCTTCCCCGAAGCCTGACCCTCACCCGTCCCCTACTCCTAACCCGTACGCTAACGCTATCCCGCGCCCTCACACGCACGCTCCCCCTATAGCGTTGCCGTACCCTCACCTGGACCCTAAACCGTCCCCTAACCCTAACCCTAACCCTAGCCCGAACCCTAACCCTAACCCTTCCCCGAAGCCTGACCCTCACCCGTCCCCTAATCCTAACCCGTACGCTAACACTAACCCGCGCCCTCACACGCACGCTCCCCCTAAAGCGTTGCCGTACCCTCACCTGGACCCTAAACCGTCCCCGTCCACTAACCCTAACCCTAGCCAGAAGCACAGCCCTAACCCTTCCCCGAAGCCTGACCCTCACCCGTGCCCTAATCCTAACCCGTACGCTAACACTAACCCGCGCCCTCACACGCACGCTCCCCCTAAAGCGTTGCCGTACCCTCACCTGGACCCTAAACCGTCCCCGTCCCCTAACCCTAACCCTAGCCCGAACCCTAACCCTAACCCTTCCCCGAAGCCTGACCCTCACCCGTGCCCTAATCCTAACCCGTACGCTAACACTAACCCACGCCCTCACACGCACGCTCCCCCTAAAGCGTTGCCGTACCCTCACCTGGACCCTAAACCGTCCCCGTCCACTAACCCTAACCCTAGCCAGAACCACAGCCCTAACCCTTCCCCGAAGCCTGACCCTCACCCGTCCCCTAATTCTAACCCGTACGCTAACACTAACCCGCGCCCTCACACGCACGCTCCCCCTAAAGCGTTGCCGTACCCTCACCTGGACCCTAAACCGTCCCCGTCCCGTAACCCTAACCCTAGCCCGAACCCTAACCCTAACCCTTCCCCGAAGCCTGACCCTCACCCGTCCCCTAATCCTAACCCGTACGCTAACACTAACCTGCGCCCTCACACGCACTCTCCCCCTAAAGCGTTGCCGTACCCCCACTTGGACCCTAAACCGTCCCCGTCCCCTAACCCTAACCCTAGCCCGAACCCTAACCCTAACCCTTCCCCGAAGCCTGACCCTCACCCGTGCCCTAATCCTAACCCGTACGCTAACACTAACCCGCGCCCTCACACGCACGCTCCCCCTATAGCGTTGCCGTACCCTCACCTGGACCCTAAACCGTCCCCGTCCCCTAACCCTAACCCTAGCCCGAACCCTAACCCTAACCCTTCCCCGAAGCCTGACCCTCACCCGTGCCCTAATCCTAACCCGTACGCTAACACTAACCCACGCCCTCACACGCACGCTCCCCCTAAAGCGTTGCCGTACCCTCACCTGGACCCTAAACCGTCCCCGTCCACTAACCCTAACCCTAGCCAGAACCACAGCCCTAACCCTTCCCCGAAGCCTGACCCTCACCCGTGCCCTAATCCTAACCCGTACGCTAACACTAACCCACGCCCTCACACGCACGCTCCCCCTAAAGCGTTGCCATACCCTCACCTGGACCCTAAACCGTCCCCGTCCCCTAACCCTAACCCTAGCCCGAACCCTAACCCTAACCCTTCCCCGAAGCCTGACCCTCACCCGTCCCCTAATCCTAACCCGTACGCTAACACTAACCTGCGCCCTCACACGCACGCTCCCCCTAAAGCGTTGCCGTACCCCCACTTGGACCCTAAACCGTCCCCGTCCCCTAACCCTAACCCTAGCCCGAACCCTAACCCTAACCCTTCCCCGAAGCCTGACCCTCACCCGTGCCCTAATCCTAACCCGTACGCTAACACTAACCCGCGCCCTCACACGCACGCTCCCCCTATAGCGTTGCCGTACCCTCACCTGGACCCTAAACCGTCCCCGTCCCCTAACCCTAACCCTAGCCCGAACCCTAACCCTAACCCTTCCCTGAAGCCTGACCCTCACCCGTGCCCTAATCCTAACCCGTACGCTAACACTAACCCACGCCCTCACACGCACGCTCCCCCTAAAGCGTTGCCGTACCCTCACCTGGACCCTAAACCGTCCCCGTCCACTAACCCTAACCCTAGCCAGAACCACAGCCCTAACCCTTCCCCGAAGCCTGACCCTCACCCGTGCCCTAATCCTAACCCGTACGCTAACACTAACCTGCGCCCTCACACGCACGCTCCCCCTAAAGCGTTGCCATACCCTCACCTGGACCCTAAACCGTCCCCATCCCCTAACCCTAACCCTAGCCCGAACCCTAACCCTAACGCTTCCCCGAAGCCTGACCCTCACCCGTGCCCTATTCCTAAACCGTACGCTAACACTAACCCGCGCCCTCACACGCACGCTCCCCCTAAAGCGTTGCCGTACCTTCACCTGGACCCTAAACCGTCCCCGTCCCCGAACCCTAACCCTAGCCCGAACCCTAACCCTAACCCTTCCCCGAAGCCTAACCCTCACCCGTCCCCTAATCCTAACCCGTACGCTAACACTAACCCGCGCCCTCACACGCACGCTCCCCCTAAAGCGTTGCCGTACCCTCACCTGGACCCTAAACCGTCCCCGTCCCCTAACCCTAACCCTAGCCCGAACCCTAACCCTAACCCTTCCCCGAAGCCTGACCCTCACCCGTCCCCTAATCCTAACCCGTACGCTAACACTAACCCGCGCCCTCACACGCACGCTCCCCCTAAAGCGTTGCCGTACCCTCACCTGGACCCTAAACCGTCCCCGTCCCCTAACCCTAACCCTAGCCCGAACCCTAACCCTAACCCTTCCCCGAAGCCTGACCCTCCCCCGTGCCCTAATCCTAACCCATACGCTAACACTAACCCGCGCCCTCACACGCACGCTCCCCCTAAAGCGTTGCCGTACCCTCACCTGGACCCTAAACCGTCCCCGTCCCCTAACCCTAACCCTAGCCCGAACCCTAGCCCTAACCCTTCCCCGAAGCCTGACCCACACCCGTCCCCTAATCCTAACCCGTACGCTAACACTAACCCGCGCCCTCACACGCACGCTCCCCCGAAAGCGTTGCCGTACCCTCACCTGAACCCTAAACCGTCCCCTAACCCTAACCCTAACCCTAGCCCGAACCCTAACCCTAACCCTTCCCCGAAGCCTGACCCTCACCCGTGCCCTAATCCTAACCCGTACGCTAACACTAACCCACGCCCTCACACGCACGCTCCCCCTAAAGCGTTGCCGTACCCTCACCTGGACCCTAAACCGTCCCCGTCCACTAACCCTAACCCTAGCCAGAACCACAGGCCTAACCCTTCCCCGAAGCCTGACCCTCACCCGTCCCCTAATCCTAACCCGTACGCTAACACTAAACCGCGCCCTCACACGCACGCTCCCCCTAAAGCGTTGCCGTACCCTCACCTGGACCCTAAACCGTCCCCGTCCACTAACCCTAACCCTAGCCAGAACCACAGCCCTAACCCTTCCCCGAAGCCTGGCCCTCACCCGTGCCCTAATCCTAACCCGTACGCTAACACTAACCCGCGCCCTCACACGCACGCTCCCACTAAAGCGTTGCCGTACCCTCACCTGGACCCTAAACCGTCCCTGTCCCCTAACGCTAACCCTAGCCCGAACCCTAACCCTAACCCTTCCCCGAAGCCTGACCCTCACCCGTCCCCTAATCCTAACCCGTACGCTAACACTAACCCACGCCCTCACACGCACGCTCCCCCTAAAGCATTGCCGTACCCTCACCTGGACCCTAAACCGTCCCCGTCCCCTAACCCTAACCCTAGCCCGAACCCTAGCCCTAACCCTTCCCCGAAGCCTGACCCACACCCGTCCCCTAATCCTAACCCGTACGCTAACACTAACCCGCGCCCTCACACGCACGCTCCCCCTAAAGCGTTGCCGTACCCTCACCTGAACCCTAAACCGTCCCCGTCCCCTAACCCTAACCCTAGCCCGAACCCTAACCCTAACCCTTCCCCGAAGCCTGACCCTCACCCGTCCCCTAATCCTAACACGTACGCTAACACTAACCCGCGCCCTCACACGCACGCTCCCCCTAAAGCGTTGCCGTACCCTCAACTGGACCCTAAACCGTCCCCGTCCCCTAACCCTAACCCTAGCCCGAACCCTAACCCTAACCCTTCCCCGAAGCCTGACCCTCACCCGTCCCCTAATCCTAACCCGTACGCTAACACTAACCCGCGCCCTCACACGCACGCTCCCCCTAAAGCATTGCCGTACCCTCACCTGGACCCTAAACCGTCCCCGTCCCCTAACCCTAACCCTAGCCCGAACCCTAACCCTAACCCTTCCCCGAAGCCTGACCCTCACCCGTCCCCTAATCCTAACCCGTACGCTAACACTAACCCGCGCCCTCACACGCACGCTCCCCCTAAAGCGTTGCCGTACCCTCACCTGGACCCTAAACCGTCCCCGTCCACTAACCCTAACCCTAGCCAGAACCACAGCCCTAACCCTTCCCCGAAGCCTGACCCTCACCCGTCCCCTAATCCTAACCCGTACGATAACACTAACCCGCGCCCTCACACGCACGCTCCCCCTAAAGCGTTGCCGTACCCTCACCTGGACCCTAAACCGTCCCCGTACCCTAACCCTAACCCTAGCCCGAACCCTAACCCTAACCCTTCCCCGAAGCCTGACCCTCACCCGTGCCCTAATCCTAACCCGTACGCTAACACTAACCCGCGCCCTCACACGAACGCTCCCCCTAAAGCGTTGCCGTACCCTCACTTGGACCCTAAACCGTCCCCGTCCCCTAACCCTAACCCTAGCCCGAACCCTAACCCTAACCCTTCCCCGAAGCCTGACCCTCACCCGTCCCCTAATCCTAACCCGTACGCTAACACTAACCCGCGCCCTCACACGCACGCTCCCCCTAAAGCGTTGCCGTACCCTCACCTGGACCCTAAACCGTCCCCGTCCCCTAACCCTAACCCTAGCCCGAACCCTAACGCTAACCCTTCCCCGAAGCCTGACCCTCACCCGTCCCCTAATCCTAACCCGTACGCTAACACTAACCCGCGCCCTCACACGCACGCTCCCCCTAAAGCGTTGCCGTACCCTCACCTGGACCCTAAACCGTCCCCGTCCACTAACCCTAACCCTAGCCCTAATCCTAATCCTAACCCTTCCCCGAAGCCTGACCCTCACCCGTCCCCTAATCCTAACCCGTACGCTAACACTAACCCACGCCCTCACACGCACGCTCCCACTAAAGCGTTGCCGTACCCTCACCTGGACCCTAAACCGTCCCCGTCCCCTAAACCTAACCCTAGCCCGAACCC
Organism: Stenella coeruleoalba; assembly: GCF_951394435.1. NCBI lineage: Eukaryota > Metazoa > Chordata > Mammalia > Artiodactyla > Delphinidae > Stenella > Stenella coeruleoalba. Next base: position 62,865,261 of record NC_137161.1, on the reverse strand, counting down.
TAACCCTAACCCTTCCCCGAAGCCTGACCCTCACCCGTGCCCTAATCCTAACCCGTACGCTAACACTAACCCGCGCCCTCACACGCACGCTCCCCCTAAAGCGTTGCCGTACCCTCACCTGGATCCTAAACCCTCCCCGTCCCCTAACCCTAACCCTAGCCCGAACCCTAACCCTAACCCTTCCCCGAAGCCTGACCCTCACCCGTCCCCTACTCCTAACCCGTACGCTAACGCTATCCCGCGCCCTCACACGCACGCTCCCCCTATAGCGTTGCCGTACCCTCACCTGGACCCTAAACCGTCCCCTAACCCTAACCCTAACCCTAGCCTGAACCCTAACCCTAACCCTTCCCCGAAGCCTGACCCTCACCCGTCCCCTAATCCTAACCCGTACGCTAACACTAACCCGCGCCCTCACACGCACGCTCCCCCTAAAGCGTTGCCGTACCCTCACCTGGACCCTAAACCGTCCCCGTCCACTAACCCTAACCCTAGCCAGAACCACAGCCCTAACCCTTCCCCGAAGCCTGACCCTCACCCGTGCCCTAATCCTAACCCGTACGCTAACACTAACCCGCGCCCTCACACGCACGCTCCCCCTAAAGCGTTGCCGTACCCTCACCTGGACCCTAAACCGTCCCCGTCCCCTAACCCTAACCCTAGCCCGAACCCTAACCCTAACCCTTCCCCGAAGCCTGACCCTCACCCGTGCCCTAATCCTAACCCGTACGCTAACACTAACCCACGCCCTCACACGCACGCTCCCCCTAAAGCGTTGCCGTACCCTCACCTGGACCCTAAACCGTCCCCGTCCACTAACCCTAACCCTAGCCAGAACCACAGCCCTAACCCTTCCCCGAAGCCTGACCCTCACCCGTCCCCTAATTCTAACCCGTACGCTAACACTAACCCGCGCCCTCACACGCACGCTCCCCCTAAAGCGTTGCCGTACCCTCACCTGGACCCTAAACCGTCCCCGTCCCCTAACCCTAACCCTAGCCCGAACCCTAACCCTAACCCTTCCCCGAAGCCTGACCCTCACCCGTCCCCTAATCCTAACCCGTACGCTAACACTAACTTGCGCCCTCACACGCACGCTCCCCCTAAAGCGTTGCCGTACCCCCACTTGGACCCTAAACCGTCCCCGTCCCCTAACCCTAACCCTAGCCCGAACCCTAACCCTAACCCTTCCCCGAAGCCTGACCCTCACCCGTGCCCTAATCCTAACCCGTACGCTAACACTAACCCGCGCCCTCACACGCACGCTCCCCCTATAGCGTTGCCGTACCCTCACCTGGACCCTAAACCGTCCCCGTCCCCTAACCCTAACCCTAGCCCGAACCCTAACCCTAACCCTTCCCCGAAGCCTGACCCTCACCCGTGCCCTAATCCTAACCCGTACGCTAACACTAACCCACGCCCTCACACGCACGCTCCCCCTAAAGCGTTGCCGTACCCTCACCTGGACCCTAAACCGTCCCCGTCCACTAACCCTAACCCTAGCCAGAACCACAGCCCTAACCCTTCCCCGAAGCCTGACCCTCACCCGTGCCCTAATCCTAACCCGTACGCTAACACTAACCCACGCCCTCACACGCACGCTCCCCCTAAAGCGTTGCCGTACCCTCACCTGGACCCTAAACCGTCCCCGTCCCCTAACCCTAACCCTAGCCCGAACCCTAACCCTAACCCTTCCCCGAACCCTGACCCTCACCCGTCCCCTAATCCTAACCCGTACGCTAACACTAACCTGCGCCCTCACACGCACGCTCCCCCTAAAGCGTTGCCGTACCCCCACTTGGACCCTAAACCGTCCCCGTCCCCTAACCCTAACCCTAGCCCGAACCCTAACCCTAACCCTTCCCCGAAGCCTGACCCTCACCCGTGCCCTAATCCTAACCCGTACGCTAACACTAACCCGCGCCCTCACACGCACGCTCCCCCTATAGCGTTGCCGTACCCTCACCTGGACCCTAAACCGTCCCCGTCCCCTAACCCTAACCCTAGCCCGAACCCTAACCCTAACCCTTCCCTGAAGCCTGACCCTCACCCGTGCCCTAATCCTAACCCGTACGCTAACACTAACCCACGCCCTCACACGCACGCTCCCCCTAAAGCGTTGCCGTACCCTCACCTGGACCCTAAACCGTCCCCGTCCACTAACCCTAACCCTAGCCAGAACCACAGCCCTAACCCTTCCCCGAAGCCTGACCCTCACCCGTGCCCTAATCCTAACCCGTACGCTAACACTAACCTGCGCCCTCACACGCACGCTCCCCCTAAAGCGTTGCCATACCCTCACTTGGACCCTAAACCGTCCCCATCCCCTAACCCTAACCCTAGCCCGAACCCTAACCCTAACGCTTCCCCGAAGCCTGACCCTCACCCGTGCCCTATTCCTAAACCGTACGCTAACACTAACCCGCGCCCTCACACGCACGCTCCCCCTAAAGCGTTGCCGTACCTTCACCTGGACCCTAAACCGTCCCCGTCCCCGAACCCTAACCCTAGCCCGAACCCTAACCCTAACCCTTCCCCGAAGCCTAACCCTCACCCGTCCCCTAATCCTAACCCGTACGCTAACACTAACCCGCGCCCTCACACGCACGCTCCCCCTAAAGCGTTGCCGTACACTCACCTGGACCCTAAACCGTCCCCGTCCCCTAACCCTAACCCTAGCCCGAACCCTAACCCTAACCCTTCCCCGAAGCCTGACCCTCACCCGTCCCCTAATCCTAACCCGTACGCTAACACTAACCCGCGCCCTCACACGCACGCTCCCCCTAAAGCGTTGCCGTACCCTCACCTGGACCCTAAACCATCCCCGTCCCCTAACCCTAACCCTAGCCCGAACCCTAACCCTAACCCTTCCCCGAAGCCTGACCCTCCCCCGTGCCCTAATCCTAACCCATACGCTAACACTAACCCGCGCCCTCACACGCACGCTCCCCCTAAAGCGTTGCCGTACCCTCACCTGGACCCTAAACCGTCCCCGTCCCCTAACCCTAACCCTAGCCCGAACCCTAGCCCTAACCCTTCCCCGAAGCCTGACCCACACCCGTCCCCTAATCCTAACCCGTACGCTAACACTAACCCGCGCCCTCACACGCACGCTCCCCCGAAAGCGTTGCCGTACCCTCACCTGAACCCTAAACCGTCCCCTAACCCTAACCCTAACCCTAGCCCGAACCCTAACCCTAACCCTTCCCCGAAGCCTGACCCTCACCCGTGCCCTAATCCTAACCCGTACGCTAACACTAACCCACGCCCTCACACGCACTCTCCCCCTAAAGCGTTGCCGTACCCTCACCTGGACCCTAAACCGTCCCCGTCCACTAACCCTAACCCTAGCCAGAACCACAGGCCTAACCCTTCCCCGAAGCCTGACCCTCACCCGTCCCCTAATCCTAACCCGTACGCTAACACTAACCCGCGCCCTCACACGCACGCTCCCCCTAAAGCGTTGCCGTACCCTCACCTGGACCCTAAACCGTCCCCGTCCACTAACCCTAACCCTAGCCAGAACCACAGCCCTAACCCTTCCCCGAAGCCTGGCCCTCACCCGTGCCCTAATCCTAACCCGTACGCTAACACTAACCCGCGCCCTCACACGCACGCTCCCCCTAAAGCGTTGCCGTACCCTCACCTGGACCCTAAACCGTCCCCGTCCCCTAACCCTAACCCTAGCCCGAACCCTAACCCTAACCCTTCCCCGAAGCCTGACCCTCACCCGTGCCCTAATCCTAACCCGTATGCTAACACTAACCCGCGCCCTCACACGCACGCTCCCCCTAAAGAGTTGCCGTACCCTCACTTGGACCCTAAACCGTCCCCGTCCCCTAACCCTAACCCTAGCCCGAACCCTAACCCTAACCCTTCCCCGAAGCCTGACCCTCACCCGTGCCCTAATCCTAACCCGTACGCTAACACTAACCCGCGCCCTCACACGCACGCTCCCCCTATAGCGTTGCCGTACCCTCACCTGGACCCTAAACCGTCCCCGTCCCCTAACCCTAACCCTAGCCCGAACCCTAACCCTAACCCTTCCCCGAAGCCTGACCCTCACCCGTCCCCTAATCCTAACCCGTACGCTAACACTAACCCGCGCCCTCACACGCACGCTCCCCCTAAAGCGTTGTCGTACCCTCACCTGGACCCTAAACCGTCCCCGTCCACTAACCCTAACCCTAGCCAGAACCACAGCCCTAACCCTTCCCCGAAGTCTGACCCTCACCCGTCCCCTAATCCTAACCCATACGCTAACACTAACCCGCGCCCTCACACGCACGCTCCCCCTAAAGCGTTGCCGTACCCTCACCTGGACCCTAAACCGTCCCCGTCCCCTAACCCTAACCCTAGCCCGAACCCTAACCCTAACACTTCCCAGAAGCCTGACCCTCACCCGTGCCCTAATCCTAACCCGTACGCTAACACTAACCCGCGCCCTCACACGCACGCTCCCCCTAAAGCGTTGCCGTACCCTCACTTGGACCCTAAACCGTCCCCGTCCCCGTCCCCTAACCCTAGCCCGAACCCTAACCCTAACCCTTCCCCGAAGGCTGACACTCACCCGTCCCCTAATCCTAACCCGTACGCTAACACTAACCCGCGCCCTCACACGCACGCTCCCCCTAAAGCGTTGCCGTACCCTCACCTGGACCCTAAACCGTCCCCGTCCCCTAACCCTAACCCTAGCCCGAACCCTAACCCTAACCCTTCCCCGAAGCCTGACCCTCACCCGTCCCCTAATCCTAACCCGTACGCTAACACTAACCCGTGCCCTCACACGCACGCTCCCCCTAAAGCGTTGCCGTACCCTCACCTGGACCCTAAACCGTCCCCGTCCCCTAACCCTAACCCTAGCCCGAACCCTAACCCTAACCCTTCCCCGAAGCCTGACCCTCCCCCGTGCCCTAATCCTAACCCGTACGCTAACACTAACCCGCGCCCTCACACGCACGCTCCCCCTAAAGCGTTGCCGTACCCTCACCTGGACCCTAAACCGTCCCCGTCCCCTAACCCTAACCCTAGCCCGAACCCTAACCCTAACCCTTCCCCGAAGCCTGACCCTCACCCGTGCCCTAATCCTAACCCGTACGCTAACACTAACCCGCGCCCTCACACGCACGCTCCCCCTAAAGCGTTGCCGTACCCTCACCTGGACCCTAAACCGTCCCCGTCCCCTAACCCTAACCCTAGCCCGAACCCTAACCCTAACCCTTCCCCGAAGCCTGACCCTCACCCGTCCCCTAATCCTAACCCGTACGCTAACACTAACCCGCGCCCTCACACGCACGCTCCCACTAAAGCGTTGCCGTACCCTCACCTGGACCCTAAACCGTCCCCGTCCCCTAACCCTAACCCTAGCCCGAACCCTAACCCTAACCCTTCCCCGAAGCCTGACCCTCACCCGTCCCCTAATCCTAACCCGTACGCTAACACTAACCCGCGCCCTCACACGCACGCTCCCCCTAAAGCGTTGCCGTACCCTCACCTGGACACTAAACCGTCCCCGTCCCCTAACCCTAACCCTAGCCCGAACCCTAACCCTAACACTTCCCCGAAGCCTGACCCTCACCCGTCCCCTAATCCTAACCCGTACGCTAACACTAACCCACGCCCTCACACGCACGCTCCCCCTAAAGCGTTGCCGTACCCTCACCTGGACCCTAAACCGTCCCCGTCCCCTAACCCTAACCCTAGCCCGAAACCTAACCCTAACCCTTCCCCGAAGCCTGACCCTCACCCGTGCCCTAATCCTAACCCGTACGCTAACACTAACCCGCGCCCTCACACGCACGCTCCCCCTAAATCGTTGCCGTACCCTCACTTGGACCCTAAACCGTCCCCGTCCCCTAACCCTAACCCTAGCCCGAACCCTAACCCTAACACTTCCCCGAAGCCTGACCCTCACCCGTCCCCTAATCCTAACCCGTACGCTAACACTAACCCGTGCCCTCACACGCACGCTCCCCCTATAGCATTGACGTACCCTCACCTGGATCCTAAACCGTCCCCGTCCCCTAACGCTAACCCTAGCCCGAAACCTAACCCTAACCCTTCCCCGAAGACTGACCCTCACCCGTCCCCTAATCCTAACCCGTACGCTAACACTAACCCGCGCCCTCACACGCACGCTCCCCCTAAAGCGTTGCCGTACCCTCACCTGGACCCTAAACCGTCCCCGTCCCCTAACCCTAACCCTAGCCCAAACCCTAACCTTAACCGTTCCCCGAAGCCTGACCCTCACCCGTGCCCTAATCCTAACCCGTACGCTAACACCAACCCACGCCCTCACACGCACGCTCCCCCTAAAGCGTTGCCGTACCCTCACCTGGACCCTAAACCGTCCCCGTCCCCTAACCCTAACCCTAGCCCGAACCCTAACCCTAACCCTTCCCCGAAGCCTGACCCTCACCCGTGCCCTAATCCTAACCCGTACGCTAACACTAACCCGCGCCCTCACACGCACGCTCCCCCTAAAGCGTTGCCGTACCCTCACTTGGACCCTAAACCGTCCCCGTCCCCTAACCCTAACCCTAGCCCGAACCCTAACCCTAACCCTTCCTCGAAGCCTGACCCTCACCCGTCCCCTAATCCTAACCCGTACGCTAACACTAACCCGCGCCCTCACACGCACGCTCCCCCTAAAGCATTGCCGTACCCTCACCTGGACCCTAAACCGTCCCCGTCCCCTAACCCTAACCCTAGCCCGAACCCTAACCCTAACCCTTCCCCGAAGCCTGACCCTCACCCGTCCCCTAATCCTAACCCGTACGCTAACACTAACCCGCGCCCTCACACGCACGCTCCCCCTAAAGCATTGCCGTACCCTCACCTGGACGCTAAACCGTCCCCGTCCCCTAACCCTAACCCTAGCCCGAACCCTAACCCTAACCCTTCCCCGAAGCCTGACCCTCACCCGTGCCCTAATCCTAACCCGTACGCTAACACTAACCCGCGCCCTCACACGCACGCTCCCCCTAAAGCGTTGCCGTACCCTCACCTGGACCCTAAACCGTCCCCGTCCCCTAACCCTAACACTAGCCCGAACCCTAGCCCTAACCCTTCCCCGAAGCCTGACCCTCACCCGTCCCCTAATCCTAACCCGTACGCTAACACTAACCCGCGCCCTCACCCGCACGCTCCCCCTAAAGCGTTGCCGTACCCTCACCTGGACCCTAAACCGTCCCCGTCCCCTAACCCTAACCCTAGCCCGAACCCTAACCCTAACCCTTCCCCGAAGCCTGACCCTCACCCGTCCCCTAATCCTAACCCGTACGCTAACACTAACCCGTGCCCTCACACGCACGCTCCCCCTAAAGCGTTGCCGTACTCTCACCTGGACCCTAAACCGTCCCCGTCCCCTAACCCTAACCCTAGCCCGAACCCTAACCCTAACCCTTCCCCGAAGCCTGACCCTCCCCCGTGCCCTAATCCTAACCCGTACGCTAACACTAACCCGCGCCCTCACACGCACGCTCCCCCTAAAGCGTTGCCGTACCCTCACCTGGACCCTAAACCGTCCCCGTCCCCTAACCCTAACCCTAGCCCGAACCCTAGCCCTAACCCTTCCCCGAAGCCTGACCCACACCCGTTCCCTAATCCTAACCCGTAGGCTAACACTAACCCGTGCCCTCACACGCACGCTCCCCCTAAACCGTTGCCGTACCCTCACCTGAACCCTAAACCGTCCCCGTCCCCTAACCCTAACCCTAGCCCGAACCCTAACCCTAACCCTTCCCCGAAGCCTGACCCTCACCCGGCCCCTAATCCTAACACGTACGCTGACACTAACCCGCGCCCTCACACGCACGCTCCCCCTAAAGCGTTGCCGTACCCTCAACTTGACCCTAAACCGTCCCCGTCCCCTAACCCTAACCCTAGCCCGAACCCTAGCCCTAACCCTTCCCCGAAGCCTGACCCACACCCGTCCCCTAATCCTAACCCGTACGCTAACACTAACCCGCGCCCTCACACGCACGCTCCCCCTAAAGCGTTGCCGTACCCTCACCTGAACCCTAAACCGTCCCCGTCCCCTAACCCTAACCCTAGCCCGAACCCTAACCCTAACCCTTCCCCGAAGCCTGACCCTCACCCGTCCCCTAATCCTAACACGTACGCTAACACTAACCCGCGCCCTCACACGCACGCTCCCCCTAAAGCGTTGCCGTACCCTCAACTGGACCCTAAACCGTCCCCGTCCCCTAACCCTAACCCTAGCCCGAACCCTAACCCTAACCCTTCCCCGAAGCCTGACCCTCACCCGTCCCCTAATCCTAACCCGTACGCTAACACTAACCCGCGCCCTCACACGCACGCTCCCCCTAAAGCATTGCCGTACCCTCACCTGGACCCTAAACCGTCCCCGTCCCCTAACCCTAACCCTAGCCCGAACCCTAACCCTAACCCTTCCCCGAAGCCTGACCCTCACCCGTCCCCTAATCCTAACCCGTACGCTAACACTAACCCGCGCCCTCACACGCACGCTCCCCCTAAAGCGTTGCCGTACCCTCACCTGGACCCTAAACCGTCCCCGTCCACTAACCCTAACCCTAGCCAGAACCACAGCCCTAACCCTTCCCCGAAGCCTGACCCTCACCCGTCCCCTAATCCTAACCCGTACGATAACACTAACCCGCGCCCTCACACGCACGCTCCCCCTAAAGCGTTGCCGTACCCTCACCTGGACCCTAAACCGTCCCCGTACCCTAACCCTAACCCTAGCCCGAACCCTAACCCTAACCCTTCCCCGAAGCCTGACCCTCACCCGTGCCCTAATCCTAACCCGTACGCTAACACTAACCCGCGCCCTCACACGAACGCTCCCCCTAAAGCGTTGCCGTACCCTCACTTGGACCCTAAACCGTCCCCGTCCCCTAACCCTAACCCTAGCCCGAACCCTAACCCTAACCCTTCCCCGAAGCCTGACCCTCACCCGTCCCCTAATCCTAACCCGTACGCTAACACTAACCCGCGCCCTCACACGCACGCTCCCCCTAAAGCGTTGCCGTACCCTCACCTGGACCCTAAACCGTCCCCGTCCCCTAACCCTAACCCTAGCCCGAACCCTAACGCTAACCCTTCCCCGAAGCCTGACCCTCACCCGTCCCCTAATCCTAACCCGTACGCTAACACTAACCCGCGCCCTCACACGCACGCTCCCCCTAAAGCGTTGCCGTACCCTCACCTGGACCCTAAACCGTCCCCGTCCACTAACCCTAACCCTAGCCCTAATCCTAATCCTAACCCTTCCCCGAAGCCTGACCCTCACCCGTCCCCTAATCCTAACCCGTACGCTAACACTAACCCACGCCCTCACACGCACGCTCCCACTAAAGCGTTGCCGTACCCTCACCTGGACCCTAAACCGTCCCCGTCCCCTAACCCTAACCCTAGCCCGAACCCTAACCCTAACCCTTCCCCGAAGCCTGACCCTCACCCGTGCCCTAATCCTAACCCGTACGCTAACACTAACCCGCGCCCTCACACGCACGCTCCCCCTAAAGCGTTGCCGTACCCTCACCTGGATCCTAAACCCTCCCCGTCCCCTAACCCTAACCCTAGCCCGAACCCTAACCCTAACCCTTCCCCGAAGCCTGACCCTCACCCGTCCCCTACTCCTAACCCGTACGCTAACGCTATCCCGCGCCCTCACACGCACGCTCCCCCTATAGCGTTGCCGTACCCTCACCTGGACCCTAAACCGTCCCCTAACCCTAACCCTAACCCTAGCCCGAACCCTAACCCTAACCCTTCCCCGAAGCCTGACCCTCACCCGTCCCCTAATCCTAACCCGTACGCTAACACTAACCCGCGCCCTCACACGCACGCTCCCCCTAAAGCGTTGCCGTACCCTCACCTGGACCCTAAACCGTCCCCGTCCACTAACCCTAACCCTAGCCAGAACCACAGCCCTAACCCTTCCCCGAAGCCTGACCCTCACCCGTGCCCTAATCCTAACCCGTACGCTAACACTAACCCGCGCCCTCACACGCACGCTCCCCCGAAAGCGTTGCCGTACCCTCACCTGAACCCTAAACCGTCCCCTAACCCTAACCCTAACCCTAGCCCGAACCCTAACCCTAACCCTTCCCCGAAGCCTGACCCTCACCCGTGCCCTAATCCTAACCCGTACGCTAACACTAACCCACGCCCTCACACGCACTCTCCCCCTAAAGCGTTGCCGTACCCTCACCTGGACCCTAAACCGTCCCCGTCCACTAACCCTAACCCTAGCCAGAACCACAGGCCTAACCCTTCCCCGAAGCCTGACCCTCACCCGTCCCCTAATCCTAACCCGTACGCTAACACTAACCCGCGCCCTCACACGCACGCTCCCCCTAAAGCGTTGCCGTACCCTCACCTGGACCCTAAACCGTCCCCGTCCACTAACCCTAACCCTAGCCAGAACCACAGCCCTAACCCTTCCCCGAAGCCTGGCCCTCACCCGTGCCCTAATCCTAACCCGTACGCTAACACTAACCCGCGCCCTCACACGCACGCTCCCCCTAAAGCGTTGCCGTACCCTCACCTGGACCCTAAACCGTCCCCGTCCCCTAACCCTAACCCTAGCCCGAACCCTAACCCTAACCCTTCCCCGAACCCTGACCCTCACCCGTCCCCTAATCCTAACCCGTACGCTAACACTAACCTGCGCCCTCACACGCACGCTCCCCCTAAAGCGTTGCCGTACCCCCACTTGGACCCTAAACCGTCCCCGTCCCCTAACCCTAACCCTAGCCCGAACCCTAACCCTAACCCTTCCCCGAAGCCTGACCCTCACCCGTGCCCTAATCCTAACCCGTACGCTAACACTAACCCGCGCCCTCACACGCACGCTCCCCCTATAGCGTTGCCGTACCCTCACCTGGACCCTAAACCGTCCCCGTCCCCTAACCCTAACCCTAGCCCGAACCCTAACCCTAACCCTTCCCTGAAGCCTGACCCTCACCCGTGCCCTAATCCTAACCCGTACGCTAACACTAACCCACGCCCTCACACGCACGCTCCCCCTAAAGCGTTGCCGTACCCTCACCTGGACCCTAAACCGTCCCCGTCCACTAACCCTAACCCTAGCCAGAACCACAGCCCTAACCCTTCCCCGAAGCCTGACCCTCACCCGTGCCCTAATCCTAACCCGTACGCTAACACTAACCTGCGCCCTCACACGCACGCTCCCCCTAAAGCGTTGCCATACCCTCACCTGGACCCTAAACCGTCCCCATCCCCTAACCCTAACCCTAGCCCGAACCCTAACCCTAACGCTTCCCCGAAGCCTGACCCTCACCCGTGCCCTATTCCTAAACCGTACGCTAACACTAACCCGCGCCCTCACACGCACGCTCCCCCTAAAGCGTTGCCGTACCTTCACCTGGACCCTAAACCGTCCCCGTCCCCGAACCCTAACCCTAGCCCGAACCCTAACCCTAACCCTTCCCCGAAGCCTAACCCTCACCCGTCCCCTAATCCTAACCCGTACGCTAACACTAACCCGCGCCCTCACACGCACGCTCCCCCTAAAGCGTTGCCGTACCCTCACCTGGACCCTAAACCGTCCCCGTCCCCTAACCCTAACCCTAGCCCGAACCCTAACCCTAACCCTTCCCCGAAGCCTGACCCTCACCCGTCCCCTAATCCTAACCCGTACGCTAACACTAACCCGCGCCCTCACACGCACGCTCCCCCTAAAGCGTTGCCGTACCCTCACCTGGACCCTAAACCATCCCCGTCCCCTAACCCTAACCCTAGCCCGAACCCTAACCCTAACCCTTCCCCGAAGCCTGACCCTCCCCCGTGCCCTAATCCTAACCCATACGCTAACACTAACCCGCGCCCTCACACGCACGCTCCCCCTAAAGCGTTGCCGTACCCTCACCTGGACCCTAAACCGTCCCCGTCCCCTAACCCTAACCCTAGCCCGAACCCTAGCCCTAACCCTTCCCCGAAGCCTGACCCACACCCGTCCCCTAATCCTAACCCGTACGCTAACACTAACCCGCGCCCTCACACGCACGCTCCCCCGAAAGCGTTGCCGTACCCTCACCTGAACCCTAAACCGTCCCCTAACCCTAACCCTAACCCTAGCCCGAACCCTAACCCTAACCCTTCCCCGAAGCCTGACCCTCACCCGTGCCCTAATCCTAACCCGTACGCTAACACTAACCCACGCCCTCACACGCACTCTCCCCCTAAAGCGTTGCCGTACCCTCACCTGGACCCTAAACCGTCCCCGTCCACTAACCCTAACCCTAGCCAGAACCACAGGCCTAACCCTTCCCCGAAGCCTGACCCTCACCCGTCCCCTAATCCTAACCCGTACGCTAACACTAACCCGCGCCCTCACACGCACGCTCCCCCTAAAGCGTTGCCGTACCCTCACCTGGACCCTAAACCGTCCCCGTCCACTAACCCTAACCCTAGCCAGAACCACAGCCCTAACCCTTCCCCGAAGCCTGGCCCTCACCCGTGCCCTAATCCTAACCCGTACGCTAACACTAACCCGCGCCCTCACACGCACGCTCCCCCTAAAGCGTTGCCGTACCCTCACCTGGACCCTAAACCGTCCCCGTCCCCTAACCCTAACCCTAGCCCGAACCCTAACCCTAACCCTTCCCCGAAGCCTGACCCTCACCCGTGCCCTAATCCTAACCCGTATGCTAACACTAACCCGCGCCCTCACACGCACGCTCCCCCTAAAGAGTTGCCGTACCCTCACTTGGACCCTAAACCGTCCCCGTCCCCTAACCCTAACCCTAGCCCGAACCCTAACCCTAACCCTTCCCCGAAGCCTGACCCTCACCCGTGCCCTAATCCTAACCCGTACGCTAACACTAACCCGCGCCCTCACACGCACGCTCCCCCTATAGCGTTGCCGTACCCTCACCTGGACCCTAAACCGTCCCCGTCCCCTAACCCTAACCCTAGCCCGAACCCTAACCCTAACCCTTCCCCGAAGCCTGACCCTCACCCGTCCCCTAATCCTAACCCGTACGCTAACACTAACCCGCGCCCTCACACGCACGCTCCCCCTAAAGCGTTGTCGTACCCTCACCTGGACCCTAAACCGTCCCCGTCCACTAACCCTAACCCTAGCCAGAACCACAGCCCTAACCCTTCCCCGAAGTCTGACCCTCACCCGTCCCCTAATCCTAACCCATACGCTAACACTAACCCGCGCCCTCACACGCACGCTCCCCCTAAAGCGTTGCCGTACCCTCACCTGGACCCTAAACCGTCCCCGTCCCCTAACCCTAACCCTAGCCCGAACCCTAACCCTAACACTTCCCAGAAGCCTGACCCTCACCCGTGCCCTAATCCTAACCCGTACGCTAACACTAACCCGCGCCCTCACACGCACGCTCCCCCTAAAGCGTTGCCGTACCCTCACTTGGACCCTAAACCGTCCCCGTCCCCGTCCCCTAACCCTAGCCCGAACCCTAACCCTAACCCTTCCCCGAAGGCTGACACTCACCCGTCCCCTAATCCTAACCCGTACGCTAACACTAACCCGCGCCCTCACACGCACGCTCCCCCTAAAGCGTTGCCGTACCCTCACCTGGACCCTAAACCGTCCCCGTCCCCTAACCCTAACCCTAGCCCGAACCCTAACCCTAACCCTTCCCCGAAGCCTGACCCTCACCCGTCCCCTAATCCTAACCCGTACGCTAACACTAACCCGTGCCCTCACACGCACGCTCCCCCTAAAGCGTTGCCGTACCCTCACCTGGACCCTAAACCGTCCCCGTCCCCTAACCCTAACCCTAGCCCGAACCCTAACCCTAACCCTTCCCCGAAGCCTGACCCTCCCCCGTGCCCTAATCCTAACCCGTACGCTAACACTAACCCGCGCCCTCACACGCACGCTCCCCCTAAAGCGTTGCCGTACCCTCACCTGGACCCTAAACCGTCCCCGTCCCCTAACCCTAACCCTAGCCCGAACCCTAACCCTAACCCTTCCCCGAAGCCTGACCCTCACCCGTGCCCTAATCCTAACCCGTACGCTAACACTAACCCGCGCCCTCACACGCACGCTCCCCCTAAAGCGTTGCCGTACCCTCACCTGGACCCTAAACCGTCCCCGTCCCCTAACCCTAACCCTAGCCCGAACCCTAACCCTAACCCTTCCCCGAAGCCTGACCCTCACCCGTCCCCTAATCCTAACCCGTACGCTAACACTAACCCGCGCCCTCACACGCACGCTCCCACTAAAGCGTTGCCGTACCCTCACCTGGACCCTAAACCGTCCCCGTCCCCTAACCCTAACCCTAGCCCGAACCCTAACCCTAACCCTTCCCCGAAGCCTGACCCTCACCCGTCCCCTAATCCTAACCCGTACGCTAACACTAACCCGCGCCCTCACACGCACGCTCCCCCTAAAGCGTTGCCGTACCCTCACCTGGACACTAAACCGTCCCCGTCCCCTAACCCTAACCCTAGCCCGAACCCTAACCCTAACACTTCCCCGAAGCCTGACCCTCACCCGTCCCCTAATCCTAACCCGTACGCTAACACTAACCCACGCCCTCACACGCACGCTCCCCCTAAAGCGTTGCCGTACCCTCACCTGGACCCTAAACCGTCCCCGTCCCCTAACCCTAACCCTAGCCCGAAACCTAACCCTAACCCTTCCCCGAAGCCTGACCCTCACCCGTGCCCTAATCCTAACCCGTACGCTAACACTAACCCGCGCCCTCACACTCACGCTCCCCCTAAATCGTTGCCGTACCCTCACTTGGACCCTAAACCGTCCCCGTCCCCTAACCCTAATCCTAGCCCGAACCCTAACCCTAACACTTCCCCGAAGCCTGACCCTCACCCGTCCCCTAATCCTAACCCGTACGCTAACACTAACCCGTGCCCTCACACGCACGCTCCCCCTATAGCATTGACGTACCCTCACCTGGATCCTAAACCGTCCCCGTCCCCTAACGCTAACCCTAGCCCGAAACCTAACCCTAACCCTTCCCCGAAGACTGACCCTCACCCGTCCCCTAATCCTAACCCGTACGCTAACACTAACCCGCGCCCTCACACGCACGCTCCCCCTAAAGCGTTGCCGTACCCTCACCTGGACCCTAAACCGTCCCCGTCCCCTAACCCTAACCCTAGCCCAAACCCTAACCTTAACCGTTCCCCGAAGCCTGACCCTCACCCGTGCCCTAATCCTAACCCGTACGCTAACACCAACCCACGCCCTCACACGCACGCTCCCCCTAAAGCGTTGCCGTACCCTCACCTGGACCCTAAACCGTCCCCGTCCCCTAACCCTAACCCTAGCCCGAACCCTAACCCTAACCCTTCCCCGAAGCCTGACCCTCACCCGTGCCCTAATCCTAACCCGTACGCTAACACTAACCCGCGCCCTCACACGCACGCTCCCCCTAAAGCGTTGCCGTACCCTCACTTGGACCCTAAACCGTCCCCGTCCCCTAACCCTAACCCTAGCCCGAACCCTAACCCTAACCCTTCCTCGAAGCCTGACCCTCACCCGTCCCCTAATCCTAACCCGTACGCTAACACTAACCCGCGCCCTCACACGCACGCTCCCCCTAAAGCATTGCCGTACCCTCACCTGGACCCTAAACCGTCCCCGTCCCCTAACCCTAACCCTAGCCCGAACCCTAACCCTAACCCTTCCCCGAAGCCTGACCCTCACCCGTCCCCTAATCCTAACCCGTACGCTAACACTAACCCGCGCCCTCACACGCACGCTCCCCCTAAAGCATTGCCGTACCCTCACCTGGACGCTAAACCGTCCCCGTCCCCTAACCCTAACCCTAGCCCGAACCCTAACCCTAACCCTTCCCCGAAGCCTGACCCTCACCCGTGCCCTAATCCTAACCCGTACGCTAACACTAACCCGCGCCCTCACACGCACGCTCCCCCTAAAGCGTTGCCGTACCCTCACCTGGACCCTAAACCGTCCCCGTCCCCTAACCCTAACACTAGCCCGAACCCTAGCCCTAACCCTTCCCCGAAGCCTGACCCTCACCCGTCCCCTAATCCTAACCCGTACGCTAACACTAACCCGCGCCCTCACCCGCACGCTCCCCCTAAAGCGTTGCCGTACCCTCACCTGGACCCTAAACCGTCCCCGTCCCCTAACCCTAACCCTAGCCCGAACCCTAACCCTAACCCTTCCCCGAAGCCTGACCCTCACCCGTCCCCTAATCCTAACCCGTACGCTAACACTAACCCGTGCCCTCACACGCACGCTCCCCCTAAAGCGTTGCCGTACTCTCACCTGGACCCTAAACCGTCCCCGTCCCCTAACCCTAACCCTAGCCCGAACCCTAACCCTAACCCTTCCCCGAAGCCTGACCCTCCCCCGTGCCCTAATCCTAACCCGTACGCTAACACTAACCCGCGCCCTCACACGCACGCTCCCCCTAAAGCGTTGCCGTACCCTCACCTGGACCCTAAACCGTCCCCGTCCCCTAACCCTAACCCTAGCCCGAACCCTAGCCCTAACCCTTCCCCGAAGCCTGACCCACACCCGTTCCCTAATCCTAACCCGTAGGCTAACACTAACCCGTGCCCTCACACGCACGCTCCCCCTAAACCGTTGCCGTACCCTCACCTGAACCCTAAACCGTCCCCGTCCCCTAACCCTAACCCTAGCCCGAACCCTAACCCTAACCCTTCCCCGAAGCCTGACCCTCACCCGGCCCCTAATCCTAACACGTACGCTGACACTAACCCGCGCCCTCACACGCACGCTCCCCCTAAAGCGTTGCCGTACCCTCAACTTGACCCTAAACCGTCCCAGTCCCCTAACCCTAACCCTAGCCCGAACCCTAACCCTAACCCTTCCCCGAAGCCTGACCTTCACCCGTCCCCTAATCCTAACCCGTACGCTAACACTAACCCGCGCTCTCACACGCACGCTCCCCCTAAAGCGTTGCCGTACCTTCACTTGGACCCTAAACCGTCCCCGGCCCCTAACCCTAACCCTAGCCCGAACCCTAACCCTAACCCTTCCCCGAAGCCTGACCCTCACCCGTCCCCTAATCCTAACCCGTACGCTAACACTAACCCGCGCCCTCACACGCACGCTCCCCCTAAAGCGTTGCCGTACCCTCACCTGGACCCTAAACCGTCCCCGTCCCCTAACCCTAACCCTAGCCCGAACCCTAGCCCTAACCCTTCCCCGAAGCCTGACCCACACCCGTCCCCTAATCCTAACCCGTACGCTAACACTAACCCGCGCCCTCACACGCACGCTCCCCCTAAAGCGTTGCCGTACCCTCACCTGAACCCTAAACCGTCCCCGTCCCCTAACCCTAACCCTAGCCCGAACCCTAACCCTAACCCTTCCCCGAAGCCTGACCCTCACCCGTCCCCTAATCCTAACACGTACGCTAACACTAACCCGCGCCCTCACACGCACGCTCCCCCTAAAGCGTTGCCGTACCCTCAACTGGACCCTAAACCGTCCCCGTCCCCTAACCCTAACCCTAGCCCGAACCCTAACCCTAACCCTTCCCCGAAGCCTGACCCTCACCCGTCCCCTAATCCTAACCCGTACGCTAACACTAACCCGCGCCCTCACACGCACGCTCCCCCTAAAGCATTGCCGTACCCTCACCTGGACCCTAAACCGTCCCCGTCCCCTAACCCTAACCCTAGCCCGAACCCTAACCCTAACCCTTCCCCGAAGCCTGACCCTCACCCGTCCCCTAATCCTAACCCGTACGCTAACACTAACCCGCGCCCTCACACGCACGCTCCCCCTAAAGCGTTGCCGTACCCTCACCTGGACCCTAAACCGTCCCCGTCCACTAACCCTAACCCTAGCCAGAACCACAGCCCTAACCCTTCCCCAAAGCCTGACCCTCACCCGTCCCCTAATCCTAACCCGTACGATAACACTAACCCGCGCCCTCACACGCACGCTCCCCCTAAAGCGTTGCCGTACCCTCACCTGGACCCTAAACCGTCCCCGTACCCTAACCCTAACCCTAGCCCGAACCCTAACCCTAACCCTTCCCCGAAGCCTGACCCTCACCCGTGCCCTAATCCTAACCCGTACGCTAACACTAACCCGCGCCCTCACACGCACGCTCCCCCTAAAGCGTTGCCGTACCCTCACCTGGATCCTAAACCCTCCCCGTCCCCTAACCCTAACCCTAGCCCGAACCCTAACCCTAACCCTTCCCCGAAGCCTGACCCTCACCCGTCCCCTACTCCTAACCCGTACGCTAACGCTATCCCGCGCCCTCACACGCACGCTCCCCCTATAGCGTTGCCGTACCCTCACCTGGACCCTAAACCGTCCCCTAACCCTAACCCTAACCCTAGCCCGAACCCTAACCCTAACCCTTCCCCGAAGCCTGACCCTCACCCGTCCCCTAATCCTAACCCGTACGCTAACACTAACCCGCGCCCTCACACGCACGCTCCCCCTAAAGCGTTGCCGTACCCTCACCTGGACCCTAAACCGTCCCCGTCCACTAACCCTAACCCTAGCCAGAACCACAGCCCTAACCCTTCCCCGAAGCCTGACCCTCACCCGTGCCCTAATCCTAACCCGTACGCTAACACTAACCCGCGCCCTCACACGCACGCTCCCCCGAAAGCGTTGCCGTACCCTCACCTGAACCCTAAACCGTCCCCTAACCCTAACCCTAACCCTAGCCCGAACCCTAACCCTAACCCTTCCCCGAAGCCTGACCCTCACCCGTGCCCTAATCCTAACCCGTACGCTAACACTAACCCACGCCCTCACACGCACTCTCCCCCTAAAGCGTTGCCGTACCCTCACCTGGACCCTAAACCGTCCCCGTCCACTAACCCTAACCCTAGCCAGAACCACAGGCCTAACCCTTCCCCGAAGCCTGACCCTCACCCGTCCCCTAATCCTAACCCGTACGCTAACACTAACCCGCGCCCTCACACGCACGCTCCCCCTAAAGCGTTGCCGTACCCTCACCTGGACCCTAAACCGTCCCCGTCCACTAACCCTAACCCTAGCCAGAACCACAGCCCTAACCCTTCCCCGAAGCCTGGCCCTCACCCGTGCCCTAATCCTAACCCGTACGCTAACACTAACCCGCGCCCTCACACGCACGCTCCCCCTAAAGCGTTGCCGTACCCTCACCTGGACCCTAAACCGTCCCCGTCCCCTAACCCTAACCCTAGCCCGAACCCTAACCCTAACCCTTCCCCGAAGCCTGACCCTCACCCGTGCCCTAATCCTAACCCGTATGCTAACACTAACCCGCGCCCTCACACGCACGCTCCCCCTAAAGAGTTGCCGTACCCTCACTTGGACCCTAAACCGTCCCCGTCCCCTAACCCTAACCCTAGCCCGAACCCTAACCCTAACCCTTCCCCGAAGCCTGACCCTCACCCGTGCCCTAATCCTAACCCGTACGCTAACACTAACCCGCGCCCTCACACGCACGCTCCCCCTATAGCGTTGCCGTACCCTCACCTGGACCCTAAACCGTCCCCGTCCCCTAACCCTAACCCTAGCCCGAACCCTAACCCTAACCCTTCCCCGAAGCCTGACCCTCACCCGTCCCCTAATCCTAACCCGTACGCTAACAATAACCCGCGCCCTCACACGCACGCTCCCCCTAAAGCGTTGCCGTACCCTCACCTGGACCCTAAACCGTCCCCGTCCACTAACCCTAACCCTAGCCAGAACCACAGCCCTAACCCTTCCCCGAAGCCTGACCCTCACCCGTCCCCTAATCCTAACCCGTACGATAACACTAACCCGCGCCCTCACACGCACGCTCCCCCTAAAGCGTTGCCGTACCCTCACCTGGACCCTAAACCGTCCCCGTACCCTAACCCTAACCCTAGCCCGAACCCTAACCCTAACCCTTCCCCGAAGCCTGACCCTCACCCGTGCCCTAATCCTAACCCGTACGCTAACACTAACCCGCGCCCTCACACGAACGCTCCCCCTAAAGCGTTGCCGTACCCTCACTTGGACCCTAAACCGTCCCCGTCCCCTAACCCTAACCCTAGCCCGAACCCTAACCCTAACCCTTCCCCGAAGCCTGACCCTCACCCGTCCCCTAATCCTAACCCGTACGCTAACACTAACCCGCGCCCTCACACGCACGCTCCCCCTAAAGCGTTGCCGTACCCTCACCTGGACCCTAAACCGTCCCCGTCCCCTAACCCTAACCCTAGCCCGAACCCTAACGCTAACCCTTCCCCGAAGCCTGACCCTCACCCGTCCCCTAATCCTAACCCGTACGCTAACACTAACCCGCGCCCTCACACGCACGCTCCCCCTAAAGCGTTGCCGTACCCTCACCTGGACCCTAAACCGTCCCCGTCCACTAACCCTAACCCTAGCCCTAATCCTAATCCTAACCCTTCCCCGAAGCCTGACCCTCACCCGTCCCCTAATCCTAACCCGTACGCTAACACTAACCCACGCCCTCACACGCACGCTCCCACTAAAGCGTTGCCGTACCCTCACCTGGACCCTAAACCGTCCCCGTCCCCTAACCCTAACCCTAGCCCGAACCCTAACCCTAACCCTTCCCCGAAGCCTGACCCTCACCCGTGCCCTAATCCTAACCCGTACGCTAACACTAACCCGCGCCCTCACACGCACGCTCCCCCTAAAGCGTTGCCGTACCCTCACCTGGACCCTAAACCGTCCCCGTCCACTAACCCTAACCCTAGCCAGAACCACAGCCCTAACCCTTCCCCGAAGCCTGGCCCTCACCCGTGCCCTAATCCTAACCCGTACGCTAACACTAACCCGCGCCCTCACACGCACGCTCCCCCTAAAGCGTTGCCGTACCCTCACCTGGACCCTAAACCGTCCCCGTCCCCTAACCCTAACCCTAGCCCGAACCCTAACCCTAACCCTTCCCCGAAGCCTGACCCTCACCCGTGCCCTAATCCTAACCCGTATGCTAACACTAACCCGCGCCCTCACACGCACGCTCCCCCTAAAGAGTTGCCGTACCCTCACTTGGACCCTAAACCGTCCCCGTCCCCTAACCCTAACCCTAGCCCGAACCCTAACCCTAACCCTTCCCCGAAGCCTGACCCTCACCCGTGCCCTAATCCTAACCCGTACGCTAACACTAACCCGCGCCCTCACACGCACGCTCCCCCTATAGCGTTGCCGTACCCTCACCTGGACCCTAAACCGTCCCCGTCCCCTAACCCTAACCCTAGCCCGAACCCTAACCCTAACCCTTCCCCGAAGCCTGACCCTCACCCGTCCCCTAATCCTAACCCGTACGCTAACAATAACCCGCGCCCTCACACGCACGCTCCCCCTAAAGCGTTGTCGTACCCTCACCTGGACCCTAAACCGTCCCCGTCCACTAACCCTAACCCTAGCCAGAACCACAGCCCTAACCCTTCCCCGAAGTCTGACCCTCACCCGTCCCCTAATCCTAACCCATACGCTAACACTAACCCGCGCCCTCACACGCACGCTCCCCCTAAAGCGTTGCCGTACCCTCACCTGGACCCTAAACCGTCCCCGTCCCCTAACCCTAACCCTAGCCCGAACCCTAACCCTAACACTTCCCAGAAGCCTGACCCTCACCCGTGCCCTAATCCTAACCCGTACGCTAACACTAACCCGCGCCCTCACACGCACGCTCCCCCTAAAGCGTTGCCGTACCCTCACTTGGACCCTAAACCGTCCCCGTCCCCGTCCCCTAACCCTAGCCCGAACCCTAACCCTAACCCTTCCCCGAAGGCTGACACTCACCCGTCCCCTAATCCTAACCCGTACGCTAACACTAACCCGCGCCCTCACACGCACGCTCCCCCTAAAGCGTTGCCGTACCCTCACCTGGACCCTAAACCGTCCCCGTCCCCTAACCCTAACCCTAGCCCGAACCCTAACCCTAACCCTTCCCCGAAGCCTGACCCTCACCCGTCCCCTAATCCTAACCCGTACGCTAACACTAACCCGTGCCCTCACACGCACGCTCCCCCTAAAGCGTTGCCGTACCCTCACCTGGACCCTAAACCGTCCCCGTCCCCTAACCCTAACCCTAGCCCGAACCCTAACCCTAACCCTTCCCCGAAGCCTGACCCTCCCCCGTGCCCTAATCCTAACCCGTACGCTAACACTAACCCGCGCCCTCACACGCACGCTCCCCCTAAAGCGTTGCCGTACCCTCACCTGGACCCTAAACCGTCCCCGTCCCCTAACCCTAACCCTAGCCCGAACCCTAACCCTAACCCTTCCCCGAAGCCTGACCCTCACCCGTGCCCTAATCCTAACCCGTACGCTAACACTAACCCGCGCCCTCACACGCACGCTCCCCCTAAAGCGTTGCCGTACCCTCACCTGGACCCTAAACCGTCCCCGTCCCCTAACCCTAACCCTAGCCCGAACCCTAACCCTAACCCTTCCCCGAAGCCTGACCCTCACCCGTCCCCTAATCCTAACCCGTACGCTAACACTAACCCGCGCCCTCACACGCACGCTCCCACTAAAGCGTTGCCGTACCCTCACCTGGACCCTAAACCGTCCCCGTCCCCTAACCCTAACCCTAGCCCGAACCCTAACCCTAACCCTTCCCCGAAGCCTGACCCTCACCCGTCCCCTAATCCTAACCCGTACGCTAACACTAACCCGCGCCCTCACACGCACGCTCCCCCTAAAGCGTTGCCGTACCCTCACCTGGACACTAAACCGTCCCCGTCCCCTAACCCTAACCCTAGCCCGAACCCTAACCCTAACACTTCCCCGAAGCCTGACCCTCACCCGTCCCCTAATCCTAACCCGTACGCTAACACTAACCCACGCCCTCACACGCACGCTCCCCCTAAAGCGTTGCCGTACCCTCACCTGGACCCTAAACCGTCCCCGTCCCCTAACCCTAACCCTAGCCCGAAACCTAACCCTAACCCTTCCCCGAAGCCTGACCCTCACCCGTGCCCTAATCCTAACCCGTACGCTAACACTAACCCGCGCCCTCACACTCACGCTCCCCCTAAATCGTTGCCGTACCCTCACTTGGACCCTAAACCGTCCCCGTCCCCTAACCCTAACCCTAGCCCGAACCCTAACCCTAACACTTCCCCGAAGCCTGACCCTCACCCGTCCCCTAATCCTAACCCGTACGCTAACACTAACCCGTGCCCTCACACGCACGCTCCCCCTATAGCGTTGACGTACCCTCACCTGGATCCTAAACCGTCCCCGTCCCCTAACGCTAACCCTAGCCCGAAACCTAACCCTAACCCTTCCCCGAAGACTGACCCTCACCCGTCCCCTAATCCTAACCCGTACGCTAACACTAACCCGCGCCCTCACACGCACGCTCCCCCTAAAGCGTTGCCGTACCCTCACCTGGACCCTAAACCGTCCCCGTCCCCTAACCCTAACCCTAGCCCAAACCCTAACCTTAACCGTTCCCCGAAGCCTGACCCTCACCCGTGCCCTAATCCTAACCCGTACGCTAACACCAACCCACGCCCTCACACGCACGCTCCCCCTAAAGCGTTGCCGTACCCTCACCTGGACCCTAAACCGTCCCCGTCCCCTAACCCTAACCCTAGCCCGAACCCTAACCCTAACCCTTCCCCGAAGCCTGACCCTCACCCGTGCCCTAATCCTAACCCGTACGCTAACACTAACCCGCGCCCTCACACGCACGCTCCCCCTAAAGCGTTGCCGTACCCTCACTTGGACCCTAAACCGTCCCCGTCCCCTAACCCTAACCCTAGCCCGAACCCTAACCCTAACCCTTCCTCGAAGCCTGACCCTCACCCGTCCCCTAATCCTAACCCGTACGCTAACACTAACCCGCGCCCTCACACGCACGCTCCCCCTAAAGCATTGCCGTACCCTCACCTGGACCCTAAACCGTCCCCGTCCCCTAACCCTAACCCTAGCCCGAACCCTAACCCTAACCCTTCCCCGAAGCCTGACCCTCACCCGTCCCCTAATCCTAACCCGTACGCTAACACTAACCCGCGCCCTCACACGCACGCTCCCCCTAAAGCATTGCCGTACCCTCACCTGGACGCTAAACCGTCCCCGTCCCCTAACCCTAACCCTAGCCCGAACCCTAACCCTAACCCTTCCCCGAAGCCTGACCCTCACCCGTGCCCTAATCCTAACCCGTACGCTAACACTAACCCGCGCCCTCACACGCACGCTCCCCCTAAAGCGTTGCCGTACCCTCACCTGGACCCTAAACCGTCCCCGTCCCCTAACCCTAACACTAGCCCGAACCCTAGCCCTAACCCTTCCCCGAAGCCTGACCCTCACCCGTCCCCTAATCCTAACCCGTACGCTAACACTAACCCGCGCCCTCACCCGCACGCTCCCCCTAAAGCGTTGCCGTACCCTCACCTGGACCCTAAACCGTCCCCGTCCCCTAACCCTAACCCTAGCCCGAACCCTAACCCTAACCCTTCCCCGAAGCCTGACCCTCACCCGTCCCCTAATCCTAACCCGTACGCTAACACTAACCCGTGCCCTCACACGCACGCTCCCCCTAAAGCGTTGCCGTACTCTCACCTGGACCCTAAACCGTCCCCGTCCCCTAACCCTAACCCTAGCCCGAACCCTAACCCTAACCCTTCCCCGAAGCCTGACCCTCACCCGGCCCCTAATCCTAACACGTACGCTGACACTAACCCGCGCCCTCACACGCACGCTCCCCCTAAAGCGTTGCCGTACCCTCAACTTGACCCTAAACCGTCCCAGTCCCCTAACCCTAACCCTAGCCCGAACCCTAACCCTAACCCTTCCCCGAAGCCTGACCTTCACCCGTCCCCTAATCCTAACCCGTACGCTAACACTAACCCGCGCTCTCACACGCACGCTCCCCCTAAAGCGTTGCCGTACCTTCACTTGGACCCTAAACCGTCCCCGGCCCCTAACCCTAACCCTAGCCCGAACCCTAACCCTAACCCTTCCCCGAAGCCTGACCCTCACCCGTCCCCTAATCCTAACCCGTACGCTAACACTAACCCGCGCCCTCACACGCACGCTCCCCCTAAAGCGTTGCCGTACCCTCACCTGGACCCTAAACCGTCCCCGTCCCCTAACCCTAACCCTAGCCCGAACCCTAGCCCTAACCCTTCCCCGAAGCCTGACCCACACCCGTCCCCTAATCCTAACCCGTACGCTAACACTAACCCGCGCCCTCACACGCACGCTCCCCCTAAAGCGTTGCCGTACCCTCACCTGAACCCTAAACCGTCCCCGTCCCCTAACCCTAACCCTAGCCCGAACCCTAACCCTAACCCTTCCCCGAAGCCTGACCCTCACCCGTCCCCTAATCCTAACACGTACGCTAACACTAACCCGCGCCCTCACACGCACGCTCCCCCTAAAGCGTTGCCGTACCCTCAACTGGACCCTAAACCGTCCCCGTCCCCTAACCCTAACCCTAGCCCGAACCCTAACCCTAACCCTTCCCCGAAGCCTGACCCTCACCCGTCCCCTAATCCTAACCCGTACGCTAACACTAACCCGCGCCCTCACACGCACGCTCCCCCTAAAGCATTGCCGTACCCTCACCTGGACCCTAAACCGTCCCCGTCCCCTAACCCTAACCCTAGCCCGAACCCTAACCCTAACCCTTCCCCGAAGCCTGACCCTCACCCGTCCCCTAATCCTAACCCGTACGCTAACACTAACCCGCGCCCTCACACGCACGCTCCCCCTAAAGCGTTGCCGTACCCTCACCTGGACCCTAAACCGTCCCCGTCCACTAACCCTAACCCTAGCCAGAACCACAGCCCTAACCCTTCCCCGAAGCCTGACCCTCACCCGTCCCCTAATCCTAACCCGTACGATAACACTAACCCGCGCCCTCACACGCACGCTCCCCCTAAAGCGTTGCCGTACCCTCACCTGGACCCTAAACCGTCCCCGTCCCCTAACCCTAACCCTAGCCCGAACCCTAACCCTAACCCTTCCCCGAAGCCTGACCCTCACCCGTGCCCTAATCCTAACCCGTACGCTAACACTAACCCGCGCCCTCACACGAACGCTCCCCCTAAAGCGTTGCCGTACCCTCACTTGGACCCTAAACCGTCCCCGTCCCCTAACCCTAACCCTAGCCCGAACCCTAACCCTAACCCTTCCCCGAAGCCTGACCCTCACCCGTCCCCTAATCCTAACCCGTACGCTAACACTAACCCGCGCCCTCACACGCACGCTCCCCCTAAAGCGTTGCCGTACCCTCACCTGGACCCTAAACCGTCCCCGTCCCCTAACCCTAACCCTAGCCCGAACCCTAACCCTAACCCTTCCCCGAAGCCTGACCCTCACCCGTCCCCTAATCCTAACCCGTACGCTAACACTAACCCGCGCCCTCACACGCACGCTCCCCCTAAAGCGTTGCCGTACCCTCACCTGGATCCTAAACCCTCCCCGTCCCCTAACCCTAACCCTAGCCCGAACCCTAACCCTAACCCTTCCCCGAAGCCTGACCCTCACCCGTCCCCTACTCCTAACCCGTACGCTAACGCTATCCCGCGCCCTCACACGCACGCTCCCCCTATAGCGTTGCCGTACCCTCACCTGGACCCTAAACCGTCCCCTAACCCTAACCCTAACCCTAGCCCGAACCCTAACCCTAACCCTTCCCCGAAGCCTGACCCTCACCCGTCCCCTAATCCTAACCCGTACGCTAACACTAACCCGCGCCCTCACACGCACGCTCCCCCTAAAGCGTTGCCGTACCCTCACCTGGACCCTAAACCGTCCCCGTCCACTAACCCTAACCCTAGCCAGAACCACAGCCCTAACCCTTCCCCGAAGCCTGACCCTCACCCGTGCCCTAATCCTAACCCGTACGCTAACACTAACCCGCGCCCTCACACGCACGCTCCCCCTAAAGCGTTGCCGTACCCTCACCTGGACCCTAAACCGTCCCCGTCCCCTAACCCTAACCCTAGCCCGAACCCTAACCCTAACCCTTCCCCGAAGCCTGACCCTCACCCGTGCCCTAATCCTAACCCGTACGCTAACACTAACCCACGCCCTCACACGCACGCTCCCCCTAAAGCGTTGCCGTACCCTCACCTGGACCCTAAACCGTCCCCGTCCACTAACCCTAACCCTAGCCAGAACCACAGCCCTAACCCTTCCCCGAAGCCTGACCCTCACCCGTCCCCTAATTCTAACCCGTACGCTAACACTAACCCGCGCCCTCACACGCACGCTCCCCCTATAGCGTTGCCGTACCCTCACCTGGACCCTAAACCGTCCCTGTCCCCTAACCCTAACCCTAGCCCGAACCCTAGCCCTAACCCTTCCCCGAAGCCTGACCCACACCCGTCCCCTAATCCTAACCCGTACGCTAACACTAACCCGCGCCCTCACACGCACGCTCCCCCGAAAGCGTTGCCGTACCCTCACCTGAACCCTAAACCGTCCCCTAACCCTAACCCTAACCCTAGCCCGAACCCTAACCCTAACCCTTCCCCGAAGCCTGACCCTCACCCGTGCCCTAATCCTAACCCGTACGCTAACACTAACCCACGCCCTCACACGCACGCTCCCCCTAAAGCGTTGCCGTACCCTCACCTGGACCCTAAACCGTCCCCGTCCACTAACCCTAACCCTAGCCAGAACCACAGGCCTAACCCTTCCCCGAAGCCTGACCCTCACCCGTCCCCTAATCCTAACCCGTACGCTAACACTAACCCGCGCCCTCACACGCACGCTCCCCCTAAAGCGTTGCCGTACCCTCACCTGGACCCTAAACCGTCCCCGTCCACTAACCCTAACCCTAGCCAGAACCACAGCCCTAACCCTTCCCCGAAGCCTGGCCCTCACCCGTCCCCTAATCCTAACCCGTACGCTAACACTAACCCGCGCCCTCACACGCACGCTCCCCCTAAAGCGTTGCCGTACCCTCACCTGGACCCTAAACCGTCCCCGTCCCCTAACCCTAACCCTAGCCCGAACCCTAACCCTAACCCTTCCCCGAAGCCTGACCCTCACCCGTGCCCTAATCCTAACCCGTACGCTAACACTAACCCGCGCCCTCACACGCACGCTCCCCCTAAAGAGTTGCCGTACCCTCACTTGGACCCTAAACCGTCCCCGTCCCCTAACCCTAACCCTAGCCCGAACCCTAACCCTAACCCTTCCCCGAAGCCTGACCCTCACCCGTCCCCTAATCCTAACCCGTACGCTAACACTAACCCGCGCCCTCACACGCACGCTCCCCCTATAGCGTTGCCGTACCCTCACCTGGACCCTAAACCGTCCCCATCCCCTAACCCTAACACTAGCCCGAACCCTAACCCTAACCCTTCCCCGAAGCCTGACCCTCACCCGTCCCCTAATCCTAACCCGTACGCTAACACTAACCCGCGCCCTCACACGCACGCTCCCCCTAAAGCGTTGCCGTACCCTCACCTGGACCCTAAACCGTCCCCGTCCACTAACCCTAACCCTAGCCAGAACCACAGCCCTAACCCTTCCCCGAAGTCTGACCCTCACCCGTCCCCTAATCCTAACCCATACGCTAACACTAACCCGCGCCCTCACACGCACGCTCCCCCTAAAGCGTTGCCGTACCCTCACCTGGACCCTAAACCGTCCCCGTCCCCTAACCCTAACCCTAGCCCGAACCCTAACCCTAACACTTCCCCGAAGCCTGACCCTCACCCGTGCCCTAATCCTAACCCGTACGCTAACACTAACCCGCGCCTTCACACGCACGCTCCCCCTAAAGCGTTGCCGTACCCTCACTTGGACCCTAAACCGTCCCCGTCCCCGTCCCCTAACCCTAGCCCGAACCCTAACCCTAATCCTTCCCCGAAGCCTGACACTCACCCGTCCCCTAATCCTAACCCGTACGCTAACACTAACCCGCGCCCTCACACGCACGCTCCCCCTAAAGCGTTGCCGTACCCTCACCTGGACCCTAAACCGTCCCCGTCCCCTAACCCTAACCCTAGCCCGAACCCTAACCCTAACCCTTCCCCGAAGCCTGACCCTCACCCGTCCCCTAATCCTAACCCGTACGCTAACACTAACCCGTGCCCTCACACGCACGCTCCCCCTAAAGCGTTGCCGTACCCTCACCTGGACCCTAAACCGTCCCCGTCCCCTAACCCTAACCCTAGCCCGAACCCTAACCCTAACCCTTCCCCGAAGCCTGACCCTCCCCCGTGCCCTAATCCTAACCCGTACGCTAACACTAACCCGCGCCCTCACACGCACGCTCCCCCTAAAGCGTTGCCGTACCCTCACCTGGACCCTAAACCGTCCCCGTCCCCTAACCCTAACCCTAGCCCGAACCCTAACCCTAACCCTTCCCCGAAGCCTGACCCTCACCCGTGCCCTAATCCTAACCCGTACGCTAACACTAACCCGCGCCCTCACACGCACGCTCCCCCTAAAGCGTTGCCGTACCCTCACCTGGACCCTAAACCGTCCCCGTCCCCTAACCCTAACCCTAGCCCGAACCCTAACCCTAACCCTTCCCCGAAGCCTGACCCTCACCCGTCCCCTAATCCTAACCCGTACGCTAACACTAACCCGCGCCCTCACACGCACGCTCCCTCTAAAGCGTTGCCGTACCCTCACCTGGACCCTAAACCGTCCCCGTCCCCTAACCCTAACCCTAGCCCGAACCCTAACCCTAACCCTTCCCCGAAGCCTGACCCTCACCCGTCCCCTAATCCTAACCCGTACGCTAACACTAACCCGCGCCCTCACACGCACGCTCCCCCTAAAGCGTTGCCGTACCCTCACCTGGACACTAAACCGTCCCCGTCCCCTAACCCTAACCCTAGCCCGAACCCTAACCCTAACACTTCCCCGAAGCCTGACCCTCACCCGTCCCCTAATCCTAACCCGTACGCTAACACTAACCCACGCCCTCACACGCACGCTCCCCCTAAAGCGTTGCCGTACCCTCACCTGGACCCTAAACCGTCCCCGTCCCCTAACCCTAACCCTAGCCCGAAACCTAACCCTAACCCTTCCCCGAAGCCTGACCCTCACCCGTGCCCTAATCCTAACCCGTACGCTAACACTAACCCGCGCCCTCACACTCACGCTCCCCCTAAATCGTTGCCGTACCCTCACTTGGACCCTAAACCGTCCCCGTCCCCTAACCCTAACCCTAGCCCGAACCCTAACCCTAACACTTCCCCGAAGCCTGACCCTCACCCGTCCCCTAATCCTAACCCGTACGCTAACACTAACCCGTGCCCTCACACGCACGCTCCCCCTATAGCGTTGACGTACCCTCACCTGGATCCTAAACCGTCCCCGTCCCCTAACGCTAACCCTAGCCCGAAACCTAACCCTAACCCTTCCCCGAAGACTGACCCTCACCCGTCCCCTAATCCTAACCCGTACGCTAACACTAACCCGCGCCCTCACACGCACGCTCCCCCTAAAGCGTTGCCGTACCCTCACCTGGACCCTAAACCGTCCCCGTCCCCTAACCCTAACCCTAGCCCAAACCCTAACCTTAACCGTTCCCCGAAGCCTGACCCTCACCCGTGCCCTAATCCTAACCCGTACGCCAACACCAACCCACGCCCTCACACGCACGCTCCCCCTAAAGCGTTGCCGTACCCTCACCTGGACCCTAAACCGTCCCCGTCCCCTAACCCTAACCCTAGCCCGAACCCTAACCCTAACCCTTCCCCGAAGCCTGACCCTCACCCGTGCCCTAATCCTAACCCGTACGCTAACACTAACCCGCGCCCTCACACGCACGCTCCCCCTAAAGCGTTGCCGTACCCTCACTTGGACCCTAAACCGTCCCCGTCCCCTAACCCTAACCCTAGCCCGAACCCTAACCCTAACCCTTCCTCGAAGCCTGACCCTCACCCGTCCCCTAATCCTAACCCGTACGCTAACACTAACCCGCGCCCTCACACGCACGCTCCCCCTAAAGCATTGCCGTACCCTCACCTGGACCCTAAACCGTCCCCGTCCCCTAACCCTAACCCTAGCCCGAACCCTAACCCTAACCCTTCCCCGAAGCCTGACCCTCACCCGTCCCCTAATCCTAACCCGTACGCTAACACTAACCCGCGCCCTCACACGCACGCTCCCCCTAAAGCATTGCCGTACCCTCACCTGGACGCTAAACCGTCCCCGTCCCCTAACCCTAACCCTAGCCCGAACCCTAACCCTAACCCTTCCCCGAAGCCTGACCCTCACCCGTGCCCTAATCCTAACCCGTACGCTAACACTAACCCGCGCCCTCACACGCACGCTCCCCCTAAAGCGTTGCCGTACCCTCACCTGGACCCTAAACCGTCCCCGTCTCCTAACCCTAACCCTAGCCCGAAACCTAACCCTAACCCTTCCCCGAAGCCTGACCCTCACCCGGGCCCTAATCCTAACCCATACGCTAACACTAACCCGCGCCCTCACACGCACGCTCCCCCTAAAGCGTTGCCGTACCCTCACCTGGACCCTAAACCGTCCCCGTCCCCTAACCCTAACCCTAGCCCGAACCCTAACCCTAACCCTTTCCCGAAGCCTGACCCTCACCCGTCCCCTAATCCTAACCCGTACGCTAACACTAACCCGCGCCCTCACACGCACGCTCCCCCTAAAGCGTTGCCGTACCCTCACCTGGACCCTAAACCGTCCCCGTCCACTAACCCTAACCCTAGCCAGAACCACAGCCCTAACCCTTCCCCGAAGCCTGACCCTCACCCGTCCCCTAATCCTAACCCGTACGATAACACTAACCCGCGCCCTCACACGCACGCTCCCCCTAAAGCGTTGCCGTACCCTCACCTGGACCCTAAACCGTCCCCGTCCCCTAACCCTAACCCTAGCCCGAACCCTAGCCCTAACCCTTCCCCGAAGCCTGACCCACACCCGTCCCCTAATCCTAACCCGTACGCTAACACTAACCCGCGCCCTCACACGCACGCTCCCCCGAAAGCGTTGCCGTACCCTCACCTGAACCCTAAACCGTCCCCTAACCCTAACCCTAACCCTAGCCCGAACCCTAACCCTAACCCTTCCCCGAAGCCTGACCCTCACCCGTGCCCTAATCCTAACCCGTACGCTAACACTAACCCACGCCCTCACACGCACGCTCCCCCTAAAGCGTTGCCGTACCCTCACCTGGACCCTAAACCGTCCCCGTCCACTAACCCTAACCCTAGCCAGAACCACAGGCCTAACCCTTCCCCGAAGCCTGACCCTCACCCGTCCCCTAATCCTAACCCGTACGCTAACACTAACCCGCGCCCTCACACGCACGCTCCCCCTAAAGCGTTGCCGTACCCTCACCTGGACCCTAAACCGTCCCCGTCCACTAACCCTAACCCTAGCCAGAACCACAGCCCTAACCCTTCCCCGAAGCCTGGCCCTCACCCGTCCCCTAATCCTAACCCGTACGCTAACACTAACCCGCGCCCTCACACGCACGCTCCCCCTAAAGCGTTGCCGTACCCTCACCTGGACCCTAAACCGTCCCCGTCCCCTAACCCTAACCCTAGCCCGAACCCTAACCCTAACCCTTCCCCGAAGCCTGACCCTCACCCGTGCCCTAATCCTAACCCGTACGCTAACACTAACCCGCGCCCTCACACGCACGCTCCCCCTAAAGAGTTGCCGTACCCTCACTTGGACCCTAAACCGTCCCCGTCCCCTAACCCTAACCCTAGCCCGAACCCTAACCCTAACCCTTCCCCGAAGCCTGACCCTCACCCGTGCCCTAATCCTAACCCGTACGCTAACACTAACCCGCGCCCTCACACGCACGCTCCCCCTATAGCGTTGCCGTACCCTCACCTGGACCCTAAACCGTCCCCGTCCCCTAACCCTAACCCTATCCCGAACCCTAACCCTAACCCTTCCCCGAAGCCTGACCCTCACCCGTCCCCTAATCCTAACCCGTACGCTAACACTAACCCGCGCCCTCACACGCACACTCCCCCTAAAGCGTTGCCGTACCCTCACCTGGACCCTAAACCGTCCCCGTCCACTAACCCTAACCCTAGCCAGAACCACAGCCCTAACCCTTCCCCGAAGTCTGACCCTCACCCGTCCCCTAATCCTAACCCATACGCTAACACTAACCCGCGCCCTCACACGCACGCTCCCCCTAAAGCGTTGCCGTACCCTCACCTGGACCCTAAACCGTCCCCGTCCCCTAACCCTAACCCTAGCCCGAACCCTAACCCTAACACTTCCCCGAAGCCTGACCCTCACCCGTGCCCTAATCCTAACCCGTACGCTAACACTAACCCGCGCCCTCACACGCACGCTCCCCCTAAAGCGTTGCCGTACCCTCACTTGGACCCTAAACCGTCCCCGTCCCCGTCCCCTAACCCTAGCCCGAACCCTAACCCTAATCCTTCCCCGAAGCCTGACACTCACCCGTCCCCTAATCCTAACCCGTACGCTAACACTAACCCGCGCCCTCACACGCACGCTCCCCCTAAAGCGTTGCCGTACCCTCACCTGGACCCTAAACCGTCCCCGTCCCCTAACCCTAACCCTAGCCCGAACCCTAACCCTAACCCTTCCCCGAAGCCTGACCCTCACCCGTCCCCTAATCCTAACCCGTACGCTAACACTAACCCGTGCCCTCACACGCACGCTCCCCCTAAAGCGTTGCCGTACCCTCACCTGGACCCTAAACCGTCCCCGTCCCCTAACCCTAACCCTAGCCCGAACCCTAACCCTAACCCTTCCCCGAAGCCTGACCCTCCCCCGTGCCCTAATCCTAACCCGTACGCTAACACTAACCCGCGCCCTCACACGCACGCTCCCCCTAAAGCGTTGCCGTACCCTCACCTGGACCCTAAACCGTCCCCGTCCCCTAACCCTAACCCTAGCCCGAACCCTAACCCTAACCCTTCCCCGAAGCCTGACCCTCACCCGTGCCCTAATCCTAACCCGTACGCTAACACTAACCCGCGCCCTCACACGCACGCTCCCCCTAAAGCGTTGCCGTACCCTCACCTGGACCCTAAACCGTCCCCGTCCCCTAACCCTAACCCTAGCCCGAACCCTAACCCTAACCCTTCCCCGAAGCCTGACCCTCACCCGTCCCCTAATCCTAACCCGTACGCTAACACTAACCCGCGCCCTCACACGCACGCTCCCTCTAAAGCGTTGCCGTACCCTCACCTGGACCCTAAACCGTCCCCGTCCCCTAACCCTAACCCTAGCCCGAACCCTAACCCTAACCCTTCCCCGAAGCCTGACCCTCACCCGTCCCCTAATCCTAACCCGTACGCTAACACTAACCCGCGCCCTCACACGCACGCTCCCCCTAAAGCGTTGCCGTACCCTCACCTGGACACTAAACCGTCCCCGTCCCCTAACCCTAACCCTAGCCCGAACCCTAACCCTAACACTTCCCCGAAGCCTGACCCTCACCCGTCCCCTAATCCTAACCCGTACGCTAACACTAACCCACGCCCTCACACGCACGCTCCCCCTAAAGCGTTGCCGTACCCTCACCTGGACCCTAAACCGTCCCCGTCCCCTAACCCTAACCCTAGCCCGAAACCTAACCCTAACCCTTCCCCGAAGCCTGACCCTCACCCGTGCCCTAATCCTAACCCGTACGCTAACACTAACCCGCGCCCTCACACTCACGCTCCCCCTAAATCGTTGCCGTACCCTCACTTGGACCCTAAACCGTCCCCGTCCCCTAACCCTAACCCTAGCCCGAACCCTAACCCTAACACTTCCCCGAAGCCTGACCCTCACCCGTCCCCTAATCCTAACCCGTACGCTAACACTAACCCGTGCCCTCACACGCACGCTCCCCCTATAGCGTTGACGTACCCTCACCTGGATCCTAAACCGTCCCCGTCCCCTAACGCTAACCCTAGCCCGAAACCTAACCCTAACCCTTCCCCGAAGACTGACCCTCACCCGTCCCCTAATCCTAACCCGTACGCTAACACTAACCCGCGCCCTCACACGCACGCTCCCCCTAAAGCGTTGCCGTACCCTCACCTGGACCCTAAACCGTCCCCGTCCCCTAACCCTAACCCTAGCCCAAACCCTAACCTTAACCGTTCCCCGAAGCCTGACCCTCACCCGTGCCCTAATCCTAACCCGTACGCTAACACCAACCCACGCCCTCACACGCACGCTCCCCCTAAAGCGTTGCCGTACCCTCACCTGGACCCTAAACCGTCCCCGTCCCCTAACCCTAACCCTAGCCCGAACCCTAACCCTAACCCTTCCCCGAAGCCTGACCCTCACCCGTGCCCTAATCCTAACCCGTACGCTAACACTAACCCGCGCCCTCACACGCACGCTCCCCCTAAAGCGTTGCCGTACCCTCACCTGGACCCTAAACCGTCCCCGTCTCCTAACCCTAACCCTAGCCCGAAACCTAACCCTAACCCTTCCCCGAAGCCTGACCCTCACCCGGGCCCTAATCCTAACCCGTACGCTAACACTAACCCGCGCCCTCACACGCACGCTCCCCCTAAAGCGTTGCCGTACCCTCACCTGGACCCTAAACCGTCCCCGTCCCCTAACCCTAACCCTAGCCCGAACCCTAACCCTAACCCTTTCCCGAAGCCTGACCCTCACCCGTCCCCTAATCCTAACCCGTACGCTAACACTAACCCGCGCCCTCACACGCACGCTCCCCCTAAAGCGTTGCCGTACCCTCACCTGGACCCTAAACCGTCCCCGTCCACTAACCCTAACCCTAGCCAGAACCACAGCCCTAACCCTTCCCCGAAGCCTGACCCTCACCCGTCCCCTAATCCTAACCCGTACGATAACACTAACCCGCGCCCTCACACGCACGCTCCCCCTAAAGCGTTGCCGTACCCTCACCTGGACCCTAAACCGTCCCCGTACCCTAACCCTAACCCTAGCCCGAACCCTAACCCTAACCCTTCCCCGAAGCCTGACCCTCACCCGTGCCCTAATCCTCACCCGTACGCTAACACTAACCCGCGCCCTCACACGAACGCTCCCCCTAAAGCGTTGCCGTACCCTCACCTGGACCCTAAACCGTCCCCGTCCCCTAACCCTAACCCTAGCCCGAACCCTAACCCTAACCCTTCCCCGAAGCCTGACCCTCACCCGTCCCCTAATCCTAACCCGTACGCTAACACTAACCCGCGCCCTCACACGCACGCTCCCCCTAAAGCGTTGCCGTACCCTCACCTGGACCCTAAACCGTCCCCGTCCCCTAACCCTAACCCTAGCCCGAACCCTAACGCTAACCCTTCCCCGAAGCCTGACCCTCACCCGTCCCCTAATCCTAACCCGTACGCTAACACTAACCCGCGCCCTCACACGCACGCTCCCCCTAAAGCGGTGCCGTACCCTCACCTGGACCCTAAACCGTCCCCGTCCCCTAACCCTAACCCTAGCCCTAATCCTAATCCTAACCCTTCCCCGAAGCCTGACCCTCACCCGTCCCCTAATCCTAACCCGTACGCTAACACTAACCCGCGCCCTCACACGCACGCTCCCACTAAAGCGTTGCCGTACCCTCACCTGGACCCTAAACCGTCCCCGTCCCCTAACCCTAACCCTAGCCCGAACCCTAACCCTAACCCTTCCCCGAAGCCTGACCCTCACCCGTGCCCTAATCCTAA
Source organism: Stenella coeruleoalba (assembly GCF_951394435.1). Lineage (NCBI taxonomy): Eukaryota > Metazoa > Chordata > Mammalia > Artiodactyla > Delphinidae > Stenella > Stenella coeruleoalba. The sequence continues at coordinate 62,828,754 of NC_137161.1, read as the reverse complement.
CCCGTACGCTAACACTAACCCGCGCCCTCACACGCACGCTCCCCCTAAAGCGTTGCCGTACCCTCACCTGGATCCTAAACCCTCCCCGTCCCCTAACCCTAACCCTAGCCCGAACCCTAACCCTAACCCTTCCCCGAAGCCTGACCCTCACCCGTCCCCTACTCCTAACCCGTACGCTAAAGCTAACCCGCGCCCTCACACGCACGCTCCCCCTATAGCGTTGCCGTACCCTCACCTGGACCCTAAACCGTCCCCGTCCCCTAACCCTAACCCTAGCCCGAACCCTAACCCTAACCCTTCCCCGAAGCCTGACCCTCACCCTTCCCCTAATCCTAACCCGTACGCTAACGCTAACCCGCGCCCTCACACGCACGCTCCCCCTAAAGCGTTGCCGTACCCTCACCTGGACCCTAAACCGTCCCCGTCCCCTAACCCTAACCCTAGCCCGAACCCTAACCCTAACCCTTCCCCGAAGCCTGACCCTCACCCGTGCCCTAATCCTAACCCGTACGCTAACACTAACCCGCGCCCTCACACGCACGCTCCCCCTATAGCTTTGCCGTACCCTCACCTGGACCCTAAACCTTCCCCGTCCCCTAACCCTAACCCTAGCCAGAACACTAACCCTAACCCTTCCCCGAAGCCTGACCCTCACCCGTCCCCTAATCCTAACCCGTACGCTAACGCTAACCCGCGCCCTCACACGGACGCTCCCCCTAAAGCGTTGCCGTACCCTCACCTGGACCCTAAACCGTCCCCGTCCCCTAACACTAACCCTAGCCCGAACCCTAACCCTAACCCTTCCCCGAAGCCTGACCCTCACCCGTGCCCTAATCCTAACTCGTACGCTAACACTAACACGCGCCCTCACACGCACGCTCCCCCTAAAGCGTTGCCGTACCCTCACCTGGACCCTAAACCGTCCCCGTCCACTAACCCTAACCCTAGCCAGAACCACAGCCCTAACCCTTCCCCGAAGTCTGACCCTCACCCGTCCCCTAATCCTAACCCGTACGCTAACACTAACCCGCGCCCTCACACGCACGCTCCCCCTAAAGCGTTGCCGTACCCTCACCTGGACCCTAAACCGTCCCCGTCCCCTAACCCTAACCCTAGCCCGAACCCTAACCCTAACACTTCCCCGAAGCCTGACCCTCACCCGTGCCCTAATCCTAACCCGTACGATAACACTAACCCGCGCCCTCACACGCACGCTCCCCCTAAAGCGTTGCCGTACCCTCACTTGGACCCTAAACCGTCCCCGTCCCCTAACCCTAACCCTAGCCCGAACCCTAACCCTAACCCTTCCCCGAAGCCTGACCCTCACCCGTCCCCTAATCCTAACCCGTACGCTAACACTAACCCGCGCCCTCACCCGCACGCTCCCCCTAAAGCGTTGCCGTACCCTCACCTGGAGCCTAAACCGTCCCCGTCCCCTAACCCTAACCCTAGCCCGAACCCTAACCCTAACCCTTCCCCGAAGCCTGACCCTCACCCGTCCCCTAATCCTAACCCGTACGCTAACACTAACACGTGCCCTCACACGCACGCTCCCCCTAAAGCGTTGCCGAACTCTCACCTGGACCCTAAACCGTCCCCGTCCCCTAACCCTAACCCTAGCCCGAACCCTAAACCTAACCCTTCCCCGAAGCCTGACCCTCCCCCGTGCCCTAATCCTAACCCGTACGCTAACACTAACCCGCGCCCTCACACGCACGCTCCCCCTAAAGCGTTGCCGTACCCTCACCTGGACCCTAAACCGTCCCCGTCCCCTAACCCTAACCCTAGCCCGAACCCTAGCCCTAACCCTTCCGCGAAGCCTGACCCACACCCGTTCCCTAATCCTAACCCGTACGCTAACACTAACCCGTGCCCTCACACGCACGCTCCCCCTAAAGCGTTGCCGTACCCTCACCTGAACCCTAAACCGTCCCCGTCCCCTAACCCTAACCCTAGCCCAAACCCTAACCCTAACCCTTCCCCGAAGCCTGACCCTCACCCGGCCCCTAATCCTAACACGTACGCTGACACTAACCCGCGCCCTCACACGCACGCTCCCCCTAAAGCGTTGCCGCACCCTCACCTGGACCCTAAACCGTCCCAGTCCCCTAAACCTAACCCTAGCCCGAACCCTAACCCTAACCCTTCCCCGAAGCCTGACCTTCACCCGTCCCGTAATCCTAACCCGTACGCTAACACTAACCCGCGCCCTCACACGCACGCTCCCCCTAAAGCGTTGCCGTACCCTCACCTGGACCCTAAACCGTCCCCGTCCCCTAACCCTAAGCCTAGCCCGAAACCTAACCCTAACCCTTCCCCGAAGCCTGAACCTCACCCGTGCCCTAATCCTAACCCGTACGCTAACACTAACCCGCGCCCTCACACGCACGCTCCCCCTAAAGCGTTGCCGTACCCTCACCTGGACCCTAAACCGTCCCCGTCCCCTAACCCTAACCCTAGCCCGAACCCTAACCCTAACCCTTCCCCGAAGCCTGACCCTCACCCGTCCCCTAATCCTAACCCGTACGCTAACGCTATCCCGCGCCCTCACACGGACGCTCCCCCTAAAGCGTTGCCGTACCCTCACCTGGACCCTAAACCGTCCCCGTCCCCTAACACTAACCCTAGCCCGAACCCTAACCCTAACCCTTCCCCGAAGCCTGACCCTCACCCGTGCCCTAATCCTAACTCGTACGCTAACACTAACACGCGCCCTCACACGCACGCTCCCCCTAAAGCGTTGCCGTACCCTCACCTGGACCCTAAACCGTCCCCGTCCACTAACCCTAACCCTAGCCAGAACCACAGCCCTAACCCTTCCCCGAAGTCTGACCCTCACCCGTCCCCTAATCCTAACCCGTACGCTAACACTAACCCGCGCCCTAACACGCACGCTCCCCCTAAAGCGTTGCCGTACCCTCACCTGGACCCTAAACCGTCCCCGTCCCCTAACCCTAACCCTAGCCCGAACCCTAACCCTAACACTTCCCCGAAGCCTGACCCTCACCCGTGCCCTAATCCTAACCCGTACGCTAACACTAACCCGCGCCCTCACACGCACGCTCCCCCTAAAGCGTTGCCGTACCCTCACTTGGACCCTAAACCGTCCCCGTCCCCTAACCCTAACCCTAGCCCGAACCCTAACCCTAACCCTTCCCCGAAGCCTGACCCTCACCCGTCCCCTAATCCTAACCCGTACGCTAACACTAACCCGCGCCCTCACCCGCACGCTCCCCCTAAAGCGTTGCCGTACCCTCACCTGGACCCTAAACCGTCCCCGTCCCCTAACCCTAACCCTAGCCCGAACCCTAACCCTAACTCTTCCCCGAAGCCTGACCCTCACCCGTCCCCTAATCCTAACCCGTACGCTAACACTAACCCGTGCCCTCACACGCACGCTCCCCCTAAAGCGTTGCCGAACTCTCACCTGGACCCTAAACCGTCCCCGTCCCCTAACCCTAACCCTAGCCCGAACCCTAAACCTAACCCTTCCCCGAAGCCTGACCCTCCCCCGTGCCCTAATCCTAACCCGTACGCTAACACTAACCCGCGCCCTCACACGCACGCTCCCTCTAAAGCGTTGCCGTACCCTCACCTGGACCCTAAACCGTCCCAGTCCCCTAAACCTAACCGTAGCCCGAACCCTAGCCCTAACCCTTCCCCGAAGCCTGACCCACATCCGTTCCCTAATCCTAACCCGTACGCTAACACTAACCCGTGCCCTCACACGCACGCTCCCCCTAAAGCGTTGCCGTACCCTCACCTGAACCCTAAACCGTCCCCGTCCCCTAACCCTAACCCTAGCCCGAACCCTAACCCTAACCCTTCCCCGAAGCCTGACCCTCACCCGGCCCCTAATCCTAACACGTACGCTGACACTAACCCGCGCCCTCACACGCACGCTCCCCCTAAAGCGTTGCCGTACCCTCACCTGGACCCTAAACCGTCCCAGTCCCCTAACCCTAACCCTAGGTCGAACCCTAACCCTAACCCTTCCCCGAAGCCTGACCTTCACCCGTCCCCTAATCCTAACCCGTACGCTAACACTAACCCGCGCCCTCACACGCACGCTCCCCCTAAAGCGTTGCCGTACCCTCAACTGGACCCTAAACCGTCCCCGTCCCCTAACCCTAACCCTAGCCCGAAACCTAACCCTAACCCTTCCCCGAAGCCTGAACCTCACCCGTGCCCTAATCCTAACCCGTACGCTCACACTAACCCGCGCCCTCACACGCACGCTCCCCCTAAAGCGTTGCCGTACCCTCACTTGGACCCTAAACCGTCCCCGTCCCCTAACCCTAACCCTAGCCCAAACCCTAACCCTAACCCTTCCCCGAAGCCTGACCCTCACCCGTCCCCTAATCCTAACCCGTACGCTAACACTAACCCGCGCCCTCACACGCACGCTCCCCCTAAAGCGTTGCCGTACCCTCACCTGGACCCTAAACCGTCCCCGTCCACTAACCCTAACCCTAGCCAGAACCACAGCCCTAACCCTTCCCCGAAGTCTGACCCTCACCCGTCCCCTAATCCTAACCCGTACGCTAACACTAACCCGCGCCCTAACACGCACGCTCCCCCTAAAGCGTTGCCGTACCCTCACCTGGACCCTAAACCGTCCCCGTCCCCTAACCCTAACCCTAGCCCGAACCCTAACCCTAACACTTCCCCGAAGCCTGACCCTCACCCGTGCCCTAATCCTAACCCGTACGCTAACACTAACCCGCGCCCTCACACGCACGCTCCCCCTAAAGCGTTGCCGTACCCTCACTTGGACCCTAAACCGTCCCCGTCCCCTAACCCTAACCCTAGCCCGAACCCTAACCCTAACCCTTCCCCGAAGCCTGACCCTCACCCGTCCCCTAATCCTAACCCGTACGCTAACACTAACCCGCGCCCTCACCCGCACGCTCCCCCTAAAGCGTTGCCGTACCCTCACCTGGACCCTAAACCGTCCCCGTCCCCTAACCCTAACCCTAGCCCGAACCCTAACCCTAACTCTTCCCCGAAGCCTGACCCTCACCCGTCCCCTAATCCTAACCCGTACGCTAACACTAACCCGTGCCCTCACACGCACGCTCCCCCTAAAGCGTTGCCGAACTCTCACCTGGACCCTAAACCGTCCCCGTCCCCTAACCCTAACCCTAGCCCGAACCCTAAACCTAACCCTTCCCCGAAGCCTGACCCTCCCCCGTGCCCTAATCCTAACCCGTACGCTAACACTAACCCGCGCCCTCACACGCACGCTCCCTCTAAAGCGTTGCCGTACCCTCACCTGGACCCTAAACCGTCCCAGTCCCCTAAACCTAACCGTAGCCCGAACCCTAGCCCTAACCCTTCCCCGAAGCCTGACCCACATCCGTTCCCTAATCCTAACCCGTACGCTAACACTAACCCGTGCCCTCACACGCACGCTCCCCCTAAAGCGTTGCCGTACCCTCACCTGAACCCTAAACCGTCCCCGTCCCCTAACCCTAACCCTAGCCCGAACCCTAACCCTAACCCTTCCCCGAAGCCTGACCCTCACCCGGCCCCTAATCCTAACACGTACGCTGACACTAACCCGCGCCCTCACACGCACGCTCCCCCTAAAGCGTTGCCGTACCCTCACCTGGACCCTAAACCGTCCCAGTCCCCTAACCCTAACCCTAGGTCGAACCCTAACCCTAACCCTTCCCCGAAGCCTGACCTTCACCCGTCCCCTAATCCTAACCCGTACGCTAACACTAACCCGCGCCCTCACACGCACGCTCCCCCTAAAGCGTTGCCGTACCCTCAACTGGACCCTAAACCGTCCCCGTCCCCTAACCCTAACCCTAGCCCGAAACCTAACCCTAACCCTTCCCCGAAGCCTGAACCTCACCCGTGCCCTAATCCTAACCCGTACGCTCACACTAACCCGCGCCCTCACACGCACGCTCCCCCTAAAGCGTTGCCGTACCCTCACTTGGACCCTAAACCGTCCCCGTCCCCTAACCCTAACCCTAGCCCGAACCCTAACCCTAACCCTTCCCCGAAGCCTGACCCTCACCCGTCCCCTAATCCTAACCCGTACGCTAACACTAACCCGCGCCCTCACACGCACGCTCCCCCTAAAGCGTTGCCGTACCCTCACCTGGACCCTAAACCGTCCCCGTCCCCTAACCCTAACCCTAGCCCGAACCCTAACCCTAACCCTTCCCCGAAGCCTGACCCTCACCCGTCCCCTAATCCTAACCCGTACGCTAACACTAACCCGCGCCCTCACACGCACGCTCCCCCTAAAGCGTTGCCGTACCCTCACCTGGACACTAAACCGTCCCTGTCCCCTAACCCTAACCCTAGCCCGAACCCTAACCCTAACCCTTCCCCGAAGCCTGACCCTCACCCGTCCCCTAATCCTAACCCGTACGCTAACACTAACCCACGCCCTCACACGCACGCTCCACCTAAAGCGTTGCCGTACCCTCACCTGGACCCTAAACCGTCCCCGTCCCCTAACCCTAACCCTAGCCCGAACCCTAGCCCTAACCCTTCCCCGAAGCCTGACCCACACGCGTCCCCTAATCCTAACCCGTACGCTAACACTAACCCGCGCCCTCACACGCACGCTCCCCCTAAAGCGTTGCCGTACCCTCACCTGAACCCTAAACCGTCCCCGTCCCCTAACCCTAACCCTAGCCCGAACCCTAACCCTAACCCTTCCCCGAAGCCTGACCCTCACCCGTCCCCTAATCCTAACACGTACGCTAACACTAACCCGCGCCCTCACACGCACGCTCCCCCTAAAGCGTTGCCGTACCCTCACCTGGACCCTAAACCGTCCCCGTCCCCTAACCCTAACCCTAGCCCGAAACCTAACTCTAACCCTTCCCCGAAGCCTGACCCTCACCCGTGCCCTAATCCTAACCCGTACGCTAACACTAACCCGCGCCCTCACACGCACGCTCCCCCTAAAGCGTTGCCGTACCCTCACTTGGACCCTAAACCGTCCCCGTCCCCTAACCCTAACCCTAGCCCGAACCCTAACCCTAACCCTTCCCCGAAGCCTGACCCTCACCCGTCCCCTAATCCTAACCCGTACGCTAACACTAACCCGCGCCCTCACACGCACGCTCCCCCTAAAGCATTGCCGTACCCTCACCTGGACCCTAAACCGTCCACGTCCCCTAACCCTAACCCTAACCCGAACCCTAACCCTAACACTTCCCCGAAGCCTAACCCTCACCCGTCCCCTAATCCTAACCCGTACGCTAACACTAACTCGCGCCCTCACACGCACGCTCCCCCTAAAGCATTGCCGTACCCTCACCTGGACCCTAAACCGTCCCCGTCCACTAACCCTAACCCTAGCCAGAACCACAGCCCTAACCCTTCCCCGAAGCCTGACCCTCACCCGTGCCCTAATCCTAACCCGTACGCTAACACTAACCCACGCCCTCACACGCACGCTCCCCCTAAAGCGTTGCCGTACCCTCACCTGGACCCTAAACCGTCCCCGTCCACTAACCCTAACCCTAGCCAGAATCACAGCCCTAACGCTTCCCCGAAGCCTGACCCTCACCCGTCCCCTAATCCTAACCCGTACGCTAACACTAACCCGCGCCCTCACACGCACGCTCCCCCTAAAGCGTTGCCGTACCCTCACCTGGACCCTAAACCGTCCCCGTCCCCTAACCCTAACCCTAGCCCGAACCCTAACCCTAACCCTTCCCCGAAGCCTGACCCTCACCCGTCCCCTAATCCTAACACGTACGCTAACACTAACCCGCGCCCTCACACGCACGCTCCCCCTAAAGCGTTGCCGTACCCTCAACTGGACCCTAAACCGTCCCCGTCCCCTAACCCTAACCCTAGCCCGAACCCTAACCCTAACCCTTCCCCGAAGCCTGACCCTCACCCGTGCCCTAATCCTAACCCGTACGCTAACACTAACCCGCGCCCTCACACGCACGCTCCCCCTAAAGCGTTGCCGTACCCTCACTTGGACCCTAAACCGTCCCCGTCCCCTAACCCTAACCCTAGCCCGAACCCTAACCCTAACCCTTCCCCGAAGCCTGACCCTCACCCGTCCCCTAATCCTAACCCGTACGCTAACACTAACCCGCGCCCTCACACGCACGCTCCCCCTAAAGCATTGCCGTACCCTCACCTGGACCCTAAACCGTCCCCGTCCCCTAACCCTAACCCTAGCCCGAACCCTAACCCTAACCCTTCCCCGAAGCCTGACCCTCACCCGTCCCCTAATCCTAACCCGTACGCTAACACTAACCCGCGCCCTCACACGCACGCTCCCCCTAAAGCATTGCCGTACCCTCACCTGGACCCTAAACCGTCCCCGTCCCCTAACCCTAACCCTAGCCCGAACCCTAACCCTAACCCTTCCCCGAAGCCTGACCCTCACCCGTGCCCTAATCCTAACCCGTACGCTAACACTAACCTGCGCCCTCACACGCACGCTCCCCCTAAAGCGTTGCCGTACCCTCACCTGGACCCTAAACCGTCCCCGTCCCCTAACCCTAACCCTAGCCCGAACCCTAACCCTAACCCTTCCCCGAAGCCTGACCCTCACCCGTGCCGTAATCCTAACCCGTACGCTAACACTAACCCGCGCCCTCACACGCACGCTCCCCCTAAAGCGTTGCCGTACCCTCACTTGGACCCTAAACCGTCCCCGTCCCCTAACCCTAACCCTAGCCCGAACCCTAACCCTAACCCTTCCCCGAAGCCTGACCCTCACCCGTCCCCTAATCCTAACCCGTACGCTAACACTAACCCGCGCCCTCACACACACGCTCCCCCTAAAGCGTTGCCGTACCCTCACCTGGACCCTAAACCGTCCCCGTCCCCTAACCCTAACCCTAGCCCGAACCCTAACCCTAACCCTTCCCCGAAGCCTGACCCTCACCCGTGCCCTAATCCTAACCCGTACGCTAACACTAACCCACGCCCTCACACGCACGCTCCCCCTAAAGCGTTGCCGTACCCTCACCTGGACCCTAAACCGTCCCCGTCCACTAACCCTAACCCTAGCCAGAACCACAGCCCTAACCCTTCCCCGAAGCCTGACCCTCACCCGTCCCCTAATCCTAACCCGTACGCTAACACTAACCCGCGCCCTCACACGCACGCTTCCCCTAAAGGGTTGCCGTACCCTCACCTGGACCCTAAACCGTCCCCGTCCCCTAACCCTAACCCTAGCCCGAACCCTAACCCTAACCCTTCCCCGAAGCCTGACCCTCACCCGTGCCCTAATCCTAACCCGTACGCTAACACTAACCCGCGCCCTCACACGCACACTCCCCCTAAAGCGTTGCCGTACCCTCACTTGGACCCTAAACCGTCCCCGTCCCCTAACCCTAACCCTAGCCCGAACCCTAACCCTAACCCTTCCCCGAAGCCTGACCCTCACCCGTCCCCTAATCCTAACCAGTACGCTAACACTAACCCACGCCCTCACACGCACGCTCCCCCTAAAGCGTTGCCGTACCCTCACCTGGACCCTAAACCGTCCCCGTCCCCTAACCCTAACCCTAGCCCGAACCCTAACCCTAACCCTTCCCCGAAGCCTGACCCTCACCCGTGCCCTACTCCTAACCCGTACGCTAACACTAACCCGCGCCCTCACACGCACGCTCCCCCTATAGCGTTGCCGTACCCTCACCTGGACCCTAAACCGTCCCCGTCCCCTAACCCTAACCCTAGCCAGAACCACAGCCCTAACCCTTCCCCGAAGCCTGACCCTCACCCGTGCCCTAATCCTAACCCGTACGCTAACACTAACCCACGCCCTCACACGCACGCTCCCCCTAAAGCGTTGCCGTACCCTCACCTGGACCCTAAACCGTCCCCGTCCACTAACCCTAACCCTAGCCAGAATCACAGCCCTAACGCTTCCCCGAAGCCTGACCCTCACCCGTCCCCTAATCCTAACCCGTACGCTAACACTAACCCGCGCCCTCACACGCACGCTCCCCCTAAAGCGTTGCCGTACCCTCACCTGAACCCTAAACCGTCCCCGTCCCCTAACCCTAACCCTAGCCCGAACCCTAACCCTAACCCTTCCCCGAAGCCTGACCCTCACCCGTCCCCTAATCCTAACACGTACGCTAACACTAACCCGCGCCCTCACACGCACGCTCCCCCTAAAGCGTTGCCGTACCCTCAACTGGACCCTAAACCGTCCCCGTCCCCTAACCCTAACCCTAGCCCGAACCCTAACCCTAACCCTTCCCCGAAGCCTGACCCTCACCCGTCCCCTAATCCTAACACGTACGCTAACACTAACCCGCGCCCTCACACGCACGCTCCCCCTAAAGCGTTGCCGTACCCTCACCTGGACCCTAAACCGTCCCCGTCCCCTAACCCTAACCCTAGCCCGAACCCTAACCCTAACCCTTCCCCGAAGCCTGACCATCACCCGTCCCCTAATCCTAACACGTACGCTAACACTAACCCGCGCCCTCACACGCACGCTCCCCCTAAAGCGTTGCCGTACCCTCAACTGGACCCTAAACCGTCCCCGTCCCCTAACCCTAACCCTAGCCCGAACCCTAACCCTAACCCTTCCCCGAAGCCTGACCCTCACCCGTGCCCTAATCCTAACCCGTACGCTAACACTAACCCGCGCCCTCACACGCACGCTCCCCCTAAAGCGTTGCCGTACCCTCACTTGGACCCTAAACCGTCCCCGTCCCCTAACCCTAACCCTAGCCCGAACCCTAACCCTAACCCTTCCCCGAAGCCTGACCCTCACCCGTCCCCTAATCCTAACCCGTACGCTAACACTAACCCGCGCCCTCACACGCACGCTCCCCCTAAAGCATTGCCGTACCCTCACCTGGACCCTAAACCGTCCCCGTCCCCTAACCCTAACCCTAGCCCGAACCCTAACCCTAACCCTTCCCCGAAGCCTGACCCTCACCCGTCCCCTAATCCTAACCCGTACGCTAACACTAACCCGCGCCCTCACACGCACGCTCCCCCTAAAGCATTGCCGTACCCTCACCTGGACCCTAAACCGCCCCCCTCCCCTAACCCTAACCCTAGCCCGAACCCTAACCCTAACCCTTCCCCGAAGCCTGACCCTCACCCGTCCCCTAATCCTAACCCGTACGCTAACACTAACCCGCGCCCTCACACGCACGCTCCCCCTAAAGCGTTGCCGTACCCTCACCTGGACCCTAAACCGTCCCCGTCCCCTAACCCTAACCCTAGCCCGAACCCTAACCCTAACCCTTCCCCGAAGCCTGACCCTCACCCGGGCCCTAATCCTAACCCGTACGCTAACACTAACCCGCGCCCTCACACGCACGCTCCCCCTAAAGCGTTGCCGTACCCTCACCTGGACCCTAAACCGTCCCCGTCCCCTAAACCTAACCCTAGCCCGAACCCTAACCCTAACCCTTTCCCGAAGCCTGACCCTCACCCGTCCCCTAATCCTAACCCGTACGCTAACACTAACCCGCGCCCTCACACGCACGCTCCCCCTAAAGCGTTGCCGTACCCTCACCTGGACCCTAAACCGTCCCCGTCCACTAACCCTAACCCTAGCCAGAACCACAGCCCTAACCCTTCCCCGAAGCCTGACCCTCACCCGTCCCCTAATCCTAACCCGTACGATAACACTAACCCGCGCCCTCACACACACGCTCCCCCTAAAGCGTTGCCGTACCCTCACCTGGACCCTAAACCGTCCCCGTACCCTAACCCTAACCCTAGCCCGAACCCTAACCCTTCCCCGAAGCCTGACCCTCACCCGTGCCCTAATCCTAACCCGTACGCTAACACTAACCCGCGCCCTCACACGCACGCTCCCCCTAAAGCGTTGCCGTACCCTCACTTGGACCCTAAACCGTCCCCGTCCCCTAACCCTAACCCTAGCCCGAACCCTAACCCTAACCCTTCCCCGAAGCCTGACCCTCACCCGTCCCCTAATCCTAACCCGTACGCTAACACTAACCCGCGCCCTCACACACACGCTCCCCCTAAAGCGTTGCCGTACCCTCACCTGGACCCTAAACCGTCCCCGTCCCCTAACCCTAACCCTAGCCCGAACCCTAACCCTAACCCTTCCCCGAAGCCTGACCCTCACCCGTCCCCTAATCCTAACCCATACGCTAACACTAACCCGCGCCCTCACACGCACGCTCCCCCTAAAGCGTTGCCGTACCCTCACCTGGACCCTAAACCGTCCCCGTCCCCTAACCCTAACCCTAGCCCGAACCCTAACCTTAACCCTTCCCCGAAGCCTGAACCTCACCCGTCCCCTACTCCTAACCCGTACGCTAACGCTAACCCGCGCCCTCACTCGCACGCTCCCCCTATAGCGTTGCCGTACCCTCACCTGGACCCTAAACCGTCCCCGTCCCCTAACACTAACCCTAGCCCGAACCCTAACCCTAACCCTTCCCCGAAGCCTGACCCTCACCCGTCCCCTAATCCTAACCCGTACGCTAACGCTAAACCGCGCCCTCACACGCACGCTCCCCCTAAAGCGTTGCCGTACCCTCACCTGGACCCTAAACCGTCCCCGTCCCCTAACCCTAACCCTAGCCCGAACCCTAACCCTAACCCTTCCCCGAAGCCTGACCCCACCCGTGCCCTAATCCTAACCCGGACGCTAACACTAACCCACGCCCTCACACGCACGCTCCCCCTAAAGCGTTGCCGTACCCTCACCTGGACCCTAAACCGTCCCCGTCCACTAACCCTAACCCTAGCCAGAACCACAGCCCTAACCCTTCCCCGAAGCCTGACTCTCACCCGTCCCCTAATCCTAACCCGTACGCTAACACTAACCCGCGCCCTCACACGCACGCTCCCCCTAAAGCGTTGCCGTACCCTCACCTGGACCCTAAACCGTCCCCGTACCCTAACCCTAACCCTAGCCCGAACCCTAACCCTAACCCTTCCCCGAAGCCTGACCCTCACCCGTGCCCTAATCCTAACCCGTACGCTAACACTAACCCGCGCCCTCACACGCACACTCCCCCTAAAGCGTTGCCGTACCCTCACTTGGACCCTAAACCGTCCCCGTCCCCTAACCCTAACCCTAGCCCGAACCCTAACCCTAACCCTTCCCCGAAGCCTGACCCTCACCCGTCCCCTAATCCTAACCCGTACGCTAACACTAACCCGCGCCCTCACACGCACGCTCCCCCTAAAGCGTTGCCGTACCCTCACCTGGACCCTAAACCGTCCCCGTACCCTAACCCTAACCCTAGCCCGAACCCTAACCCTAACCCTTCCCCGAAGCCTGACCCTCACCCGTGCCCTAATCCTAACCCGTACGCTAACACTAACCCGCGCCCTCACACGCACACTCCCCCTAAAGCGTTGCCGTACCCTCACTTGTACCCTAAACCGTCCCCGTCCCCTAACCCTAACCCTAGCCCGAACCCTAACCCTAACCCTTCCCCGAAGCCTGACCCTCACCCGTCCCCTAATCCTAACCCGTACGCTAACACTAACCCGCGTCCTCACACGCACGCTCCCCCTAAAGCGTTGCCGTACCCTCACCTGGACCCTAAACCGTCCCCGTCCCCTAACCCTAACCCTAGCCCGAACCCTAACCCTAACCCTTCCCCGAAGCCTGACCCTCACCCGTCCCCTACTCCTAACCCGTACGCTAACGCTAACCCGCGCCCTCACACGCACGCTCCCCCTATAGCGTTGCCGTACCCTCACCTGGACCCTAAACCGTCCCCGTCCACTAACCCTAACCCTAGCCAGAACCACAGCCCTAACCCTTCCCCGAAGCCTGACCCTCACCCGTGCCCTAATCCTAACCCGTACGCTAACACTAACCCACGCCCTCACACGCACGCTCCCCCTAAAGCGTTGCCGTACCCTCACCTGGATCCTAAACCGTCCCCGTCCACTAACCCTAACCCTAGCCAGAATCACAGCCCTAACCCTTCCCCGAAGCCTGACCCTCACCCGTCCCCTAATCCTAACCCGTACGCTAACACTAACCCGCGCCCTCACACGCACGCTCCCCCTAAAGCGTTGCCGTACCCTCACCTGAACCCTAAACCGTCCCCGTCCCCTAACCCTAACCCTAGCCCGAACCCTAACCCTAACCCTTCCCCGAAGCCTGACCCTCACCCGTCCCCTAATCCTAACCCGTACGCTAACACTAACCCGCGCCCTCACACGCACGCTCCCCCTAAAGCGTTGCCGTACCCTCACCTGGACCCTAAACCGTCCCCGTCCCCTAACCCTAACCCTAGCCCGAACCCTAACCCTAACCCTTCCCCGAAGCCTGACCCTCACCCATCCCCTAATCCTAACCCGTACGCTAACACTAACCCGCGCCCTCACACGCACGCTCCCCCTAAAGCGTTGCCGTACCCTCACCTGGACCCTAAACCGTCCCCGTCCCCTAACCCTAACCCTAGCCTGAACCCTAACCCTAACCCTTCCCCGAAGCCTGACCCTCACCCGTCCCCTACTCCTAACCCGTACGCTAACGCTAACCCGCGCCCTCACTCGCACGCTCCCCCTATAGCGTTGCCGTACCCTCACCTGGACCCTAAACCGTCCCCGTCCCCTAACCCTAACCCTAGCCCGAACCCTAACCCTAACCCTTCCCCGAAGCCTGACCCTCACCCGTGCCCTAATCCTAACCCGTACGCTAACGCTAACCCGCGCCCTCACACGCACGCTCCCCCTATAACGTTGCCGTACCCTCACCTGGACCCTAAACCGTCCCCGTCCACTAACCCTAACCCTAGCCAGAACCACAGCCCTAACCCTTCCCCGAAGCCTGACCCTCACCCGTGCCCTAATCCTAACCCGTACGCTAACACTAACCCACGCCCTCACACGCACGCTCCCCCTAAAGCGTTGCCGTACCCTCACCTGGACCCTAAACCGTCCCCGTCCACTAACCCTAACCCTAGCCAGAATCACAGCCCTAACCCTTCCCCGAAGCCTGACCCTCACCCGTCCCCTAATCCTAACCCGTACGCTAACACTAACCCGCGCCCTCACACGCACGCTCCCCCTAAAGCGTTGCCGTACCCTCACCTGAACCCTAAACCGTCCCCGTCCCCTAACCCTAACCCTAGCCCGAACCCTAACCCTAACCCTTCCCCGAAGCCTGACCCTCACCCGTCCCCTAATCCTAACACGTACGCTAACACTAACCCGCGCCCTCACACGCACGCTCCCCCTAAAGCGTTGCCGTACCCTCAACTGGACCCTAAACCGTCCCCGTCCCCTAACCCTAACCCTAGCCCGAACCCTAACCCTAACCCTTCCCCGAAGCCTGACCCTGACCCGTCCCCTAATCCTAACCCGTACGCTAACACTAACCCGCGCCCTCACACGCACGCTCCCCCTAAAGCGTTGCCGTACCCTCACCTGGACCCTAAACCGTCCCCGTCCCCTAACCCTAACCCTAGCCCGAACCCTAACCCTAACCCTTCCCCGAAGCCTGACCCTCACCCGTCCCCTACTCCTAACCCGTACGCTAACGCTAACCCGCGCCCTCACTCGCACGCTCCCCCTATAGCGTTGCCGTACCCTCACCTGGACCCTAAACCGTCCCCGTCCCCTAACCCTAACCCTAGCCCGAACCCTAACCCTAACCCTTCCCCGAAGCCTGACCCTCACCCGTGCCCTAATCCTAACCCGTACGCTAACGCTAACCCGCGCCCTCACACGCACGCTCCCCCTATAACGTTGCCGTACCCTCACCTGGACCCTAAACCGTCCCCGTCCACTAACCCTAACCCTAGCCAGAACCACAGCCCTAACCCTTCCCCGAAGCCTGACCCTCACCCGTGCCCTAATCCTAACCCGTACGCTAACACTAACCCACGGCCTCACACGCACGCTCCCCCTAAAGCGTTGCCGTACCCTCACCTGGACCCTAAACCGTCCCCGTCCACTAACCCTAACCCTAGCCAGAATCACAGCCCTAACCCTTCCCCGAAGCCTGACCCTCACCCGTCCCCTAATCCTAACCCGTACGCTAACACTAACCCGCGCCCTCACACGCACGCTCCCCCTAAAGCGTTGCCGTACCCTCACCTGAACCCTAAACCGTCCCCGTCCCCTAACCCTAACCCTAGCCCGAACCCTAACCCTAACCCTTCCCCGAAGCCTGACCCTCACCCGTCCCCTAATCCTAACACGTACGCTAACACTAACCGGCGCCCTCACACGCACGCTCCCCCTAAAGCGTTGCCGTACCCTCAACTGGACCCTAAACCGTCCCCGTCCCCTAACCCTAACCCTAGCCCGAACCCTAACCCTAACCCTTCCCCGAAGCCTGACCCTCACCCGTCCCCTAATCCTAACACGTACGCCAACACTAACCCGCGCCCTCACACGCACGCTCCCCCTAAAGCGTTGCCGTACCCTCACCTGGACCCTAAACCGTCCCCGTCCCCTAACCCTAACCCTAGCCCGAAACCTAACTCTAACCGTTCCCCGAAGCCTGACCCTCACCCGTGCCCTAATCCTAACCCGTACGCTAACACTAACCCGCGCCCTCACACGCACGCTCCCCCTAAAGCGTTGCCGTACCCTCACTTGGACCCTAAACCGTCCCCGTCCCCTAACCCTAACCCTAGCCCAAACCCTAACCCTAACCCTTCCCCGAAGCCTGACCCTCACCCGTCCCCTAATCCTAACCCGTACGCTAACACTAACCCGCGCCCTCACACGCACGCTCCCCCTAAAGCATTGCCGTACCCTCACCTGGACCCTAAACCGTCCCCGTCCCCTAACCCTAAGCCTAGCCCGAACCCTAACCCTAACCCTTCCCCGAAGCCTGACCCTCACCCGTCCCCTAATCCTAACCCGTACGCTAACACTAACCCGCGCCCTCACACGCACGCTCCCCCTAAAGCATTGCCGTACCCTCACCTGGACCCGAAACCGTCCCCGTCCCCTAACCCTAACCCTAGCCCGAACCCTAACCCTAACCCTTCCCCGAAGCCTGACCCTCACCCGGGCCCTAATCCTAACCCGTACGCTAACACTAACCCGCGCCCTCACACGCACGCTCCCCCTAAAGCATTGCCGTACCCTCACCTGGACCCTAAACCGTCCCCGTCCCCTAACCCTAACCCTAGCCCGAACCCTAACCCTAACCCTTCCCCGAAGCCTGACCCTCACCCGTCCCCTAATCCTAACCCGTACGCTAACACTAACCCGCGCCCTCACACGCACGCTCCCCCTAAAGCGTTGCCGTACCCTCACCTGGACCCTAAACCGTCCCCGTCCCCTAACCCTAACCCTAGCCCGAACCCTAACCCTAACCCTTCCCCGAAGCCTGACCCTCACCCGGGCCCTAATCCTAACCCGTACGCTAACACTAACCCGCGCCCTCACACGCACGCTCCCCCTAAAGCGTTGCCGTACCCTCACCTGGACCCTAAACCGTCCCCGTCCCCTAAACCTAACCCTAGCCCGAACCCTAACCCTAACCCTTTCCCGAAGCCTGACCCTCACCCGTCCCCTAATCCTAACCCGTACGCTAACACTAACCCGCGCCCTCACACGCACGCTCCCCCTAAAGCGTTGCCGTACCCTCACCTGGACCCTAAACCGTCCCCGTCCACTAACCCTAACCCTAGCCAGAACCACAGCCCTAACCCTTCCCCGAAGCCTGACCCTCACCCGTCCCCTAATCCTAACCCGTACGATAACACTAACCCGCGCCCTCACACGCACGCTCCCCCTAAAGCGTTGCCGTACCCTCACCTGGACCCTAAACCGTCCCCGTACCCTAACCCTAACCCTAGCCCGAACCCTAACCCTAACCCTTCCCCGAAGCCTGACCCTCACCCGTGCCCTAATCCTAACCCGTACGCTAACACTAACCCGCGCCCTCACACGCACGCTCCCCCTAAAGCGTTGCCGTACCCTCACTTGGACCCTAAACCGTCCCCGTCCCCTAACCCTAACCCTAGCCCGAACCCTAACCCTAACCCTTCCCCGAAGCCTGACCCTCACCCGTCCCCTAATCCTAACCCGTACGCTAACACTAACCCGCGCCCTCACACACACGCTCCCCCTAAAGCGTTGCCGTACCCTCACCTGGACCCTAAACCGTCCCCGTCCCCTAACCCTAACCCTAGCCCGAACCCTAACCCTAACCCTTCCCCGAAGCCTGACCCTCACCCGTCCCCTAATCCTAACCCGTACGCTAACACTAACCCGCGCCCTCACACGCACGCTCCCCCTAAAGCGTTGCCGTACCCTCACCTGGACCCTAAACCGTCCCCGTCCCCTAACCCTAACCCTAGCCCGAACCCTAACCTTAACCCTTCCCCGAAGCCTGAACCTCACCCGTGCCCTACTCCTAACCCGTACGCTAACGCTAACCCGCGCCCTCACTCGCACGCTCCCCCTATAGCGTTGCCGTACCCTCACCTGGACCCTATACCGTCCCCGTCCCCTAACACTAACCCTAGCCCGAACCCTAACCCTAACCCTTCCCCGAAGCCTGACCCTCACCCGTCCCCTAATCTTAACCCGTACGCTAACGCTAAACCGCGCCCTCACACGCACGCTCCCCCTAAAGCGTTGCCGTACCCTCACCTGGACCCTAAACCGTCCCCGTCCCCTAACCCTAACCCTAGCCCGAACCCTAACCCTAACCCTTCCCCGAAGCCTGACCCCACCCGTGCCCTAATCCTAACCCGTACGTTAACACTAACCCACGCCCTCACACGCACGCTCCCCCTAAAGCGTTGCCGTACCCTCACCTGGACCCTAAACCGTCCCCGTCCACTAACCCTAACCCTAGCCAGAACCACAGCCCTAACCCTTCCCCGAAGCCTGACTCTCACCCGTCCCCTAATCCTAACCCGTACGCTAACACTAACCCGCGCCCTCACACGCACGCTCCCCCTAAAGCGTTGCCGTACCCTCACCTGGACCCTAAACCGTCCCCGTACCCTAACCCTAACCCTAGCCCGAACCCTAACCCTAACCCTTCCCCGAAGCCTGACCCTCACCCGTGCCCTAATCCTAACCCGTACGCTAACACTAACCCGCGCCCTCACACGCACACTCCCCCTAAAGCGTTGCCGTACCCTCACTTGGACCCTAAACCGTCCCCGTCCCCTAACCCTAACCCTAGCCCGAACCCTAACCCTAACCCTTCCCCGAAGCCTGACCCTCACCCGTCCCCTAATCCTAACCCGTACGCTAACACTAACCCGCGCCCTCACACGCACGCTCCCCCTAAAGCGTTGCCGTACCCTCACCTGGACCCTAAACCGTCCCCGTACCCTAACCCTAACCCTAGCCCGAACCCTAACCCTAACCCTTCCCCGAAGCCTGACCCTCACCCGTGCCCTAATCCTAACCCGTACGCTAACACTAACCCGCGCCCTCACACGCACACTCCCCCTAAAGCGTTGCCGTACCCTCACTTGGACCCTAAACCGTCCCCGTCCCCTAACCCTAACCCTAGCCCGAACCCTAACCCTAACCCTTCCCCGAAGCCTGACCCTCACCCGTCCCCTAATCCTAACCCGTACGCTAACACTAACCCGCGTCCTCACACGCACGCTCCCCCTAAAGCGTTGCCGTACCCTCACCTGGACCCTAAACCGTCCCCGTCCCCTAACCCTAACCCTAGCCCGAACCCTAACCCTAACCCTTCCCCGAAGCCTGACCCTCACCCGTCCCCTACTCCTAACCCGTACGCTAACGCTAACCCGCGCCCTCACACGCACGCTCCCCCTATAGCGTTGCCGTACCCTCACCTGGACCCTAAACCGTCCCCGTCCACTAACCCTAACCCTAGCCAGAACCACAGCCCTAACCCTTCCCCGAAGCCTGACCCTCACCCGTGCCCTAATCCTAACCCGTACGCTAACACTAACCCACGCCCTCACACGCACGCTCCCCCTAAAGCGTTGCCGTACCCTCACCTGGATCCTAAACCGTCCCCGTCCACTAACCCTAACCCTAGCCAGAATCACAGCCCTAACCCTTCCCCGAAGCCTGACCCTCACCCGTCCCCTAATCCTAACCCGTACGCTAACACTAACCCGCGCCCTCACACGCACGCTCCCCCTAAAGCGTTGCCGTACCCTCACCTGAACCCTAAACCGTCCCCGTCCCCTAACCCTAACCCTAGCCCGAACCCTAACCCTAACCCTTCCCCGAAGCCTGACCCTCACCCGTCCCCTAATCCTAACACGTACGCTAACACTAACCCGCGCCCTCACACGCACGCTCCCCCTAAAGCGTTGCCGTACCCTCAACTGGACCCTAAACCGTCCCCGTCCCCTAACCCTAACCCTAGCCCGAACCCTAACCCTAACCCTTCCCCGAAGCCTGACCCTCACCCGGGCCCTAATCCTAACACGTACGCTAACACTAACCCGCGCCCTCACACGCACGCTCCCCCTAAAGCGTTGCCGTACCCTCACCTGGACCCTAAACCGTCCCCGTCCCCTAACCCTAACCCTAGCCCGAAACCTAACTCTAACCGTTCCCCGAAGCCTGACCCTCACCCGTGCCCTAATCCTAACCCGTACGCTAACACTAACCCACGCCCTCACACGCACGCTCCCCCTAAAGCGTTGCCGTACCCTCACTTGGACCCTAAACCGTCCCCGTCCCCTAACCCTAACCCTAGCCCAAACCCTAACCCTAACCCTTCCCCGAAGCCTGACCCTCAACCGTCCCCTAATCCTAACCCGTACGCTAACACTAACCCGCGCCCTCACACGCACGCTCCCCCTAAAGCATTGCCGTACCCTCACCTGGACCCTAAACCATCCCCGTCCCCTAACCCTAACCCTAGCCCGAACCCTAACCCTAACCCTTCCCCGAAGCCTGACCCTCACCCGTCCCCTAATCCTAACCCGTACGCTAACACTAACCCGCGCCCTCACACGCACGCTCCCCCTAAAGCATTGCCGTACCCTCACCTGGACCCTAAACCGTCCCCGTCCCCTAACCCTAACCCTAGCCCGAACCCTAACCCTAACCCTTCCCCGAAGCCTGACCCTCACCCGTCCCCTAATCCTAACCCGTACGCTAACACTAACCCGCGCCCTCACACGCACGCTCCCCCTAAAGCGTTGCCGTACCCTCACCTGGACCCTAAACCGTCCCCGTCCCCTAACCCTAACCCTAGCCCGAACCCTAACCCTAACCCTTCCCCGAAGCCTGACCCTCACCC
The DNA here is from genome assembly GCF_951394435.1 of Stenella coeruleoalba. Classification (NCBI taxonomy): domain Eukaryota; kingdom Metazoa; phylum Chordata; class Mammalia; order Artiodactyla; family Delphinidae; genus Stenella; species Stenella coeruleoalba. The sequence goes on along the minus strand of NC_137161.1, from coordinate 62,807,609 downwards.
GTCCCCTAATCCTAACCCGTACGCTAACACTAACCCGCGCCCTCACACGCACGCTCCCCCTAAAGCGTTGCCGTACCCTCACCTGGACCCTAAACCGTCCCCGTCCCCTAACCCTAACCCTAGCCCGAACCCTAACCCTAACCCTTCCCCGAAGCCTGACCCTCACCCGTCCCCTAATCCTAACACGTACGCTAACACTAACCCGCGCCCTCACACGCACGCTCCCCCTAAAGCGTTGCCGTACCCTCAACTGGACCCTAAACCGTCCCCGTCCCCTAACCCTAACCCTAGCCCGAACCCTAACCCTAAACCTTCCCCGAAGCCTGACCCTCACCCGTCCCCTAATCCTAACACGTACGCTAACACTAACCCGCGCCCTCACACGCACGCTCCCCCTAAAGCGTTGCCGTACCCTCACCTGGACCCTAAACCGTCCCCGTCCCCTAACCCTAACCCTAGCCCGAAACCTAACTCTAACCGTTCCCCGAAGCCTGACCCTCACCCGTGCCCTAATCCTAACCCGTACGCTAACACTAACCCGCGCCCTCACACGCACGCTCCCCCTAAAGCGTTGCCGTACCCTCACTTGGACCCTAAACCGTCCCCGTCCCCTAACCCTAACCCTAGCCCAAACCCTAACCCTAACCCTTCCCCGAAGCCTGACCCTCACCCGTCCCCTAATCCTAACCCGTACGCTAACACTAACCCGCGCCCTCACACGCACGCTCCCCCTAAAGCATTGCCGTACCCTCACCTGGACCCTAAACCGTCCCCGTCCCCTAACCCTAACCCTAGCCCGAACCCTAACCCTAACCCTTCCCCGAAGCCTGACCCTCACCCGTGCCCTAATCCTAACCCGTACGCTAACACTAACCCGCGCCCTCACACGCACGCTCCCCCTAAAGCGTTGCCGTACCCTCACCTGGACCCTAAACCGTCCCCGTCCCCTAACCCTAACCCTAGCCCGAACCCTAACCCTAACCCTTCCCCGAAGCCTGACCCTCACCCGTGCCCTAATCCTAACCCGTACGCTAACACTAACCCGCGCCCTTAAACGCACGCTCCCCCTAAAGCGTTGCCGTACCCTCACCTGGACCCTAAACCGTCCCCGTCCACTAACCCTAACCCTAGCCAGAACCACAGCCCTAACCCTTCCCCGAAGCCTGACCCTCACCCGTGCCCTAATCCTAACCCGTACGCTAACACTAACCCACGCCCTCACACGCACGCTCCCCCTAAAGCGTTGCCGTACCCTCACCTGGATCCTAAACCATCCCCGTCCACTAACCCTAACCCTAGCCAGAATCACAGCCCTAACCCTTCCCCGAAGCCTGACCCTCACCCGTCTCCTAATCCTAACCCGTACGCTAACACTAACCCGCGCCCTCACACGCACGCTCCCCCTAAAGCGTTGCCGTACCCTCACCTGAACCCTAAACCGTCCCCGTCCCCTAACCCTAACCCTAGCCCGAACCCTAACCCTAACCCTTCCCCGAAGCCTGACCCTCACCCGTCCCCTAATCCTAACCCGTACGCTAACACTAACCCGCGCCCTCACACGCACGCTCCCCCTAAAGCGTTGCCGTACCCTCAACTGGACCCTAAACCGTCCCCGTCCCCTAACCCTAACCCTAGCCCGAACCCTAACCCTAACCCTTCCCCGAAGCCTGACCCTCACCCGTCCCCTAATCCTAACCCGTACGCTAACACTAACCCGCGCCCTCACACACACGCTCCCCCTAAAGCGTTGCCGTACCCTCACCTGGACCCTAAACCGTCCCCGTCCCCTAACCCTAACCCTAGCCCGAACCCTAACCCTAACCCTGCCCCGAAGCCTGACCCTCACCCATCCCCTAATCCTAACCCGTACGCTAACACTAACCCGCGCCCTCACACGCACGCTCCCCCTAAAGCGTTGCCGTACCCTCACCTGGACCCTAAACCGTCCCCGTCCCCTAACCCTAACCCTAGGCTGAACCCTAACCCTAACCCTTCCCCGAAGCCTGACCCTCACCCGTCCCCTACTCCTAACCCGTACGCTAACGCTAACCCGCGCCCTCACTCGCACGCTCCCCCTATAGCGTTGCCGTACCCTCACCTGGACCCTAAACCGTCCCCGTCCCCTAACCCTAACCCTAGCCCGAACCCTAACCCTAACCCTTCCCCGAAGCCTGACCCTCACCCGTGCCCTAATCCTAACCCGTACGCTAACGCTAACCCGCGCCCTCACACGCACGCTCCCCCTATAACGTTGCCGTACCCTCACCTGGACCCTAAACCGTCCCCGTCCACTAACCCTAACCCTAGCCAGAACCACAGCCCTAACCCTTCCCCGAAGCCTGACCCTCACCCGTGCCCTAATCCTAACCCGTACGCTAACACTAACCCACGCCCTCACACGCACGCTCCCCCTAAAGCGTTGCCGTACCCTCACCTGGACCCTAAACCGTCCCCGTCCACTAACCCTAACCCTAGCCAGAATCACAGCCCTAACCCTTCCCCGAAGCCTGACCCTCACCCGTCCCCTAATCCTAACCCGTACGCTAACACTAACCCGCGCCCTCACACGCACGCTCCCCCTAAAGCGTTGCCGTACCCTCACCTGAACCCTAAACCGTCCCCGTCCCCTAACCCTAACCCTAGCCCGAACCCTAACCCTAACCCTTCCCCGAAGCCTGACCCTCACCCGTCCCCTAATCCTAACACGTACGCTAACACTAACCCGCGCCCTCACACGCACGCTCCCCCTAAAGCGTTGCCGTACCCTCAACTGGACCCTAAACCGTCCCCGTCCCCTAACCCTAACCCTAGCCCGAACCCTAACCCTAACCCTTCCCCGAAGCCTGACCCTGACCCGTCCCCTAATCCTAACCCGTACGCTAACACTAACCCGCGCCCTCACACGCACGCTCCCCCTAAAGCGTTGCCGTACCCTCACCTGGACCCTAAACCGTCCCCGTCCCCTAACCCTAACCCTAGCCCGAACCCTAATCCTAACCCTTCCCCGAAGCCTGACCCTCACCCGTCCCCTACTCCTAACCCGTACGCTAACGCTAACCCGCGCCCTCACTCGCACGCTCCCCCTATAGCGTTGCCGTACCCTCACCTGGACCCTAAACCGTCCCCGTCCCCTAACCCTAACCCTAGCCCGAACCCTAACCCTAACCCTTCCCCGAAGCCTGACCCTCACCCGTGCCCTAATCCTAACCCGTACGCTAACGCTAACCCGCGCCCTCACACGCACGCTCCCCCTATAAGGTTGCCGTACCCTCACCTGGACCCTAAACCGTCCCCGTCCACTAACCCTAACCCTAGCCAGAACCACAGCCCTAACCCTTCCCCGAAGCCTGACCCTCACCCGTGCCCTAATCCTAACCCGTACGCTAACACTAACCCACGGCCTCACACGCACGCTCCCCCTAAAGCGTTGCCGTACCCTCACCTGGACCCTAAACCGTCCCCGTCCACTAACCCTAACCCTAGCCAGAATCACAGCCCTAACCCTTCCCCGAAGCCTGACCCTCACCCGTGCCCTAATCCTAACCCGTACGCTAACACTAACCCGCGCCCTCACACGCACGCTCCCCCTAAAGCGTTGCCGTACCCTCACTTGGACCCTAAACCGTCCCCGACCCCTAACCCTAACCCTAGCCCAAACCCTAACCCTAACCCTTCCCCGAAGCCTGACCCTCACCCGTCCCCTAATCCTAACCCGTACGCTAACACTAACCCGCGCCCTCACACGCACGCTCCCCCTAAAGCATTGCCGTACCCTCACCTGGACCCTAAACCGTCCCCGTCCCCTAACCCTAACCCTAGCCCGAACCCTAACCCTAACCCTTCCCCGAAGCCTGACCCTCACCCGTCCCCTAATCCTAACCCGTACGCTAACACTAACCCGCGCCCTCACACGCACGCTCCCCCTAAAGCATTGCCGTACCCTCACCTGGACCCGAAACCGTCCCCGTCCCCTAACCCTAACCCTAGCCCGAACCCTAACCCTAACCCTTCCCCGAAGCCTGACCCTCACCCGTCCCCTAATCCTAACCCGTACGCTAACACTAACCCGCGCCCTCACACGCACGCTCCCCCTAAAGCATTGCCGTACCCTCACCTGGACCCTAAACCGTCCCCGTCCCCTAACCCTAACCCTAGCCCGAACCCTAACCCTAACCCTTCCCCGAAGCCTGACCCTCACCCGTCCCCTAATCCTAACCCGTACGCTAACACTAACCCGCGCCCTCACACGCACGCTCCCCCTAAAGCGTTGCCGTACCCTCACCTGGACCCTAAACCGTCCCCGTCCCCTAACCCTAACCCTAGCCCGAACCCTAACCCTAACCCTTCCCCGAAGCCTGACCCTCACCCGGGCCCTAATCCTAACCCGTACGCTAACACTAACCCGCGCCCTCACACGCACGCTCCCCCTAAAGCGTTGCCGTACCCTCACCTGGACCCTAAACCGTCCCCGTCCCCTAAACCTAACCCTAGCCCGAACCCTAACCCTAACCCTTTCCCGAAGCCTGACCCTCACCCGTCCCCTAATCCTAACCCGTACGCTAACACTAACCCGCGCCCTCACACGCACGCTCCCCCTAAAGCGTTGCCGTACCCTCACCTGGACCCTAAACCGTCCCCGTCCACTAACCCTAACCCTAGCCAGAACCACAGCCCTAACCCTTCCCCGAAGCCTGACCCTCACCCGTCCCCTAATCCTAACCCATACGATAACACTAACCCGCGCCCTCACACGCACGCTCCCCCTAAAGCGTTGCCGTACCCTCACCTGGACCCTAAACCGTCCCCGTACCCTAACCCTAACCCTAGCCCGAACCCTAACCCTAACCCTTCCCCGAAGCCTGACCCTCACCCGTGCCCTAATCCTAACCCGTACGCTAACACTAACCCGCGCCCTCACACGCACGCTCCCCCTAAAGCGTTGCCGTACCCTCACTTGGACCCTAAACCGTCCCCGTCCCCTAACCCTAACCCTAGCCCGAACCCTAAGCCTAACCCTTCCCCGAAGCCTGACCCTCACCCGTGCCCTAATCCTAACCCGTACGCTAACGCTAACCCGCGCCCTCACACGCACGCTCCCCAAATAACGTTGCCGTACCCTCACCTGGACCCTAAACCGTCCCCGTCCACTAACCCTAACCCTAGCCAGAACCACAGCCCTAACCCTTCCCCGAAGCCTGACCCTCACCCGTGCCCTAATCCTAACCCGTACGCTAACACTAACCCACGCCCTCACACGCACGCTCCCCCTAAAGCGTTGCCGTACCCTCACCTGGACCCTAAACCGTCCCCGTCCACTAACCCTAACCCTAGCCAGAATCACAGCCCTAACCCTTCCCCGAAGCCTGACCCTCACCCGTCCCCTAATCCTAACCCGTACGCTAACACTAACCCGCGCCCTCACACGCACGCTCCCCCTAAAGCGTTGCCGTACCCTCACCTGAACCCTAAACCGTCCCCGTCCCCTAACCCTAACCCTAGCCCGAACCCTAACCCTAACCCTTCCCCGAAGCCTGACCCTCACCCGTCCCCTAATCCTAACACGTACGCTAACACTAACCCGCGCCCTCACACGCACGCTCCCCCTAAAGCGTTGCCGTACCCTCAACTGGACCCTAAACCGTCCCCGTCCCCTAACCCTAACCCTAGCCCGAACCCTAACCCTAAACCTTCCCCGAAGCCTGACCCTCACCCGTCCCCTAATCCTAACACGTACGCTAACACTAACCCGCGCCCTCACACGCACGCTCCCCCTAAAGCGTTGCCGTACCCTCACCTGGACCCTAAACCGTCCCCGTCCCCTAACCCTAACCCTAGCCCGAAACCTAACTCTAACCGTTCCCCGAAGCCTGACCCTCACCCGTGCCCTAATCCTAACCCGTACGCTAACACTAACCCGCGCCCTCACACGCACGCTCCCCCTAAAGCGTTGCCGTACCCTCACTTGGACCCTAAACCGTCCCCGTCCCCTAACCCTAACCCTAGCCCAAACCCTAACCCTAACCCTTCCCCGAAGCCTGACCCTCACCCGTCCCCTAATCCTAACCCGTACGCTAACACTAACCCGCGCCCTCACACGCACGCTCCCCCTAAAGCATTGCCGTACCCTCACCTGGACCCTAAACCGTCCCCGTCCCCTAACCCTAACCCTAGCCCGAACCCTAACCCTAACCCTTCCCCGAAGCCTGACCCTCACCCGTCCCCTAATCCTAACCCGTACGCTAACACTAACCCGCGCCCTCACACGCACGCTCCTCCTAAAGCATTGCCGTACCCTCACCTGGACCCTAAACCGTCCCCGTCCCCTAACCCTAACCCTAGCCCGAACCCTAACCCTAACCCTTCCCCGAAGCCTGACCCTCACCCGTGCCCTAATCCTAACCCGTACGCTAACACTAACCCGCGCCCTTACACGCACGCTCCCCCTAAAGCGTTGCCGTACCCTCACCTGGACCCTAAACCGTCCCCGTCCACTAACCCTAACCCTAGCCAGAACCACAGCCCTAACCCTTCCCCGAAGCCTGACCCTCACCCGTCCCCTAATCCTAACCCGTACGATAACACTAACCCGCGCCCTCACACGCACGCTCCCCCTAAAGCGTTGCCGTACCCTCACCTGGACCCTAACCCGTCCCCGTACCCTAACCCTAACCCTAGCCCGAACCCTAACCCTAACCCTTCCCCGAAGCCTGACACTCACCCGTGCCCTAATCCTAACCCGTACGCTAACACTAACCCGCGCCCTCACACGCACGCTTCCCCTAAAGCGTTGCCGTACCCTCACTTGGACCCTAAACCGTCCCCGTCCCCTAACCCTAACCCTAACCCTAGCCCGAACCCTAACCCTAACCCTTCCTCGAAGCCTGACCCTCACCCGTCCCCTAATCCTAACCCGTACGCTAACACTAACCCGCGCCCTCACACACACGCTCCCCCTAAAGCGTTGCCGTACCCTCACCTGGACCCTAAACCGTCCCCGTCCCCTAACCCTAACCCTAGCCCGAACCCTAACCCTAACCCTTCCCCGAAGCCTGACCCTCACCCGTCCCCTAATCCTAACCCGTACGCTAACACTAAACCGCGCCCTCACACGCACGCTCCCCCTAAAGCGTTGCCGTACCCTCACCTGGACCCTAAACCGTCCCCGTCCCCTAACCCTAACCCTAGCCCGAACCCTAACCCTAACCCTTCCCCGAAGCCTGACCCTCACCCGTCCCCTACTCCTAACCCGTACGCTAACGCTAACCCGCGCCCTCACTCGCACGCTCCCCCTATAGCGTTGCCGTACCCTCACCTGGACCCTAAACCGTCCCCGTCCCCTAACCCTAACCCTAGCCCGAACCCTAACCCTAACCCTTCCCCGAAGCCTGACCCTCACCCGTCCCCTAATCCTAACCCGTACGCTAACGCTAAACCGCGCCCTCACACGCACGCTCCCCCTAAAGCGTTGCCGTACCCTCACCTGGACCCTAAACCGTCCCCGTCCCCTAACCCTAACCCTAGCCCGAACCCTAACCCTAACCCTTCCCCGAAGCCTGACCCTCACCCGTCCCCTAATCCTAACCCGTACGCTAACACTAACCCACGCCCTCACACGCACGCTCCCGCTAAAGCGTTGCCGTACCCTCACCTGGACCCTAAACCGTCCCCGTCCACTAACCCTAACCCTAGCCAGAACCACAGCCCTAACCCTTCCCCGAAGCCTGACCCTCACCCGTGCCCTAATCCTAACCCGTACGCTAACACTAACCCGCGCCCTCACACGCACGCTTCCCCTAAAGCGTTGCCGTACCCTCACCTGGACCCTAAACCGTCCCCGTCCACTAACCCTAACCCTAGCCCGAACCCTAACCCTAACCCTTCCCCGAAGCCTGACCCTCACCCGTGCCCTAATCCTAACCCGTACGCTAACACTAACCCGCGCCCTCACACGCACGCTCCCCCTAAAGCGTTGCCGTACCCTCACCTGGACCCTAAACCGTCCCCGTCCCCTAACCCTAACCCTAGCCCGAACCCTAACCCTAACCCTTCCCCGAAGCCTGACCCTCACCCGTCCCCTAATCCTAACCCGTACGCTAACACTAACCCGCGCCCTCACACGCACGCTCCCCCTAAAGCTTTGCCGTACCCTCACCTGGACCCTAAACCGTCCCCGTCCCCTAACCCTAACCCTAGCCCGAACCCTAACCCTAACCCTTCCCCGAAGCGTGACCCTCACCCGTCCCCTACTCCTAACCCGTACGCTAACGCTAACCCGCGCCCTCACACGCACGCTCCCCCTATAGCGTTGCCGTACCCTCACCTGGACCCTAAACCGTCCCCGTCCACTAACCCTAACCCTAGCCCGAACCCTAACCCTAAACCTTCCCCGAAGCCTGACCCTCACCCGTGCCCTAATCCTAACCCGTACGCTAACACTAACCCACGCCCTCACACGCACGCTCCCCCTAAAGCGTTGCCGTACCCTCACCTGGACCCTAAACCGTCCCCGTCCACTAACCCTAACCCTAGCCAGAACCACAGCCCTAACCCTTCCCCGAAGCCTGGCCCTCACCCGTCCCCTAATCCTAACCCGTACGCTAACACTAACCCGCGCCCTCACACGCACGCTCCCCCTAAAGCGTTGCCGTACCCTCACCTGGACCCTAAACCGTCCCCGTCCCCTAACGCTAACCCTTCCCCGAAGCCTGACCCTCACCCGTGCCCTAATCCTAACCCGTACGCTAACACTAACCCACGCCCTCACACGCACGCTCCCCCTAAAGCGTTGCCGTACCCTCACCTGGATCCTAAACCGTCCCCGTCCACTAACCCTAACCCTAGCCAGAATCACAGCCCTAACCCTTCCCCGAAGCCTGACCCTCACCCGTCCCCTAATCCTAACCCGTACGCTAACACTAACCCGCGCCCTCACACGCACGCTCCCCCTAAAGCGTTGCCGTACCCTCACCTGAACCCTAAACCGTCCCCGTCCCCTAACCCTAACCCTAGCCCGAACCCTAACCCTAACCCTTCCCCGAAGCCTGACCCTCACCCGTCCCCTAATCCTAACCCGTACGCTAACACTAACCCGCGCCCTCACACGCACGCTCCCCCTAAAGCGTTGCCGTACCCTCAACTGGACCCTAAACCGTCCCCGTCCCCTAACCCTAACCCTAGCCCGAACCCTAACCCTAACCCTTCCCCGAAGCCTGACCCTCACCCGTCCCCTAATCCTAACCCGTACGCTAACACTAACCCGCGCCCTCACACACACGCTCCCCCTAAAGCGTTGCCGTACCCTCACCTGGACCCTAAACCGTCCCCGTCCCCTAACCCTAACCCTAGCCCGAACCCTAACCCTAACCCTTCCCCGAAGCCTGACCCTCACCCATCCCCTAATCCTAACCCGTACGCTAACACTAACCCGCGCCCTCACACGCACGCTCCCCCTAAAGCGTTGCCGTACCCTCACCTGGACCCTAAACCGTCCCCGTCCCCTAACCCTAACCCTAGCCCGAACCCTAACCCTAACCCTTCCCCGAAGCCTGACCCTCACCCGTCCCCTACTCCTAACCCGTACGCTAACGCTAACCCGCGCCCTCACTCGCACGCTCCCCCTATAGCGTTGCTGTACCCTCACCTGGACCCTAAACCGTCCCCGTCCCCTAACCCTAACCCTAGCCCGAACCCTAAGCCTAACCCTTCCCCGAAGCCTGACCCTCACCCGTGCCCTAATCCTAACCCGTACGCTAACGCTAACCCGCGCCCTCACACGCACGCTCCCCCTATAACGTTGCCGTACCCTCACCTGGACCCTAAACCGTCCCCGTCCACTAACCCTAACCCTAGCCAGAACCACAGCCCTAACCCTTCCCCGAAGCCTGACCCTCACCCGTGCCCTAATCCTAACCCGTACGCTAACACTAACCCACGCCCTCACACGCACGCTCCCCCTAAAGCGTTGCCGTACCCTCACCTGGACCCTAAACCGTCCCCGTCCACTAACCCTAACCCTAGCCAGAATCACAGCCCTAACCCTTCCCCGAAGCCTGACCCTCACCCGTCCCCTAATCCTAACCCGTACGCTAACACTAACCCGCGCCCTCACACGCACGCTCCCCCTAAAGCGTTGCCGTACCCTCACCTGAACCCTAAACCGTCCCCGTCCCCTAACCCTAACCCTAGCCCGAACCCTAACCCTAACCCTTCCCCGAAGCCTGACCCTCACCCGTCCCCTAATCCTAACACGTACGCTAACACTAACCCGCGCCCTCACACGCACGCTCCCCCTACAGCGTTGCCGTACCCTCAACTGGACCCTAAACCGTCCCCGTCCCCTAACCCTAACCCTAGCCCGAACCCTAACCCTAACCCTTCCCCGAAGCCTGACCCTCACCCGGGCCCTAATCCTAACACGTACGCTAACACTAACCCGCGCCCTCACACGCACGCTCCCCCTAAAGCGTTGCCGTACCCTCACCTGGACCCTAAACCGTCCCCGTCCCCTAACCCTAACCCTAGCCCGAAACCTAACTCTAACCGTTCCCCGAAGCCTGACCCTCACCCGTGCCCTAATCCTAACCCGTACGCTAACACTAACCCGCGCCCTCACACGCACGCTCCCCCTAAAGCGTTGCCGTACCCTCACTTGGACCCTAAACCGTCCCCGTCCCCTAACCCTAACCCTAGCCCAAACCCTAACCCTAACCCTTCCCCGAAGCCTGACCCTCACCCGTCCCCTAATCCTAACCCGTACGCTAACACTAACCCGCGCCCTCACACGCACGCTCCCCCTAAAGCATTGCCGTACCCTCACCTGGACCCTAAACCGTCCCCGTCCCCTAACCCTAACCCTAGCCCGAACCCTAACCCTAACCCTTCCCCGAAGCCTGACCCTCACCCGTCCCCTAATCCTAACCCGTACGCTAACACTAACCCGCGCCCTCACACGCACGCTCCTCCTAAAGCATTGCCGTACCCTCACCTGGACCCTAAACCGTCCCCGTCCCCTAACCCTAACCCTAGCCCGAACCCTAACCCTAACCCTTCCCCGAAGCCTGACCCTCACCCGTGCCCTAATCCTAACCCGTACGCTAACACTAACCCGCGCCCTTACACGCACGCTCCCCCTAAAGCGTTGCCGTACCCTCACCTGGACCCTAAACCGTCCCCGTCCACTAACCCTAACCCTAGCCAGAACCACAGCCCTAACCCTTCCCCGAAGCCTGACCCTCACCCGTCCCCTAATCCTAACCCGTACGATAACACTAACCCGCGCCCTCACACGCACGCTCCCCCTAAAGCGTTGCCGTACCCTCACCTGGACCCTAATCCGTCCCCGTACCCTAACCCTAACCCTAGCCCGAACCCTAACCCTAACCCTTCCCCGAAGCCTGACACTCACCCGTGCCCTAATCCTAACCCGTACGCTAACACTAACCCGCGCCCTCACACGCACGCTTCCCCTAAAGCGTTGCCGTACCCTCACTTGGACCCTAAACCGTCCCCGTCCCCTAACCCTAACCCTAACCCTAGCCCGAACCCTAACCCTAACCCTTCCTCGAAGCCTGACCCTCACCCGTCCCCTAATCCTAACCCGTACGCTAACACTAACCCGCGCCCTCACACACACGCTCCCCCTAAAGCGTTGCCGTACCCTCACCTGGACCCTAAACCGTCCCCGTCCCCTAACCCTAACCCTAGCCCGAACCCTAACCCTAACCCTTCCCCGAAGCCTGACCCTCACCCGTCCCCTAATCCTAACCCGTACGCTAACACTAAACCGCGCCCTCACACGCACGCTCCCCCTAAAGCGTTGCCGTACCCTCACCTGGACCCTAAACCGTCCCCGTCCCCTAACCCTAACCCTAGCCCGAACCCTAACCCTAACCCTTCCCCGAAGCCTGACCCTCACCCGTCCCCTACTCCTAACCCGTACGCTAACGCTAACCCGCGCCCTCACTCGCACGCTCCCCCTATAGCGTTGCCGTACCCTCACCTGGACCCTAAACCGTCCCCGTCCCCTAACCCTAACCCTAGCCCGAACCCTAACCCTAACCCTTCCCCGAAGCCTGACCCTCACCCGTCCCCTAATCCTAACCCGTACGCTAACGCTAAACCGCGCCCTCACACGCACGCTCCCCCTAAAGCGTTGCCGTACCCTCACCTGGACCCTAAACCGTCCCCGTCCCCTAACCCTAACCCTAGCCCGAACCCTAACCCTAACCCTTCCCCGAAGCCTGACCCTCACCCGTCCCCTAATCCTAACCCGTACGCTAACACTAACCCACGCCCTCACACGCACGCTCCCGCTAAAGCGTTGCCGTACCCTCACCTGGACCCTAAACCGTCCCCGTCCACTAACCCTAACCCTAGCCAGAACCACAGCCCTAACCCTTCCCCGAAGCCTGACCCTCACCCGTGCCCTAATCCTAACCCGTACGCTAACACTAACCCGCGCCCTCACACGCACGCTTCCCCTAAAGCGTTGCCGTACCCTCACCTGGACCCTAAACCGTCCCCGTCCCCTAACCCTAACCCTAGCCCGAACCCTAACCCTAACCCTTCCCCGAAGCCTGACCCTCACCCGTGCCCTAATCCTAACCCGTACGCTAACACTAACCCGCGCCCTCACACGCACACTCCCCCTAAAGCGTTGCCGTACCCTCACTTGGACCCTAAACCGTCCCCGTCCCCTAACCCTAACCCTAGCCCGAACCCTAACCCTAACCCTTCCCCGAAGCCTGACCCTCACCCGTCCCCTATCCTAACCCGTACGCTAACACTAACCCGCGCCCTCACACGCACGCTCCCCCTAAAGCGTTGCCGTACCCTCACCTGGACCCTAAACCGTCCCCGTCCCCTAACCCTAACCCTAGCCCGAACCCTAACCCTAACCCTTCCCCGAAGCCTGACCCTCACCCGTCCCCTAATCCTAACCCGTACGCTAACACTAACCCGCGCCCTCACACGCACGCTCCCCCTAAAGCTTTGCCGTACCCTCACCTGGACCCTAAACCGTCCCCGTCCCCTAACCCTAACCCTAGCCCGAACCCTAACCCTAACCCTTCCCCGAAGCGTGACCCTCACCCGTCCCCTACTCCTAACCCGTACGCTAACGCTAACCCGCGCCCTCACACGCACGCTCCCCCTATAGCGTTGCCGTACCCTCACCTGGACCCTAAACCGTCCCCGTCCACTAACCCTAACCCTAGCCCGAACCCTAACCCTAAACCTTCCCCGAAGCCTGACCCTCACCCGTGCCCTAATCCTAACCCGTACGCTAACACTAACCCACGCCCTCACACGCACGCTCCCCCTAAAGCGTTGCCGTACCCTCACCTGGACCCTAAACCGTCCCCGTCCACTAACCCTAACCCTAGCCAGAACCACAGCCCTAACCCTTCCCCGAAGCCTGGCCCTCACCCGTCCCCTAATCCTAACCCGTACGCTAACACTAACCCGCACCCTCACACGCACGCTCCCCCTAAAGCGTTGCCGTACCCTCACCTGGACCCTAAACCGTCCCCGTCCCCTAACGCTAACCCTTCCCCGAAGCCTGACCCTCACCCGTGCCCTAATCCTAACCCGTACGCTAACACTAACCCGCGCCCTCACACGCCGCTCCCCCTAAAGAGTTGCCGTACCCTCACTTGGATCCTAAACCGTCCCCGTCCCCTAACCCTAACCCTAGCCCGAACCCTAACCCTAACCCTTCCCCGAAGCCTGACCCTCACCCGTGCCCTAATCCTAACCCGTACGCTAACACTAACCCGCGCCCTCACACGCACGCTCCCCCTATAGCGTTGCCGTACCCTCACCTGGACCCTAAACCGTCCCCGTCCCCTAACCCTAACCCTAGCCCGAACCCTAACCCTAACCCTTTCCCGAAGCCTGACCCTCACCCGTCCCCTAATCCTAACTCGTACGCTAACGCTAACTCGCGCCCTCACACGTACGCTCCCCCTAAAGCGTTGCCGTACCCTCACCTGGACCCTAAACCGTCCCCGTCCCCTAACCCTAACCCTAGCCCGAACCCTAACCCTAACCCTTCCCCGAAGCCTGACCCTCACCCGTGCCCTAATCCTAACCCGTACGCTAACACTAACACGCGCCCTCACACGCACGCTCCCCATAAAGCGTTGCCGTACCCTCACCTGGACCCTAAACCGTCCCCGTCCACTAACCCTAACCCTAGCCCGAACCCTAACCCTAACCCTTCCCCGAAGCCTGACCCTCACCCGTGCCCTAATCCTAACCCGTACGCTAACACTAACCCGCGCCCTCACACGCACGCTCCCCCTATAGCGTTGCCGTACCCTCACCTGGACCCTAAACCGTCCCCGTCCCCTAACCCTAACCCTAGCCCGAACCCTAACCCTAACCCTTCCCCGAAGCCTGACCCTCACCCGTCCCCTAATCCTAACCCGTACGCTAACGCTAACCCACGCCCTCACACGCACGCTCCCCCTAAAGCGTTGCCGTACCCTCACCTGGACCCTAAACCGTCCCCGTCCCCTAACCCTAACCCTAGCCCGAACCCTAACCCTAACCCTTCCCCGAAGCCTGACCCTCACCCGTGCCCTAATCCTAACCCGTACGCTAACACTAACACGCGCCCTCACACGCACGCTCCCCCTAAAGCGTTGCCGTACCCTCACCTGGACCCTAAACCGTCCCCGTCCACTAACCCTAACCCTAGCCCGAACCCTAACCCTAACCCTTCCCCGAAGCCTGACCCTCACCCGTCCCCTAATCCTAACCCGTACGCTATAACTAACCCACGCCCTCACACGCACGCTCCCCCTAAAGCGTTGCCGTACCCTCACTTGGACCCTAAACCGTCCCCGTCCCCTAACCCTAACCCTAGCCAGAACCACAGCCCTAACCCTTCCCCGAAGCCTGACCCTCACCCGTCCCCTAATCCTAACCCGTACGCTAACACTAACCCGCGCCCTCACACGCACGCTCCCCCTAAAGCGTTGCCGTACCCTCACCTGGACCCTAAACCGTCCCCATCCCCTAACCCTAACCCTAGCCCGAACCCTAACCCTAACCCTTCCCCGAAGCCTGACCCTCACCCGTGCCCTAATCCTAACCCGTACGCTAACACTAACCCGCGCCCTCACACGCACGCTCCCCCTAAAGCGTTGCCGTACCCTCACTTGGACCCTAAACCGTCCCCGTCCCCTAACCCTAACCCTAGCCCGAACCCTAACCCTAACGCTTCCCCGAAGCCTGACCCTCACCCGTCCCCTAATCCTAACCCGTACGCTAACACTAACCCGCGCCCTCACACGCACGCTCCCCCTAAAGCGTTGCCGTACCCTCACCTGGACCCTAAACCGTCCCCGTCCCCTAACCCTAACCCTAGCCCGAACCCTAACCCTAACCCTTCCCCGAAGCCTGACCCTCACCCGTCCCCTAATCCTAACCCGTACGCTAACACTAACCCGCGCCCTCACACGCACGCTCCCCCTAAAGCGTTGTCGTACCCTCACCTGGACCCTAAACCGTCCCCGTCCCCTAACCCTAACCCTAGCCCGAACCCTAACCCTAACCCTTCCCCGAAGCCTGACACTCACCCGTGCCCTAATCCTAGCCCGTACGCTAACACTAACCCGCGCCCTCACACGCACGCTTCCCCTAAAGCGTTGCCGTACCCTCACTTGGACCCTAAACCGTCCCCGTCCCCTAACCCTAACCCTAACCCTAGCCCGAACCCTAACCCTAACCCTTCCTCGAAGCCTGACCCTCACCCGTCCCCTAATCCTAACCCGTACGCTAACACTAACCCGCGCCCTCACACACACGCTCCCCCTAAAGCGTTGCCGTACCCTCACCTGGACCCTAAACCGTCCCCGTCCCCTAACCCTAACCCTAGCCCGAACCCTAACCCTAACCCTTCCCCGAAGCCTGACCCTCACCCGTCCCCTAATCCTAACCCGTACGCTAACACTAAACCGCGCCCTCACACGCACGCTCCCCCTAAAGCGTTGCCGTACCCTCACCTGGACCCTAAACCGTCCCCGTCCCCTAACCCTAACCCTAGCCCGAACCCTAACCCTAACCCTTCCCCGAAGCCTGACCCTCACCCGTCCCCTACTCCTAACCCGTACGCTAACGCTAACCCGCGCCCTCACTCGCACGCTCCCCCTATAGCGTTGCCGTACCCTCACCTGGACCCTAAACCGTCCCCGTCCCCTAACCCTAACCCTAGCCCGAACCCTAACCCTAACCCTTCCCCGAAGCCTGACCCTCACCCGTCCCCTAATCCTAACCCGTACGCTAACGCTAAACCGCGCCCTCACACGCACGCTCCCCCTAAAGCGTTGCCGTACCCTCACCTGGACCCTAAACCGTCCCCGTCCCCTAACCCTAACCCTAGCCCGAACCCTAACCCTAACCCTTCCCCGAAGCCTGACCCTCACCCGTCCCCTAATCCTAACCCGTACGCTAACACTAACCCACGCCCTCACACGCACGCTCCCGCTAAAGCGTTGCCGTACCCTCACCTGGACCCTAAACCGTCCCCGTCCACTAACCCTAACCCTAGCCAGAACCACAGCCCTAACCCTTCCCCGAAGCCTGACCCTCACCCGTGCCCTAATCCTAACCCGTACGCTAACACTAACTCGCGCCCTCACACGCACGCTTCCCCTAAAGCGTTGCCGTACCCTCACCTGGACCCTAAACCGTCCCCGTCCACTAACCCTAACCCTAGCCCGAACCCTAACCCTAACCCTTCCCCGAAGCCTGACCCTCACCCGTGCCCTAATCCTAACCCGTACGCTAACACTAACCCGCGCCCTCACACGCACGCTCCCCCTAAAGCGTTGCCGTACCCTCACCTGGACCCTAAACCGTCCCCGTCCCCTAACCCTAACCCTAGCCCGAACCCTAACCCTAACCCTTCCCCGAAGCCTGACCCTCACCCGTCCCCTAATCCTAACCCGTACGCTAACACTAACCCGCGCCCTCACACGCACGCTCCCCCTAAAGCTTTGCCGTACCCTCACCTGGACCCTAAACCGTCCCCGTCCCCTAACCCTAACCCTAGCCCGAACCCTAACCCTAACCCTTCCCCGAAGCGTGACCCTCACCCGTCCCCTACTCCTAACCCGTACGCTAACGCTAACCCGCGCCCTCACACGCACGCTCCCCCTATAGCGTTGCCGTACCCTCACCTGGACCCTAAACCGTCCCCGTCCACTAACCCTAACCCTAGCCCGAACCCTAACCCTAAACCTTCCCCGAAGCCTGACCCTCACCCGTGCCCTAATCCTAACCCGTACGCTAACACTAACCCACGCCCTCACACGCACGCTCCCCCTAAAGCGTTGCCGTACCCTCACCTGGACCCTAAACCGTCCCCGTCCACTAACCCTAACCCTAGCCAGAACCACAGCCCTAACCCTTCCCCGAAGCCTGGCCCTCACCCGTCCCCTAATCCTAACCCGTACGCTAACACTAACCCGCGCCCTCACACGCACGCTCCCCCTAAAGCGTTGCCGTACCCTCACCTGGACCCTAAACCGTCCCCGTCCCCTAACGCTAACCCTTCCCCGAAGCCTGACCCTCACCCGTGCCCTAATCCTAACCCGTACGCTAACACTAACCCACGCCCTCACACGCACGCTCCCCCTAAAGCGTTGCCGTACCCTCACCTGGATCCTAAACCGTCCCCGTCCACTAACCCTAACCCTAGCCAGAATCACAGCCCTAACCCTTCCCCGAAGCCTGACCCTCACCCGTCCCCTAATCCTAACCCGTACGCTAACACTAACCCGCGCCCTCACACGCACGCTCCCCCTAAAGCGTTGCCGTACCCTCACCTGAACCCTAAACCGTCCCCGTCCCCTAACCCTAACCCTAGCCCGAACCCTAACCCTAACCCTTCCCCGAAGCCTGACCCTCACCCGTCCCCTAATCCTAACCCGTACGCTAACACTAACCCGCGCCCTCACACGCACGCTCCCCCTAAAGCGTTGCCGTACCCTCAACTGGACCCTAAACCGTCCCCGTCCCCTAACCCTAACCCTAGCCCGAACCCTAACCCTAACCCTTCCCCGAAGCCTGACCCTCACCCGTCCCCTAATCCTAACCCGTACGCTAACACTAACCCGCGCCCTCACACACACGCTCCCCCTAAAGCGTTGCCGTACCCTCACCTGGACCCTAAACCGTCCCCGTCCCCTAACCCTAACCCTAGCCCGAACCCTAACCCTAACCCTTCCCCGAAGCCTGACCCTCACCCATCCCCTAATCCTAACCCGTACGCTAACACTAACCCGCGCCCTCACACGCACGCTCCCCCTAAAGCGTTGCCGTACCCTCACCTGGACCCTAAACCGTCCCCGTCCCCTAACCCTAACCCTAGCCCGAACCCTAACCCTAACCCTTCCCCGAAGCCTGACCCTCACCCGTCCCCTACTCCTAACCCGTACGCTAACGCTAACCCGCGCCCTCACTCGCACGCTCCCCCTATAGCGTTGCTGTACCCTCACCTGGACCCTAAACCGTCCCCGTCCCCTAACCCTAACCCTAGCCCGAACCCTAAGCCTAACCCTTCCCCGAAGCCTGACCCTCACCCGTGCCCTAATCCTAACCCGTACGCTAACGCTAACCCGCGCCCTCACACGCACGCTCCCCCTATAACGTTGCCGTACCCTCACCTGGACCCTAAACCGTCCCCGTCCACTAACCCTAACCCTAGCCAGAACCACAGCCCTAACCCTTCCCCGAAGCCTGACCCTCACCCGTGCCCTAATCCTAACCCGTACGCTAACACTAACCCACGCCCTCACACGCACGCTCCCCCTAAAGCGTTGCCGTACCCTCACCTGGACCCTAAACCGTCCCCGTCCACTAACCCTAACCCTAGCCAGAATCACAGCCCTAACCCTTCCCCGAAGCCTGACCCTCACCCGTCCCCTAATCCTAACCCGTACGCTAACACTAACCCGCGCCCTCACACGCACGCTCCCCCTAAAGCGTTGCCGTACCCTCACCTGAACCCTAAACCGTCCCCGTCCCCTAACCCTAACCCTAGCCCGAACCCTAACCCTAACCCTTCCCCGAAGCCTGACCCTCACCCGTCCCCTAATCCTAACACGTACGCTAACACTAACCCGCGCCCTCACACGCACGCTCCCCCTACAGCGTTGCCGTACCCTCAACTGGACCCTAAACCGTCCCCGTCCCCTAACCCTAACCCTAGCCCGAACCCTAACCCTAACCCTTCCCCGAAGCCTGACCCTCACCCGGGCCCTAATCCTAACACGTACGCTAACACTAACCCGCGCCCTCACACGCACGCTCCCCCTAAAGCGTTGCCGTACCCTCACCTGGACCCTAAACCGTCCCCGTCCCCTAACCCTAACCCTAGCCCGAAACCTAACTCTAACCGTTCCCCGAAGCCTGACCCTCACCCGTGCCCTAATCCTAACCCGTACGCTAACACTAACCCGCGCCCTCACACGCACGCTCCCCCTAAAGCGTTGCCGTACCCTCACTTGGACCCTAAACCGTCCCCGTCCCCTAACCCTAACCCTAGCCCAAACCCTAACCCTAACCCTTCCCCGAAGCCTGACCCTCACCCGTCCCCTAATCCTAACCCGTACGCTAACACTAACCCGCGCCCTCACACGCACGCTCCCCCTAAAGCATTGCCGTACCCTCACCTGGACCCTAAACCGTCCCCGTCCCCTAACCCTAACCCTAGCCCGAACCCTAACCCTAACCCTTCCCCGAAGCCTGACCCTCACCCGTCCCCTAATCCTAACCCGTACGCTAACACTAACCCGCGCCCTCACACGCACGCTCCTCCTAAAGCATTGCCGTACCCTCACCTGGACCCTAAACCGTCCCCGTCCCCTAACCCTAACCCTAGCCCGAACCCTAACCCTAACCCTTCCCCGAAGCCTGACCCTCACCCGTGCCCTAATCCTAACCCGTACGCTAACACTAACCCGCGCCCTTACACGCACGCTCCCCCTAAAGCGTTGCCGTACCCTCACCTGGACCCTAAACCGTCCCCGTCCACTAACCCTAACCCTAGCCAGAACCACAGCCCTAACCCTTCCCCGAAGCCTGACCCTCACCCGTCCCCTAATCCTAACCCGTACGATAACACTAACCCGCGCCCTCACACGCACGCTCCCCCTAAAGCGTTGCCGTACCCTCACCTGGACCCTAATCCGTCCCCGTACCCTAACCCTAACCCTAGCCCGAACCCTAACCCTAACCCTTCCCCGAAGCCTGACACTCACCCGTGCCCTAATCCTAACCCGTACGCTAACACTAACCCGCGCCCTCACACGCACGCTTCCCCTAAAGCGTTGCCGTACCCTCACTTGGACCCTAAACCGTCCCCGTCCCCTAACCCTAACCCTAACCCTAGCCCGAACCCTAACCCTAACCCTTCCTCGAAGCCTGACCCTCACCCGTCCCCTAATCCTAACCCGTACGCTAACACTAACCCGCGCCCTCACACACACGCTCCCCCTAAAGCGTTGCCGTACCCTCACCTGGACCCTAAACCGTCCCCGTCCCCTAACCCTAACCCTAGCCCGAACCCTAACCCTAACCCTTCCCCGAAGCCTGACCCTCACCCGTCCCCTAATCCTAACCCGTACGCTAACACTAAACCGCGCCCTCACACGCACGCTCCCCCTAAAGCGTTGCCGTACCCTCACCTGGACCCTAAACCGTCCCCGTCCCCTAACCCTAACCCTAGCCCGAACCCTAACCCTAACCCTTCCCCGAAGCCTGACCCTCACCCGTCCCCTACTCCTAACCCGTACGCTAACGCTAACCCGCGCCCTCACTCGCACGCTCCCCCTATAGCGTTGCCGTACCCTCACCTGGACCCTAAACCGTCCCCGTCCCCTAACCCTAACCCTAGCCCGAACCCTAACCCTAACCCTTCCCCGAAGCCTGACCCTCACCCGTCCCCTAATCCTAACCCGTACGCTAACGCTAAACCGCGCCCTCACACGCACGCTCCCCCTAAAGCGTTGCCGTACCCTCACCTGGACCCTAAACCGTCCCCGTCCCCTAACCCTAACCCTAGCCCGAACCCTAACCCTAACCCTTCCCCGAAGCCTGACCCTCACCCGTCCCCTAATCCTAACCCGTACGCTAACACTAACCCACGCCCTCACACGCACGCTCCCGCTAAAGCGTTGCCGTACCCTCACCTGGACCCTAAACCGTCCCCGTCCACTAACCCTAACCCTAGCCAGAACCACAGCCCTAACCCTTCCCCGAAGCCTGACCCTCACCCGTGCCCTAATCCTAACCCGTACGCTAACACTAACCCGCGCCCTCACACGCACGCTTCCCCTAAAGCGTTGCCGTACCCTCACCTGGACCCTAAACCGTCCCCGTCCCCTAACCCTAACCCTAGCCCGAACCCTAACCCTAACGCTTCCCCGAAGCCTGACCCTCACCCGTGCCCTAATCCTAACCCGTACGCTAACACTAACCCGCGCCCTCACACGCACACTCCCCCTAAAGCGTTGCCGTACCCTCACTTGGACCCTAAACCGTCCCCGTCCCCTAACCCTAACCCTAGCCCGAACCCTAACCCTAACACTTCCCCGAAGCCTGACCCTCACCCGTCCCCTATCCTAACCCGTACGCTAACACTAACCCGCGCCCTCACACGCACGCTCCCCCTAAAGCGTTGCCGTACCCTCACCTGGACCCTAAACCGTCCCCGTCCCCTAACCCTAACCCTAGCCCGAACCCTAACCCTAACCCTTCCCCGAAGCCTGACCCTCACCCGTCCCCTAATCCTAACCCGTACGCTAACACTAACCCGCGCCCTCACACGCACGCTCCCCCTAAAGCTTTGCCGTACCCTCACCTGGACCCTAAACCGTCCCCGTCCCCTAACCCTAACCCTAGCCCGAACCCTAACCCTAACCCTTCCCCGAAGCGTGACCCTCACCCGTCCCCTACTCCTAACCCGTACGCTAACGCTAACCCGCGCCCTCACACGCACGCTCCCCCTATAGCGTTGCCGTACCCTCACCTGGACCCTAAACCGTCCCCGTCCACTAACCCTAACCCTAGCCCGAACCCTAACCCTAAACCTTCCCCGAAGCCTGACCCTCACCCGTGCCCTAATCCTAACCCGTACGCTAACACTAACCCACGCCCTCACACGCACGCTCCCCCTAAAGCGTTGCCGTACCCTCACCTGGACCCTAAACCGTCCCCGTCCACTAACCCTAACCCTAGCCAGAACCACAGCCCTAACCCTTCCCCGAAGCCTGGCCCTCACCCGTCCCCTAATCCTAACCCGTACGCTAACACTAACCCGCACCCTCACACGCACGCTCCCCCTAAAGCGTTGCCGTACCCTCACCTGGACCCTAAACCGTCCCCGTCCCCTAACGCTAACCCTTCCCCGAAGCCTGACCCTCACCCGTGCCCTAATCCTAACCCGTACGCTAACACTAACCCGCGCCCTCACACGCCGCTCCCCCTAAAGAGTTGCCGTACCCTCACTTGGATCCTAAACCGTCCCCGTCCCCTAACCCTAACCCTAGCCCGAACCCTAACCCTAACCCTTCCCCGAAGCCTGACCCTCACCCGTGCCCTAATCCTAACCCGTACGCTAACACTAACCCGCGCCCTCACACGCACGCTCCCCCTATAGCGTTGCCGTACCCTCACCTGGACCCTAAACCGTCCCCGTCCCCTAACCCTAACCCTAGCCCGAACCCTAACCCTAACCCTTTCCCGAAGCCTGACCCTCACCCGTCCCCTAATCCTAACTCGTACGCTAACGCTAACTCGCGCCCTCACACGTACGCTCCCCCTAAAGCGTTGCCGTACCCTCACCTGGACCCTAAACCGTCCCCGTCCCCTAACCCTAACCCTAGCCCGAACCCTAACCCTAACCCTTCCCCGAAGCCTGACCCTCACCCGTGCCCTAATCCTAACCCGTACGCTAACACTAACACGCGCCCTCACACGCACGCTCCCCATAAAGCGTTGCCGTACCCTCACCTGGACCCTAAACCGTCCCCGTCCACTAACCCTAACCCTAGCCCGAACCCTAACCCTAACCCTTCCCCGAAGCCTGACCCTCACCCGTGCCCTAATCCTAACCCGTACGCTAACACTAACCCGCGCCCTCACACGCACGCTCCCCCTATAGCGTTGCCGTACCCTCACCTGGACCCTAAACCGTCCCCGTCCCCTAACCCTAACCCTAGCCCGAACCCTAACCCTAACCCTTCCCCGAAGCCTGACCCTCACCCGTCCCCTAATCCTAACCCGTACGCTAACGCTAACCCACGCCCTCACACGCACGCTCCCCCTAAAGCGTTGCCGTACCCTCACCTGGACCCTAAACCGTCCCCGTCCCCTAACCCTAACCCTAGCCCGAACCCTAACCCTAACCCTTCCCCGAAGCCTGACCCTCACCCGTGCCCTAATCCTAACCCGTACGCTAACACTAACACGCGCCCTCACACGCACGCTCCCCCTAAAGCGTTGCCGTACCCTCACCTGGACCCTAAACCGTCCCCGTCCACTAACCCTAACCCTAGCCCGAACCCTAACCCTAACCCTTCCCCGAAGCCTGACCCTCACCCGTCCCCTAATCCTAACCCGTACGCTATAACTAACCCACGCCCTCACACGCACGCTCCCCCTAAAGCGTTGCCGTACCCTCACTTGGACCCTAAACCGTCCCCGTCCCCTAACCCTAACCCTAGCCAGAACCACAGCCCTAACCCTTCCCCGAAGCCTGACCCTCACCCGTCCCCTAATCCTAACCCGTACGCTAACACTAACCCGCGCCCTCACACGCACGCTCCCCCTAAAGCGTTGCCGTACCCTCACCTGGACCCTAAACCGTCCCCATCCCCTAACCCTAACCCTAGCCCGAACCCTAACCCTAACCCTTCCCCGAAGCCTGACCCTCACCCGTGCCCTAATCCTAACCCGTACGCTAACACTAACCCGCGCCCTCACACGCACGCTCCCCCTAAAGCGTTGCCGTACCCTCACTTGGACCCTAAACCGTCCCCGTCCCCTAACCCTAACCCTAGCCCGAACCCTAACCCTAACGCTTCCCCGAAGCCTGACCCTCACCCGTCCCCTAATCCTAACCCGTACGCTAACACTAACCCGCGCCCTCACACGCACGCTCCCCCTAAAGCGTTGCCGTACCCTCACCTGGACCCTAAACCGTCCCCGTCCCCTAACCCTAACCCTAGCCCGAACCCTAACCCTAACCCTTCCCCGAAGCCTGACCCTCACCCGTCCCCTAATCCTAACCCGTACGCTAACACTAACCCGCGCCCTCACACGCACGCTCCCCCTAAAGCGTTGTCGTACCCTCACCTGGACCCTAAACCGTCCCCGTCCCCTAACCCTAACCCTAGCCCGAACCCTAACCCTAACCCTTCCCCGAAGCCTGACCCTCCCCCGTGCCCTAATCCTAACCCATACGCTAACACTAACCCGCGCCCTCACACGCACGCTCCCCCTAAAGCGTTGCCGTACCGTCACCTGGACCCTAAACCGTCCCCGTCCCCTAACCCTAAACCTAGCCCGAACCCTAGCCCTAACCCTTCCCCGAAGCCTGACCCACACCTGTCCCCTAATCCTAACCCGTACGCTAACACTAACCCGCGCCCTCACACGCACGCTCCCCCTAAAGCGTTGCCGTACCCTCACCTGAACCCTAAACCGTCCCCGTCTCCTAACCCTAACCCTAGCCCGAACCCTAACCCTAACCCTTCCCCGAAGCCTGACCCTCACCCGTGCCCTAATCCTAACCCGTACGCTAACACTAACCCACGCCCTCACACGCACGCTCCCCCTAAAGCGTTGCCGTACCCTCACCTGGACCCTAAACCGTCCCCGTCCACTAACCCTAACCCTAGCCAGAACCACAGGCCTAACCCTTCCCCGAAGCCTGACCCACACCCGTCCCCTAATCCTAACCCGTACGCTAACACTAACCCGCGCCCTCACACGCACGCTCCCCCTATAGCGTTGCCGTACCCTCACCTGGATCCTAAACCGTCCCCGTCCCCTAACCCTAACCCTAGCCCGAAACCTAACCCTAACCCTTCCTAGAAGCCTGACCCTCACCCGTCCCCTAATCCTAACCCGTACGCTAACACTAACCCGCGCCCTCACACGCACGCTCCCCCTAAAGCGTTGCCGTACCCTCACCTGGACCCTAAACCGTCCCCGTCCCCTAACCCTAACCCTAGCCCGAACTCTAACCCTAACCCTTCCCCGAAGCCTGACCCTCACCCGTGGCCTAATCCTAACCTGTACGCTAACACTAACCCGCGCCCTCACACGCACGCTCCCCCTAAAGCGTTGCCGTACCCTCACCTGGACCCTAAACCGTCCCCGTCCCCTAACCCTAACCCTAGCCCGAACCCTAACCCTAACCCTTCCCCGAAGCCTGACCCTCACCCGGGCCCTAATCCTAACCCGTACGCTAACACTAACCCGCGCCCTCACACGCACGCTCCCCCTAAAGCGTTGCCGTACCCTCACCTGGACCCTAAACCGTCCCCGTCCCCTAACCCAAACCCTAGCCCGAACCCTAACCCTAACCCTTTCCCGAAGCCTGACCCTCACCCGTCCCCTAATCCTAACCCGTACGCTAACACTAACCCGCGCCCTCACACGCACGCTCCCCCTAAAGCGTTGCCGTACCCTCACCTGGACCCTAAACCGTCCCCGTCCACTAACCCTAACCCTAGCCAGAACCACAGCCCTAACCCTTCCCCGAAGCCTGACCCTCACCCGTCCCCTAATCCTAACCCGTACGATAACACTAACCCGCGCCCTCACACGCACGCTCCCCCTAAAGCGTTGCCGTACCCTCACTTGGACCCTAAACCGTCCCCGTACCCTAACCCTAACCCTAGCCCGAACCCTAACCCTAACCCTTCCCCGAAGCCTGACCCTCACCCGTGCCCTAATCCTAACCCGTACGCTAACACTAACCCGCGCCCTCACACGCACGCTCCCCCTAAAGCGTTGCCGTACCCTCACTTGGACCCTAAACCGTCCCCGTCCCCTAACCCTAACCCTAGCCCGAACCCTAACCCTAACCCTTCCCCGAAGCCTGACCCTCACCCGTCCCCTAATCCTAACCCGTACGCTAACACTAACCCGCGCCCTCACACGCACGCTCCCCCTAAAGCGTTGCCGTACCCTCACCTGGACCCTAAACCGTCCCCGTCCCCTAACACTAACCCTAGCCCGAACCCTAACCCTAACCCTTCCCCGAAGCCTGACCCTCACCCGTCCCCTAATCCTAACCCGTACGCTAACACTAACCCGCGCCCTCACACGCACGCTCCCCCTAAAGCGTTGCCGTACCCTCACCTGGACCCTAAACCGTCCCCGTCCCCTAACCCTAACCCTAGCCCTAATCCTAATCCTAACCCTTCCCCGAAGCCTGATCCTCACCCGTCCCCTAATCCTAACCCGTACGCTAACACTAACCCGCGCCCTCACACGCACGCTCCCACTAAAGTGTTGCCGTACCCTCACCTGGACCCTAAACCGTCCCCGTCCCCTAACCCTAACCCTAGCCCGAACCCTAACCCTAACCCTTCCCCGAAGCCTGACCCTCCCCCGTGCCCTAATCCTAACCCGTACGCTAACACTAACCCGCGCCGTCACACGCACGCTCCCCCTAAAGCGTTGCCGTACCCTCACCTGGATCCTAAACCCTCCCCGTCCCCTAACCCTAGCCCGAACCCTAACCCTAACCCTTCCCTGAAGCCTGACCCTCACCCGTCCCCTACTCCTAACCCGTACGCTAACGCTAACCCGCGCCCTCACACGCACGCTCCCCCTATAGCGTTGCCGTACCCTCACCTGGACCCTAAACCGTCCCCGTCCACTAACCCTAACCCTAGCCAGAACCACAGCCCTAACCCTTCCCCGAAGCCTGACCCTCACCCGTCCCCTAATCCTAACCCGTACGCTAACACTAACCCGCGCCCTCACACGCACGCTTCCCCTAAAGCGTTGCCGTACCCTCACCTGGACCCTAAACCGTCCCCGTCCCCTAACCCTAACCCTAGCCCGAACCCTAACCCTAACCCTTCCCCGAAGCCTGACCCTCACCCGTGCCCTAATCCTAACCCGTACGCTAACACTAACCCGCGCCCTCACACGCACACTCCCCCTAAAGCGTTGCCGTACCCTCACTTGGACCCTAAACCGTCCCCGTCCCCTAACCCTAACCCTAGCCCGAACCCTAACCCTAACCCTTCCCCGAAGCCTGACCCTCACCCGTCCCCTATCCTAACCCGTACGCTAACACTAACCCGCGCCCTCACACGCACGCTCCCCCTAAAGCGTTGCCGTACCCTCACCTGGACCCTAAACCGTCCCCGTCCCCTAACCCTAACCCTAGCCCGAACCCTAACCCTAACCCTTCCCCGAAGCCTGACCCTCACCCGTCCCCTAATTCTAACCCGTACGCTAACACTAACCCGCGCCCTCACACGCACGCTCCCCCTAAAGCTTTGCCGTACCCTCACCTGGACCCTAAACCGTCCCCGTCCCCTAACCCTAACCCTAGCCCGAACCCTAACCCTAACCCTTCCCCGAAGCGTGACCCTCACCCGTCCCCTACTCCTAACCCGTACGCTAACGCTAACCCGCGCCCTCACACGCACGCTCCCCCTATAGCGTTGCCGTACCCTCACCTGGACCCTAAACCGTCCCCGTCCACTAACCCTAACCCTAGCCCAAACCCTAACCCTAAACCTTCCCCGAAGCCTGACCCTCACCCGTGCCCTAATCCTAACCCGTACGCTAACACTAACCCACGCCCTCACACGCACGCTCCCCCTAAAGCGTTGCCGTACCCTCACCTGGACCCTAAACCGTCCCCGTCCACTAACCCTAACCCTAGCCAGAACCACAGCCCTAACCCTTCCCCGAAGCCTGGCCCTCACCCGTCCCCTAATCCTAACCCGTACGCTAACACTAACCCGCGCCCTCACACGCACGCTCCCCCTAAAGCGTTGCCGTACCCTCACCTGGACCCTAAACCGTCCCCGTCCCCTAACGCTAACCCTTCCCCGAAGCCTGACCCTCACCCGTGCCCTAATCCTAACCCGTACGCTAACACTAACCCGCGCCCTCACACGCCGCTCCCCCTAAAGAGTTGCCGTACCCTCACTTGGATCCTAAACCGTCCCCGTCCCCTAACCCTAACCCTAGCCCGAACCCTAACCCTAACCCTTCCCCGAAGCCTGACCCTCACCCGTGCCCTAATCTTAACCCGTACGCTAACACTAACCCGCGCCCTCACACGCACGCTCCCCCTATAGCGTTGCCGTACCCTCACCTGGACCCTAAACCGTCCCCGTCCCCTAACCCTAACCCTAGCCCGAACCCTAACCCTAACCCTTTCCCGAAGCCTGACCCTCACCCGTCCCCTAATCCTAACTCGTACGCTAACGCTAACTCGCGCCCTCACACGTACGCTCCCCCTAAAGCGTTGCCGTACCCTCACCTGGACCCTAAACCGTCCCCGTCCCCTAACCCTAACCCTAGCCCGAACCCTAACCCTAACCCTTCCCCGAAGCCTGACCCTCACCCGTGCCCTAATCCTAACCCGTACGCTAACACTAACACGCGCCCTCACACGCACGCTCCCCATAAAGCGTTGCCGTACCCTCACCTGGACCCTAAACCGTCCCCGTCCACTAACCCTAACCCTAGCCCGAACCCTAACCCTAACCCTTCCCCGAAGCCTGACCCTCACCCGTGCCCTAATCCTAACCCGTACGCTAACACTAACCCGCGCCCTCACACGCACGCTCCCCCTATAGCGTTGCCGTACCCTCACCTGGACCCTAAACCGTCCCCGTCCCCTAACCCTAACCCTAGCCCGAACCCTAACCCTAACCCTTCCCCGAAGCCTGACCCTCACCCGTGCCCTAATCCTAACCCGTACGCTATAACTAACCCACGCCCTCACACGCACGCTCCCCGTAAGGCGTTGCCGTACCCTCACCTGGACGCAAAACCGTCCCCGTCCACTAACCCTAACCCTAGCCAGAACCACAGCCCTAACCCTTCCCCGAAGCCTGACCCTCACCCGTCCCCTAATCCTAACCCGTACGCTAACACTAACCCGCGCCCTCACACGCACGCTCCCCCTAAAGCGTTGCCGTACCCTCACCTGGACCCTAAACCGTCCCCATCCCCTAACCCTAACCCTAGCCCGAACCCTAACCCTAACCCTTCCCCGAAGCCTGACCCTCACCCGTGCCCTAATCCTAACCCGTACGCTAACACTAACCCGCGCCCTCACACGCACGCTCCCCCTAAAGCGTTGCCGTACCCTCACTTGGACCCTAAACCGTCCCCGTCCCCTAACCCTAACCCTAGCCCGAACCCTAACCCTAACGCTTCCCCGAAGCCTGACCCTCACCCGTCCCCTAATCCTAACCCGTACGCTAACACTAACCCGCGCCCTCACACGCACGCTCCCCCTAAAGCGTTGCCGTACCCTCACCTGGACCCTAAACCGTCCCCGTCCCCTAACCCTAACCCTAGCCCGAACCCTAACCCTAACCCTTCCCCGAAGCCTGACCCTCACCCGTCCCCTAATCCTAACCCGTACGCTAACACTAACCCGCGCCCTCACACGCACGCTCCCCCTAAAGCGTTGTCGTACCCTCACCTGGACCCTAAACCGTCCCCGTCCCCTAACCCTAACCCTAGCCCGAACCCTAACCCTAACCCTTCCCCGAAGCCTGACCCTCCCCCGTGCCCTAATCCTAACCCATACGCTAACACTAACCCGCGCCCTCACACGCACGCTCCCCCTAAAGCGTTGCCGTACCCTCACCTGGACCCTAAACCGTCCCCGTCCCCTAACCCTAAACCTAGCCCGAACCCTAGCCCTAACCCTTCCCCGAAGCCTGACCCACACCTGTCCCCTAATCCTAACCCGTACGCTAACACTAACCCGCGCCCTCACACGCACGCTCCCCCTAAAGCGTTGCCGTACCCTCACCTGAACCCTAAACCGTCCCCGTCCCCTAACCCTAACCCTAGCCCGAACCCTAACCCTAACCCTTCCCCGAAGCCTGACCCTCACCCGTGCCCTAATCCTAACCCGTACGCTAACACTAACCCACGCCCTCACACGCACGCTCCCCCTAAAGCGTTGCCGTACCCTCACCTGGACCCTAAACCGTCCCCGTCCACTAACCCTAACCCTAGCCAGAACCACAGGCCTAACCCTTCCCCGAAGCCTGACCCACACCCGTCCCCTAATCCTAACCCGTACGCTAACACTAACCCGCGCCCTCACACGCACGCTCCCCCTATAGCGTTGCCGTACCCTCACCTGGATCCTAAACCGTCCCCGTCCCCTAACCCTAACCCTAGCCCGAAACCTAACCCTAACCCTTCCTAGAAGCCTGACCCTCACCCGTCCCCTAATCCTAACCCGTACGCTAACACTAACCCGCGCCCTCACACGCACGCTCCCCCTAAAGCGTTGCCGTACCCTCACCTGGACCCTAAACCGTCCCCGTCCACTAACCCTAACCCTAGCCAGAACCACAGCCCTAACCCTTCCCCGAAGCCTGACCCTCACCCGTCCCCTAATCCTAACCTGTACGATAACACTAACCCGCGCCCTCACACGCACGCTCCCCCTAAAGCGTTGCCGTACCCTCACTTGGACCCTAAACCGTCCCCGTACCCTAACCCTAACCCTAGCCCGAACCCTAACCCTAACCCTTCCCCGAAGCCTGACCCTCACCCGTGCCCTAATCCTAACCCGTACGCTAACACTAACCCGCGCCCTCACACGCACGCTCCCCCTAAAGCGTTGCCGTACCCTCACTTGGACCCTAAACCGTCCCCGTCCCCTAACCCTAACCCTAGCCCGAACCCTAACCCTAACCCTTCCCCGAAGCCTGACCCTCACCCGTCCCCTAATCCTAACCCGTACGCTAACACTAACCCGCGCCCTCACACGCACGCTCCCCCTAAAGCGT
This sequence comes from Stenella coeruleoalba, assembly GCF_951394435.1. Lineage (NCBI taxonomy): Eukaryota > Metazoa > Chordata > Mammalia > Artiodactyla > Delphinidae > Stenella > Stenella coeruleoalba. The sequence goes on along the minus strand of NC_137161.1, from coordinate 62,776,569 downwards.
TGCCGTACCCTCACCTGGACCCTAAACCGTCCCCGTCCCCTAACCCTAACCCTAGCCCGAACCCTAACCCTAACCCTTCCCCGAAGCCTGACCCTCACCCGTGCCCTAATCCTAACCCGTACGCTAACACTAACCCGCGCCCTCACACGCACGCTCCCCCTAAAGCGTTGCCGTACCCTCACCTGGACCCTAAACCGTCCCCGTCCCCTAAACCTAACCCTAGCCCGAACCCTAACCCTAAACCTTCCCCGAAGCCTGACCCTCACCCGTCCCCTAAAACTAACCCGTACGCTCACACTAACCCACGCCCTCACACGCACGCTCCCCCTAAAGCGTTGCCGTACCCTCACCTGGACCCTAAACCGTCCCCGTCCCCTAACCCTAACCCTAGCCCGAACCCTAACCCTAACCCTTCCCCGAAGCCTGACCCTCACCCGTCCCCTAATCCTAACCCGTACGCTAACACTAACCCACGCCCTCACACGCACGCTCCCCTAAAGCGTTGCCGTACCCTCACCTGGACCCTAAACCGTCCCCGTCCACTAACCCTAACCCTAGCCAGAACCACAGCCCTAACCCTTCCCCGAAGCCTGACCCTCACCCGTGCCCTAATCCTAACCCGTACGCTAACACTAACCCGCGCCCTCACACGCACGCTCCCCCTAAAGCGTTGCCGCACCCTCACTTGGACCCTAAACCGTCCCCGTCCCCTAACCCTAACCCTAGCCCGAACCCTAACTCTAACCCTTCCCCGAAGCCTGACCCTCACCCCGTCCCCTAATCCTAACCCGTACGCTAACACTAACCCGCGCCCTCACACGCACGCTCCCCCTAAAGCGTTGCCGTACCCTCACCTGGACCCTAAACCGTCCCCATCCCCTAACCCTAACCCTAGCCCGAACCCTAACCCTAACCCTTCCGCGAAGCCTGACCCTCACCCGTCCCCTAATCCTAACCCGTATGCTAACACTAACCCGCGCCCTCACACGCACGCTCCCCCTATAGCGTTGCCGTACCCTCACCTGGACCCTAAACCGTCCCCGTCCCCTAACCCTAACCCTAGCCCGAAACCTAACCCTAACCCTTCCCCGAAGCCTGACCCTCACCCGTCCCCTAATCCTAACCCGTACGCTAACACTAACCCGCGCCCTCACACGCACGCTCCCCCTAAAGCGTTGCCGTACCCTCACCTGGACCCTAAACCGTCCCCGTCCCCTAACCCTAACCCTAGCCCAAACGCTAACCCTAAACCTTCCCCGAAGCCTGACCCTCACCCGTGCCCTAATCCTAACCCGTACGCTAACACCAACCCACGCCCTCACACGCACGCTCCCCCTAAAGCGTTGCCGTACCCTCACCTGGACCGTAAACCGTCCCCATCCCCTAAAGCTAACCCTAGCCCGAACCCTAACCCTTCCCCGAAGCCTGACACTCACCCGTGCCCTAATCCTAACCTGTACGCTAACACTAACCCGCGCCCTCACACGCACGCTCCCCCTAAAGCGTTGCCGTACCCTCACTTGGACCCTAAACCGTCCCCGTCGCCTAACCCTAACCCTAGCCCGAACCCTAACCCTAACCCTTCCCCGAAGCCTGACCCTCACCCGTCCCCTAATCCTAACCCGTACGCTAACACTAACCCGCGCCCTCACACGCACGCTCCCCCAAAAGCGTTGCCGTACCCTCACCTGGACCCTAAACCGTCCCCGTCCCCTAACCCTAACCCTAGCCCGAACCCTAACCCTAACCCTTCCCCGAAGCCTGACCCTCACCCGTCCCCTAATCCTAACCCGTACGCTAACACTAACCCGCGCCCTCACACGCACGCTCCCCCTAAAGCGTTGCCGTACCCTCACCTGGACCCTAAACCGTCCCCGTCCCCTAACCCTAACCCTAGCCCGAACCCTAACCCTAACCCTAGCCCGATCCCTAACGCTAACCCGTGCCCTAATCCTCACCCGTACGCTAACACTAACCCGCGCCCTCACACGCACGCTCCCCCTAAAGCGTTGCCGTACCCTCACCTGGACCCTAAACCGTCCCCGTCCCCTAACCCTAACCCTAGCCCGAACCCTAACCCTAACACTTCCCCGAGGCGTGACCTTCACCCGTCCCCTAATCCTAACCCGTACGCTAACACTAACCCGCGCCCTCACACGCACGCTCCCCCTAAAGCGTTGCCGTACCCTCACCTGGACCCTAAACCGTCCCCGTCCACTAACCCTAACCCTAGCCAGAACCACAGCCCTAACCCTTCCCCGAAGCCTGACCCTCACCCGTCCCCTAATCCTAACCCGTACGCTAACACTAACCCGCGCCCTCACACGCACGCTTCCCCTAAAGCGTTGCCGTACCCTCACCTGGACCCTAAACCGTCCCCGTCCCCTAACCCTAACCCTAGCCCGAACCCTAACCCTAACCCTTCCCCGAAGCCTGACCCTCACCCGTGCCCTAATCCTAACCCGTACGCTAACACTAACCCGCGCCCTCACACGCACGCTCCCCCTAAAGCGTTGCCGTACCCTCACTTGGACCCTAAACCGTCCCCGTCCCCTAACCCTAACCCTAGCCCGAACCCTAACCCTAACCCTTCCCCGAAGCCTGACCCTCACCCGTCCCCTAATCCTAACACGTACGCTAACACTAACCCGCGCCCTCACACGCACGCTCCCCCTAAAGCGTTGCCGTACCCTCACCTGGACCCTAAACCGTCCCCGTCCCCTAACCCTAACCCTAGCCCGAACCCTAACCCTAACCCTTCCCCGAAGCCTGACCCTCACCCGTGCCCTAATCCTAACCCGTACGCTAACACTAACCCGCGCCCTCACACGCACGCTCCCCCTAAAGCGTTGCCGTACCCTCACTTGGACCCTAAACCGTCCCCGTCCCCTAACCCTAACCGTAGCCCGAACCCTAACCCTAACCCTTCCCCGAAGCCTGACCCTCACCCGTCCCCTACTCCTAACCCGTACGCTAACGCTAACCCGCGCCCTCACACGCACGCTCCCCCTATAGCGTTGCCGTACCCTCACCTGGACCCTAAACCGTCCCCGTCCCCTAACCCTAACCCTAGCCCGAACCCTAACCCTAACCCTTCCCCGAAGCCTGACCCTCACCCGTCCCCTAATCCTAACCCGTACGCTAACGCTAACCCGCGCCCTCACACGCACGCTCCCCCTAAAGCGTTGCCGTACCCTCACCTGGACCCTAAACCGTCCCCATCCCCTAACCCTAACCCTAGCCCGAACCCTAACCCTAACCCTTCCCCGAAGCCTGACCCTCACCCGTGCCCTAATCCTAACCCGTACGCTAACACTAACCCACGCCCTCACACGCACGCTCCCCCTAAAGCGTTGCCGTACCGTCACCTGGACCCTAAACCGTCCCCGTCCCCTAACCCTAAACCTAGCCCGAACCCTAGCCCTAACCCTTCCCCGAAGCCTGACCCACACCTGTCCCCTAATCCTAACCCGTACGCTAACACTAACCCGCGCCCTCACACGCACGCTCCCCCTAAAGCGTTGCCGTACCCTCACCTGAACCCTAAACCGTCCCCGTCTCCTAACCCTAACCCTAGCCCGAACCCTAACCCTAACCCTTCCCCGAAGCCTGACCCTCACCCGTGCCCTAATCCTAACCCGTACGCTAACACTAACCCACGCCCTCACACGCACGCTCCCCCTAAAGCGTTGCCGTACCCTCACCTGGACCCTAAACCGTCCCCGTCCACTAACCCTAACCCTAGCCAGAACCACAGGCCTAACCCTTCCCCGAAGCCTGACCCACACCCGTCCCCTAATCCTAACCCGTACGCTAACACTAACCCGCGCCCTCACACGCACGCTCCCCCTATAGCGTTGCCGTACCCTCACCTGGATCCTAAACCGTCCCCGTCCCCTAACCCTAACCCTAGCCCGAAACCTAACCCTAACCCTTCCTAGAAGCCTGACCCTCACCCGTCCCCTAATCCTAACCCGTACGCTAACACTAACCCGCGCCCTCACACGCACGCTCCCCCTAAAGCGTTGCCGTACCCTCACCTGGACCCTAAACCGTCCCCGTCCCCTAACCCTAACCCTAGCCCGAACTCTAACCCTAACCCTTCCCCGAAGCCTGACCCTCACCCGTGGCCTAATCCTAACCTGTACGCTAACACTAACCCGCGCCCTCACACGCACGCTCCCCCTAAAGCGTTGCCGTACCCTCACCTGGACCCTAAACCGTCCCCGTCCCCTAACCCTAACCCTAGCCCGAACCCTAACCCTAACCCTTCCCCGAAGCCTGACCCTCACCCGGGCCCTAATCCTAACCCGTACGCTAACACTAACCCGCGCCCTCACACGCACGCTCCCCCTAAAGCGTTGCCGTACCCTCACCTGGACCCTAAACCGTCCCCGTCCCCTAACCCAAACCCTAGCCCGAACCCTAACCCTAACCCTTTCCCGAAGCCTGACCCTCACCCGTCCCCTAATCCTAACCCGTACGCTAACACTAACCCGCGCCCTCACACGCACGCTCCCCCTAAAGCGTTGCCGTACCCTCACCTGGACCCTAAACCGTCCCCGTCCACTAACCCTAACCCTAGCCAGAACCACAGCCCTAACCCTTCCCCGAAGCCTGACCCTCACCCGTCCCCTAATCCTAACCCGTACGATAACACTAACCCGCGCCCTCACACGCACGCTCCCCCTAAAGCGTTGCCGTACCCTCACTTGGACCCTAAACCGTCCCCGTACCCTAACCCTAACCCTAGCCCGAACCCTAACCCTAACCCTTCCCCGAAGCCTGACCCTCACCCGTGCCCTAATCCTAACCCGTACGCTAACACTAACCCGCGCCCTCACACGCACGCTCCCCCTAAAGCGTTGCCGTACCCTCACTTGGACCCTAAACCGTCCCCGTCCCCTAACCCTAACCCTAGCCCGAACCCTAACCCTAACCCTTCCCCGAAGCCTGACCCTCACCCGTCCCCTAATCCTAACCCGTACGCTAACACTAACCCGCGCCCTCACACGCACGCTCCCCCTAAAGCGTTGCCGTACCCTCACCTGGACCCTAAACCGTCCCCGTCCCCTAACACTAACCCTAGCCCGAACCCTAACCCTAACCCTTCCCCGAAGCCTGACCCTCACCCGTCCCCTAATCCTAACCCGTACGCTAACACTAACCCGCGCCCTCACACGCACGCTCCCCCTAAAGCGTTGCCGTACCCTCACCTGGACCCTAAACCGTCCCCGTCCCCTAACCCTAACCCTAGCCCTAATCCTAATCCTAACCCTTCCCCGAAGCCTGATCCTCACCCGTCCCCTAATCCTAACCCGTACGCTAACACTAACCCGCGCCCTCACACGCACGCTCCCACTAAAGTGTTGCCGTACCCTCACCTGGACCCTAAACCGTCCCCGTCCCCTAACCCTAACCCTAGCCCGAACCCTAACCCTAACCCTTCCCCGAAGCCTGACCCTCCCCCGTGCCCTAATCCTAACCCGTACGCTAACACTAACCCGCGCCGTCACACGCACGCTCCCCCTAAAGCGTTGCCGTACCCTCACCTGGATCCTAAACCCTCCCCGTCCCCTAACCCTAGCCCGAACCCTAACCCTAACCCTTCCCTGAAGCCTGACCCTCACCCGTCCCCTACTCCTAACCCGTACGCTAACGCTAACCCGCGCCCTCACACGCACGCTCCCCCTATAGCGTTGCCGTACCCTCACCTGGACCCTAAACCGTCCCCGTCCACTAACCCTAACCCTAGCCAGAACCACAGCCCTAACCCTTCCCCGAAGCCTGACCCTCACCCGTCCCCTAATCCTAACCCGTACGCTAACACTAACCCGCGCCCTCACACGCACGCTTCCCCTAAAGCGTTGCCGTACCCTCACCTGGACCCTAAACCGTCCCCGTCCCCTAACCCTAACCCTAGCCCGAACCCTAACCCTAACCCTTCCCCGAAGCCTGACCCTCACCCGTGCCCTAATCCTAACCCGTACGCTAACACTAACCCGCGCCCTCACACGCACACTCCCCCTAAAGCGTTGCCGTACCCTCACTTGGACCCTAAACCGTCCCCGTCCCCTAACCCTAACCCTAGCCCGAACCCTAACCCTAACCCTTCCCCGAAGCCTGACCCTCACCCGTCCCCTATCCTAACCCGTACGCTAACACTAACCCGCGCCCTCACACGCACGCTCCCCCTAAAGCGTTGCCGTACCCTCACCTGGACCCTAAACCGTCCCCGTCCCCTAACCCTAACCCTAGCCCGAACCCTAACCCTAACCCTTCCCCGAAGCCTGACCCTCACCCGTCCCCTAATTCTAACCCGTACGCTAACACTAACCCGCGCCCTCACACGCACGCTCCCCCTAAAGCTTTGCCGTACCCTCACCTGGACCCTAAACCGTCCCCGTCCCTTAACCCTAACCCTAGCCCGAACCCTAACCCTAACCCTTCCCCGAAGCGTGACCCTCACCCGTCCCCTACTCCTAACCCGTACGCTAACGCTAACCCGCGCCCTCACACGCACGCTCCCCCTATAGCGTTGCCGTACCCTCACCTGGACCCTAAACCGTCCCCGTCCACTAACCCTAACCCTAGCCCAAACCCTAACCCTAAACCTTCCCCGAAGCCTGACCCTCACCCGTGCCCTAATCCTAACCCGTACGCTAACACTAACCCACGCCCTCACACGCACGCTCCCCCTAAAGCGTTGCCGTACCCTCACCTGGACCCTAAACCGTCCCCGTCCACTAACCCTAACCCTAGCCAGAACCACAGCCCTAACCCTTCCCCGAAGCCTGGCCCTCACCCGTCCCCTAATCCTAACCCGTACGCTAACACTAACCCGCGCCCTCACACGCACGCTCCCCCTAAAGCGTTGCCGTACCCTCACCTGGACCCTAAACCGTCCCCGTCCCCTAACGCTAACCCTTCCCCGAAGCCTGACCCTCACCCGTGCCCTAATCCTAACCCGTACGCTAACACTAACCCGCGCCCTCACACGCCGCTCCCCCTAAAGAGTTGCCGTACCCTCACTTGGATCCTAAACCGTCCCCGTCCCCTAACCCTAACCCTAGCCCGAACCCTAACCCTAACCCTTCCCCGAAGCCTGACCCTCACCCGTGCCCTAATCTTAACCCGTACGCTAACACTAACCCGCGCCCTCACACGCACGCTCCCCCTATAGCGTTGCCGTACCCTCACCTGGACCCTAAACCGTCCCCGTCCCCTAACCCTAACCCTAGCCCGAACCCTAACCCTAACCCTTTCCCGAAGCCTGACCCTCACCCGTCCCCTAATCCTAACTCGTACGCTAACGCTAACTCGCGCCCTCACACGTACGCTCCCCCTAAAGCGTTGCCGTACCCTCACCTGGACCCTAAACCGTCCCCGTCCCCTAACCCTAACCCTAGCCCGAACCCTAACCCTAACCCTTCCCCGAAGCCTGACCCTCACCCGTGCCCTAATCCTAACCCGTACGCTAACACTAACACGCGCCCTCACACGCACGCTCCCCATAAAGCGTTGCCGTACCCTCACCTGGACCCTAAACCGTCCCCGTCCACTAACCCTAACCCTAGCCCGAACCCTAACCCTAACCCTTCCCCGAAGCCTGACCCTCACCCGTGCCCTAATCCTAACCCGTACGCTAACACTAACCCGCGCCCTCACACGCACGCTCCCCCTATAGCGTTGCCGTACCCTCACCTGGACCCTAAACCGTCCCCGTCCCCTAACCCTAACCCTAGCCCGAACCCTAACCCTAACCCTTCCCCGAAGCCTGACCCTCACCCGTGCCCTAATCCTAACCCGTACGCTATAACTAACCCACGCCCTCACACGCACGCTCCCCGTAAGGCGTTGCCGTACCCTCACCTGGACGCAAAACCGTCCCCGTCCACTAACCCTAACCCTAGCCAGAACCACAGCCCTAACCCTTCCCCGAAGCCTGACCCTCACCCGTCCCCTAATCCTAACCCGTACGCTAACACTAACCCGCGCCCTCACACGCACGCTCCCCCTAAAGCGTTGCCGTACCCTCACCTGGACCCTAAACCGTCCCCATCCCCTAACCCTAACCCTAGCCCGAACCCTAACCCTAACCCTTCCCCGAAGCCTGACCCTCACCCGTGCCCTAATCCTAACCCGTACGCTAACACTAACCCGCGCCCTCACACGCACGCTCCCCCTAAAGCGTTGCCGTACCCTCACTTGGACCCTAAACCGTCCCCGTCCCCTAACCCTAACCCTAGCCCGAACCCTAACCCTAACGCTTCCCCGAAGCCTGACCCTCACCCGTCCCCTAATCCTAACCCGTACGCTAACACTAACCCGCGCCCTCACACGCACGCTCCCCCTAAAGCGTTGCCGTACCCTCACCTGGACCCTAAACCGTCCCCGTCCCCTAACCCTAACCCTAGCCCGAACCCTAACCCTAACCCTTCCCCGAAGCCTGACCCTCACCCGTCCCCTAATCCTAACCCGTACGCTAACACTAACCCGCGCCCTCACACGCACGCTCCCCCTAAAGCGTTGTCGTACCCTCACCTGGACCCTAAACCGTCCCCGTCCCCTAACCCTAACCCTAGCCCGAACCCTAACCCTAACCCTTCCCCGAAGCCTGACCCTCCCCCGTGCCCTAATCCTAACCCATACGCTAACACTAACCCGCGCCCTCACACGCACGCTCCCCCTAAAGCGTTGCCGTACCCTCACCTGGACCCTAAACCGTCCCCGTCCCCTAACCCTAAACCTAGCCCGAACCCTAGCCCTAACCCTTCCCCGAAGCCTGACCCACACCTGTCCCCTAATCCTAACCCGTACGCTAACACTAACCCGCGCCCTCACACGCACGCTCCCCCTAAAGCGTTGCCGTACCCTCACCTGAACCCTAAACCGTCCCCGTCCCCTAACCCTAACCCTAGCCCGAACCCTAACCCTAACCCTTCCCCGAAGCCTGACCCTCACCCGTGCCCTAATCCTAACCCGTACGCTAACACTAACCCACGCCCTCACACGCACGCTCCCCCTAAAGCGTTGCCGTACCCTCACCTGGACCCTAAACCGTCCCCGTCCACTAACCCTAACCCTAGCCAGAACCACAGGCCTAACCCTTCCCCGAAGCCTGACCCACACCCGTCCCCTAATCCTAACCCGTACGCTAACACTAACCCGCGCCCTCACACGCACGCTCCCCCTATAGCGTTGCCGTACCCTCACCTGGATCCTAAACCGTCCCCGTCCCCTAACCCTAACCCTAGCCCGAAACCTAACCCTAACCCTTCCTAGAAGCCTGACCCTCACCCGTCCCCTAATCCTAACCCGTACGCTAACACTAACCCGCGCCCTCACACGCACGCTCCCCCTAAAGCGTTGCCGTACCCTCACCTGGACCCTAAACCGTCCCCGTCCACTAACCCTAACCCTAGCCAGAACCACAGCCCTAACCCTTCCCCGAAGCCTGACCCTCACCCGTCCCCTAATCCTAACCTGTACGATAACACTAACCCGCGCCCTCACACGCACGCTCCCCCTAAAGCGTTGCCGTACCCTCACTTGGACCCTAAACCGTCCCCGTACCCTAACCCTAACCCTAGCCCGAACCCTAACCCTAACCCTTCCCCGAAGCCTGACCCTCACCCGTGCCCTAATCCTAACCCGTACGCTAACACTAACCCGCGCCCTCACACGCACGCTCCCCCTAAAGCGTTGCCGTACCCTCACTTGGACCCTAAACCGTCCCCGTCCCCTAACCCTAACCCTAGCCCGAACCCTAACCCTAACCCTTCCCCGAAGCCTGACCCTCACCCGTCCCCTAATCCTAACCCGTACGCTAACACTAACCCGCGCCCTCACACGCACGCTCCCCCTAAAGCGTTGCCGTACCCTCACCTGGACCCTAAACCGTCCCCGTCCCCTAACCCTAACCCTAGCCCGAACCCTAACCCTAACCCTTCCCCGAAGCCTGACCCTCACCCGTGCCCTAATCCTAACCCGTACGCTAACACTAACCCGCGCCCTCACACGCACGCTCCCCCTAAAGCGTTGCCGTACCCTCACCTGGACCCTAAACCGTCCCCGTCCCCTAAACCTAACCCTAGCCCGAACCCTAACCCTAAACCTTCCCCGAAGCCTGACCCTCACCCGTCCCCTAAAACTAACCCGTACGCTCACACTAACCCACGCCCTCACACGCACGCTCCCCCTAAAGCGTTGCCGTACCCTCACCTGGACCCTAAACCGTCCCCGTCCCCTAACCCTAACCCTAGCCCGAACCCTAACCCTAACCCTTCCCCGAAGCCTGACCCTCACCCGTCCCCTAATCCTAACCCGTACGCTAACACTAACCCACGCCCTCACACGCACGCTCCCCCTAAAGCGTTGCCGTACCCTCACCTGGACCCTAAACCGTCCCCGTCCACTAACCCTAACCCTAGCCAGAACCACAGCCCTAACCCTTCCCCGAAGCCTGACCCTCACCCGTGCCCTAATCCTAACCCGTACGCTAACACTAACCCGCGCCCTCACACGCACGCTCCCCCTAAAGCGTTGCCGCACCCTCACTTGGACCCTAAACCGTCCCCGTCCCCTAACCCTAACCCTAGCCCGAACCCTAACTCTAACCCTTCCCCGAAGCCTGACCCTCACCCGTCCCCTAATCCTAACCCGTACGCTAACACTAACCCGCGCCCTCACACGCACGCTCCCCCTAAAGCGTTGCCGTACCCTCACCTGGACCCTAAACCGTCCCCATCCCCTAACCCTAACCCTAGCCCGAACCCTAACCCTAACCCTTCCGCGAAGCCTGACCCTCACCCGTCCCCTAATCCTAACCCGTATGCTAACACTAACCCGCGCCCTCACACGCACGCTCCCCCTATAGCGTTGCCGTACCCTCACCTGGACCCTAAACCGTCCCCGTCCCCTAACCCTAACCCTAGCCCGAAACCTAACCCTAACCCTTCCCCGAAGCCTGACCCTCACCCGTCCCCTAATCCTAACCCGTACGCTAACACTAACCCGCGCCCTCACACGCACGCTCCCCCTAAAGCGTTGCCGTACCCTCACCTGGACCCTAAACCGTCCCCGTCCCCTAACCCTAACCCTAGCCCAAACGCTAACCCTAAACCTTCCCCGAAGCCTGACCCTCACCCGTGCCCTAATCCTAACCCGTACGCTAACACCAACCCACGCCCTCACACGCACGCTCCCCCTAAAGCGTTGCCGTACCCTCACCTGGACCGTAAACCGTCCCCATCCCCTAAAGCTAACCCTAGCCCGAACCCTAACCCTTCCCCGAAGCCTGACACTCACCCGTGCCCTAATCCTAACCTGTACGCTAACACTAACCCGCGCCCTCACACGCACGCTCCCCCTAAAGCGTTGCCGTACCCTCACTTGGACCCTAAACCGTCCCCGTCGCCTAACCCTAACCCTAGCCCGAACCCTAACCCTAACCCTTCCCCGAAGCCTGACCCTCACCCGTCCCCTAATCCTAACCCGTACGCTAACACTAACCCGCGCCCTCACACGCACGCTCCCCCAAAAGCGTTGCCGTACCCTCACCTGGACCCTAAACCGTCCCCGTCCCCTAACCCTAACCCTAGCCCGAACCCTAACCCTAACCCTTCCCCGAAGCCTGACCCTCACCCGTCCCCTAATCCTAACCCGTACGCTAACACTAACCCGCGCCCTCACACGCACGCTCCCCCTAAAGCGTTGCCGTACCCTCACCTGGACCCTAAACCGTCCCCGTCCCCTAACCCTAACCCTAGCCCGAACCCTAACCCTAACCCTAGCCCGATCCCTAACGCTAACCCGTGCCCTAATCCTCACCCGTACGCTAACACTAACCCGCGCCCTCACACGCACGCTCCCCCTAAAGCGTTGCCGTACCCTCACCTGGACCCTAAACCGTCCCCGTCCCCTAACCCTAACCCTAGCCCGAACCCTAACCCTAACACTTCCCCGAGGCGTGACCTTCACCCGTCCCCTAATCCTAACCCGTACGCTAACACTAACCCGCGCCCTCACACGCACGCTCCCCCTAAAGCGTTGCCGTACCCTCACCTGGACCCTAAACCGTCCCCGTCCACTAACCCTAACCCTAGCCAGAACCACAGCCCTAACCCTTCCCCGAAGCCTGACCCTCACCCGTCCCCTAATCCTAACCCGTACGCTAACACTAACCCGCGCCCTCACACGCACGCTTCCCCTAAAGCGTTGCCGTACCCTCACCTGGACCCTAAACCGTCCCCGTCCCCTAACCCTAACCCTAGCCCGAACCCTAACCCTAACCCTTCCCCGAAGCCTGACCCTCACCCGTGCCCTAATCCTAACCCGTACGCTAACACTAACCCGCGCCCTCACACGCACGCTCCCCCTAAAGCGTTGCCGTACCCTCACTTGGACCCTAAACCGTCCCCGTCCCCTAACCCTAACCCTAGCCCGAACCCTAACCCTAACCCTTCCCCGAAGCCTGACCCTCACCCGTCCCCTAATCCTAACACGTACGCTAACACTAACCCGCGCCCTCACACGCACGCTCCCCCTAAAGCGTTGCCGTACCCTCACCTGGACCCTAAACCGTCCCCGTCCCCTAACCCTAACCCTAGCCCGAACCCTAACCCTAACCCTTCCCCGAAGCCTGACCCTCACCCGTGCCCTAATCCTAACCCGTACGCTAACACTAACCCGCGCCCTCACACGCACGCTCCCCCTAAAGCGTTGCCGTACCCTCACTTGGACCCTAAACCGTCCCCGTCCCCTAACCCTAACCGTAGCCCGAACCCTAACCCTAACCCTTCCCCGAAGCCTGACCCTCACCCGTCCCCTACTCCTAACCCGTACGCTAACGCTAACCCGCGCCCTCACACGCACGCTCCCCCTATAGCGTTGCCGTACCCTCACCTGGACCCTAAACCGTCCCCGTCCCCTAACCCTAACCCTAGCCCGAACCCTAACCCTAACCCTTCCCCGAAGCCTGACCCTCACCCGTCCCCTAATCCTAACCCGTACGCTAACGCTAACCCGCGCCCTCACACGCACGCTCCCCCTAAAGCGTTGCCGTACCCTCACCTGGACCCTAAACCGTCCCCATCCCCTAACCCTAACCCTAGCCCGAACCCTAACCCTAACCCTTCCCCGAAGCCTGACCCTCACCCGTGCCCTAATCCTAACCCGTACGCTAACACTAACCCACGCCCTCACACGCACGCTCCCCCTAAAGCGTTGCCGTACCCTCACCTGGACCCTAAACCGTCCCCGTCCACTAACCCTAACCCTAGCCAGAACCACAGCCCTAACCCTTCCCCGAAGCCTGACCCTCACCCGTCCCCTAATCCTAACCCGTACGCTAACACTAACCCGCGCCCTCACACGCACGCTCCCCCTAAAGCGTTGCCGTACCCTCACCTAGACCCTAAACCGTCCCCGTGCCCTAACCCTAACCCTAGCCCGAACCCTAACCCTAACCCTTCCCCGAAGCCTGACCCTCACCCGTGCCCTAATCCTAACCCGTACGCTTACACTAACCCGCGCCCTCACACGCACGCTCCCCCTAAAGCGTTGCCGTACCCTCACTTGGACCCTAAACCGTCCCCGTCCCCTAACCCTAACCCTAGCCCGAACCCTAACCCTAACCCTTCCCCGAAGCCTGACCCTCACCCGTGCCCTAATCCTAACCCGTACGCTAACACTAACCCGCGCCCTCACACGCACGCTCCCCCTATAGCGTTGCCGTACCCTCACCTGGACCCTAAACCGTCCCCGTCCCCTAACCCTAACCCTAGCCCGAACCCTAACCCTAACCCTTCCCTGAAGCCTGACCCTCACCCGTCCCCTAATCCTAACCCGTACGCTAACGATAACCCGCGCCCTCACACGCACGCTCCCCCTAAAGCGTTGTCGTACCCTCACCTGGACCCTAAACCGTCCCCGTCCCCTAACCCTAACCCTAGCCCGAACCCTAACCCTAACCCTTCCCCGAAGCCTGACCCTCACCCGTGCCCTAATCCTAACCCGTACGCTAACACTAACCCGTGCCCTCACACGCACGATCCCCCTAAAGCGTTGCCGTACCCTCACCTGGACCCTAAACCGTCCCCGTCCCCTAACCCTAACCCTAGCCCGAACAATAACCCTAACCCTTCCCCGAAGCCTGACCCTCCCCCGTGCCCTAATCCTAACCCATACGCTAACACTAACCCGCGCCCTCACACGCACGCTCCCCCTAAAGCGTTGCCGTACCCTCACCTGGACCCTAAACCGTCCCCGTCCCCTAACCCTAACCCTAGCCCGAACCCTAGCCCTAACCCTTCCCCGAAGCCTGACCCACACCCGTCCCCTAATCCTAACCCGTACGCTAACACTAACCCGCGCCCTTACACGCACGCTCCCCCTAAAGCGTTGCCGAACCCTCACCTGAACCCTAAACCGTCCCCTAACCCTAACCCTAACCCTAGCCCGAACCCTAACCCTAACCCTTCCCCGAAGCCTGACCCTCACCCGTGCCCTAATCCTAACCCGTACGCTAACACTAACCCACGCCCTCACACGCACGCTCCCCCTAAAGCGTTGCCGTACCCTCACCTGGACCCTAAACCGTCCCCGTCCCCTAACCCTAACCCTAGCCAGAACCACAGCCCTAACCCTTCCCCGAAGCCTGACCCTCACCCGTCCCCTAATCCTAACCCGTACGCTAACACTAACCCGCGCCCTCACACGCACGCTCCCCCTAAAGCGTTGCCGTACCCTCACCTGGACCCTAAACCGTCCCCGTCCCCTAACCCTAACCCTAGCCCGAACCCTAACCCTAACCCTTCCCCGAAGCCTGACCCTCACCCGTCCCCTAATCCTAACCCGTACGCTAACGCTAACCCGCGCCCTCACACGCACGCTCCCCCTATAGCGTTGCCGTACCCTCACCTGGACCCTAAACCGTCCCCGTCCCCTAACCCTAACCCTAGCCCAAACCCTAACCCTAACCCTTCCCCGAAGCCTGACCCTCACCCGTCCCCTAATCCTAACCCGTACGCTAACGCTAACCCGCGCCCTCACACGCACACTCCCCCTAAAGCGTTGCCGTACCCTCACCTGGACCCTAAACCGTCCCCGTCCCCTAACCCTAACCCTAGCCCGAACCCTAACCCTAACCCTTCCCCGAAGCCTGACCCTCACCCGTGCCCTAATCCTGAACCGTACGCTAACACTAACCCGCGCCCTCACACGCACGCTCCCCCTATAGCGTTGCCGTACCCTCACCTGGACCCTAAACCGTCCCCGTCCCCTAACCCTAACCCTAGCCCGAACCCTAACCCTAACCCTTCCCCGAAGCCTGACCCTCACCCGTGCCCTAATCCTAACCCGTACGCTAACACTAACCCGCGCCCTCACACGCACGCTCCCCCTATAGCGTTGCCGTACCCTCACCTGGACCCTAAACCGTCCCCGTCCCCTAACCCTAACCCTAGCCCGAACCCTAACCCTAACCCTTCCCCGAAGCCTGACCCTCACCCGTGCCCTAATCCTAACCCGTACGCTAACACTAACCCGCGCCCTCACACGCACGCTCCCCCTAAAGCGTTGCCGTACCCTCACTTGGACCCTAAACCGTCCCCGTCCCCTAACCCTAACCCTAGCCCGAACCCTAACCCTAACCCTTCCCCGAAGCCTGACCCTCACCCGTCCCCTAATCCTAACCCGTACGCTAACACTAACCCGCGCCCTCACACGCACGCTCCCCCTAAAGCGTTGCCGTACCCTCACCTGGACCCTAAACCGTCCCCGTCCCCTAACCCTAACCCTAGCCCGAACCCTAACCCTAACCCTTCCCCGAAGCCTGACCCTCACCCGTGCCCTAATCCTAACCCGTACCTTAACACTAACCCGCGCCCTCACACGCACGCTCCCCCTAAAGCGTTGCCGTACCCTCACTTGGACCCTAAACCGTCCCCGTCCCCTAAACCTAACCCTAGCCCGAACCCTAACCCTAACCCTTCCCCGAAGCCTGACCCTCACCCGTCCCCTACTCCTAACCCGTACGCTAACGCTAACCCGCGCCCTCACACGCACGCTCCCCCTATAGCGTTGCCGTACCCTCACCTGGACCCTAAACCGTCCCCGTCCCCTAACCCTAACCCTAGCCCGAACCCTAACCCTAACCCTTCCCCGAAGTCTGACCCTCACCCGTCCCCTAATCCTAACCCGTACGCTAACGCTAACCCGCGCCCTCACACGCACGCTCCCCCTAAAGCGTTGCCGTACCCTCACCTGGACCCTAAACCGTCCCCATCCTCTAACCCTAACCCTAGCCCGAACCCTAACCCTAACCCTTCCCCGAAGCCTGACCCTCACCCGTGCCCTATTCCTAACCCGTACGCTAACACTAACCCGCGCCCTCACTCGCACGCTCCCCCTAAAGCGTTGCCGTACCCTCACTTGGACCCTAAACCGTCCCCGTCCCCGAACCCAAATCTAGCCCGAACCCTAACCCTAACCCTTCCCCGAAGCCTGACCCTCACCCGTCCCCTAATCCTAACCCGTACGCTAACACTAACCAGCGCCCTCACACGCACGCTCCCCCTAAAGCGTTGCCGTACCCTAACCTGGACCCTAAACCGTCCCCGTCCCCTAACCCTAACCCTAGCCCGAACCCTAACCCTAACCCTTCCCCGAAGCCTGACCCTCACCCGTGCCCTAATCCTAACCCGTACGCTAACACTAACCCGTGCCCTCACACGCATGCTCCCCCTAAAGCGTTGCCGTACCCTCACCTGGACCCTAAACCGTCCCCGTCCCCTAACCCTAACCCTAGCCCGAACCATAACCCTAACCCTTCCCCGAAGCCTGACCCTCCCCCGTGCCCTAATCCTAACCCATACGCTAACACTAACCCGCGCCCTCACACGCACGCTCCCCCTAAAGCGTTGCCGTACCCTCACCTGGACCCTAAACCGTCCCCGTCCCCTAACCCTAACCCTAGCCCGAACCCTAGCCCTAACCCTTCCCCGAAGCCTGACCCACACCCGTCCCCTAATCCTAACCCGTACGCTAACACTAACCCGCGCCCTCACACGCACGCTTCCCCTAAAGCGTTGCCGTACCCTCACCTGGACCCTAAACCGTCCCCGTCCCCTAACCCTAACCCTAGCCCGAACCCTAACCCTAACCCTTCCCCGAAGCCTGACCCTCACCCGTGCCCTAATCCTAACCCGTACGCTAACACTAACCCGCGCCCTCACACGCACGCTCCCCCTAAAGCGTTGCCGTACCCTCACTTGGACCCTAAACCGTCCCCGTCCCCTAACCCTAACCCTAGCCCGAACCCTAACCCTAACCCTTCCCCGAAGCCTGACCCTCACCCGTCCCCTAATCCTAACACGTACGCTAACACTAACCCGCGCCCTCACACGCACGCTCCCCCTAAAGCGTTGCCGTACCCTCACCTGGACCCTAAACCGTCCCCGTCCCCTAACCCTAACCCTAGCCCGAACCCTAACCCTAACCCTTCCCCGAAGCCTGACCCTCACCCGTGCCCTAATCCTAACCCGTACGCTAACACTAACCCGCGCCCTCACACGCACGCTCCCCCTAAAGCGTTGCCGTACCCTCACTTGGACCCTAAACCGTCCCCGTCCCCTAACCCTAACCGTAGCCCGAACCCTAACCCTAACCCTTCCCCGAAGCCTGACCCTCACCCGTCCCCTAATCCTAACCCGTACGCTAACGCTAACCCGCGCCCTCACACGCACGCTCCCCCTATAGCGTTGCCGTACCCTCACCTGGACCCTAAACCGTCCCCGTCCCCTAACCCTAACCCTAGCCCGAACCCTAACCCTAACCCTTCCCCGAAGCCTGACCCTCACCCGTCCCCTAATCCTAACCCGTACGCTAACGCTAACCCGCGCCCTCACACGCACGCTCCCCCTAAAGCGTTGCCGTACCCTCACCTGGACCCTAAACCGTCCCCATCCCCTAACCCTAACCCTAGCCCGAACCCTAACCCTAACCCTTCCCCGAAGCCTGACCCTCACCCGTGCCCTAATCCTAACCCGTACGCTAACACTAACCCACGCCCTCACACGCACGCTCCCCCTAAAGCGTTGCCGTACCCTCACCTGGACCCTAAACCGTCCCCGTCCACTAACCCTAACCCTAGCCAGAACCACAGCCCTAACCCTTCCCCGAAGCCTGACCCTCACCCGTCCCCTAATCCTAACCCGTACGCTAACACTAACCCGCGCCCTCACACGCACGCTCCCCCTAAAGCGTTGCCGTACCCTCAACTAGACCCTAAACCGTCCCCGTGCCCTAACCCTAACCCTAGCCCGAACCCTAACCCTAACCCTTCCCCGAAGCCTGACCCTCACCCGTGCCCTAATCCTAACCCGTACGCTTACACTAACCCGCGCCCTCACACGCACGCTCCCCCTAAAGCGTTGCCGTACCCTCACTTGGACCCTAAACCGTCCCCGTCCCCTAACCCTAACCCTAGCCCGAACCCTAACCCTAACCCTTCCCCGAAGCCTGACCCTCACCCGTGCCCTAATCCTAACCCGTACGCTAACACTAACCCGCGCCCTCACACGCACGCTCCCCCTATAGCGTTGCCGTACCCTCACCTGGACCCTAAACCGTCCCCGTCCCCTAACCCTAACCCTAGCCCGAACCCTAACCCTAACCCTTCCCTGAAGCCTGACCCTCACCCGTCCCCTAATCCTAACCCGTACGCTAACGATAACCCGCGCCCTCACACGCACGCTCCCCCTAAAGCGTTGTCGTACCCTCACCTGGACCCTAAACCGTCCCCGTCCCCTAACCCTAACCCTAGCCCGAACCCTAACCCTAACCCTTCCCCGAAGCCTGACCCTCACCCGTGCCCTAATCCTAACCCGTACGCTAACACTAACCCGTGCCCTCACACGCACGATCCCCCTAAAGCGTTGCCGTACCCTCACCTGGACCCTAAACCGTCCCCGTCCCCTAACCCTAACCCTAGCCCGAACCATAACCCTAACCCTTCCCCGAAGCCTGACCCTCCCCCGTGCCCTAATCCTAACCCATACGCTAACACTAACCCGCGCCCTCACACGCACGCTCCCCCTAAAGCGTTGCCGTACCCTCACCTGGACCCTAAACCGTCCCCGTCCCCTAACCCTAACCCTAGCCCGAACCCTAGCCCTAACCCTTCCCCGAAGCCTGACCCACACCCGTCCCCTAATCCTAACCCGTACGCTAACACTAACCCGCGCCCTCACACGCACGCTCCCCCTAAAGCGTTGCCGAACCCTCACCTGAACCCTAAACCGTCGCCTAACCCTAACCCTAACCCTAGCCCGAACCCTAACCCTAACCCTTCCCCGAAGCCTGACCCTCACCCGTGCCCTAATCCTAACCCGTACGCTAACACTAACCCACGCCCTCACACGCACGCTCCCCCTAAAGCGTTGCCGTACCCTCACCTGGACCCTAAACCGTCCCCGTCCACTAACCCTAACCCTAGCCAGAACCACAGCCCTAACCCTTCCCCGAAGCCTGACCCTCACCCGTCCCCTAATCCTAACCCGTACGCTAACACTAACCCGCGCCCTCACACGCACGCTCCCCCTAAAGCGTTGCCGTACCCTCACCTGGACCCTAAACCGTCCCCATCCCCTAACCCTAACCCTAGCCCGAACCCTAACCCTAACCCTTCCCCGAAGCCTGACCCTCACCCGTCCCCTAATCCTAACCCGTACGCTAACGCTAACCCGCGCCCTCACACGCACGCTCCCCCTATAGCGTTGCCGTACCCTCACCTGGACCCTAAACCGTCCCCGTCCCCTAACCCTAACCCTAGCCCGAACCCTAACCCTATCCCTTCCCCGAAGCCTGACCCTCACCCGTCCCCTAATCCTAACCCGTACGCTAACGCTAACCCGCGCCCTCACACGCACGCTCCCCCTAAAGCGTTGCCGTACCCTCACCTGGACCCTAAACCGTCCCCGTCCCCGTCCCCTAACCCTAGCCCGAACCCTAACCCTAACCCTTCCCCGAAGCCTGACCCTCACCCGTGCCCTAATCCTAACCCGTACGCTAACACTAACCCACGCCCTCACACGCACGCTCCCCCTAAAGCGTTGCCGTACCCTCACCTGGACCCTAAACCGTCCCCGTCCACTAACCCTAACACTAGCCAGAACCACAGCCCTAACCCTTCCCCGAAGCCTGACCCTCACCCGTCCCCTAATCCTAACCCGTACGCTAACACTAACCCGCGCCCTCACACGCACGCTCCCCCTAAAGCGTTGCCGTACCCTCTCCTGGACCCTAAACCGTCCCCGTCCCCTAACCCTAACCCTAGCCCGAACCCTAACCCTAACCCTTCCCCGAAGCCTGACCCTCACCCGTGCCCTAATCCTAACCCGTACGCTAACACTAACCGCGCCCTCACACGCACGCTCCCCCTATAGCGTTGCCGTACCCTCACCTGGACCCTAAACCGTCCCCGTCCCCTAACCCTAACCCTAGCCCGAACCCTAACCCTAACCCTTCCCCGAAGCCTGACCCTCACCCGTGCCCTAATCCTAACCCGTACGCTAACACTAACCCGCGCCCTCACACGCACGCTCCCCCTATAGCGTTGCCGTACCCTCACCTGGACCCTAAACCGTCCCCGTCCCCTAAACCTAACCGTAGCCCGAACCCTAACCCTAACCCTTCCCTGAAGCCTGACCCTCACCCGTCCCCTAATCCTAACCCGTACGCTAACGATAACCCGCGCCCTCACACGCACGCTCCCCCTAAAGCGTTGCCGTACCCTCACCTGGACCCTAAACCGTCCCCGTCCCCTAACCCTAACCCTAGCCCGAACCCTAACCCTAACCCTTCCCCGAAGCCTGACCCTCACCCGTGCCCTAATCCTAACCCGTACGCTAACACTAACCCACGCCCTCACACGCACGCTCCCCCTAAAGCGTTGCCGTACCCTCACCTGGACCCTAAACCGTCCCCGTCCACTAACTCTAACCCTAGCCAGAACCACAGCCCTAACCCTTCCCCGAAGTCTGACCCTCACCCGTCCCCTAATCCTAACCCGTACGCTAACACTAACCCGCGCCCTCACACGCACGCTCCCCCTAAAGCGTTGCCGTACCCTCACTTGGACCCTAAACCGTCCCCGTCCCCTAACCCTAACCGTAGCCCGAACCCTAACCCTAACCGTTCCCCGAAGCCTGACCCTCACCCGTCCCCTACTCCTAACCCGTACGCTAACGCTAACCCGCGCCCTCACACGCACGCTCCCCCTATAGCGTTGCCGTACCCTCACCTGGACCCTAAACCGTCCTCGTCCCCTAACCCTAACCCTAGCCCGAACCCTAACCCTAACCCTTCCCCGAAGCCTGACCCTCACCCGTCCCCTAATCCTAACCCGTACGCTAACGCTAACCCGCGCCCTCACACGCACGCTCCCCCTAAAGCGTTGCCGTACCCTCACCTGGACCCTAAACCGTCCCCATCCCCTAACCCTAACCCTAGCCCGAACCCTAACCCTAACCCTTCCCCGAAGCCTGACCCTCACCCGTGCCCTATTCCTAACCCGTACGCTAACACTAACCCGCGCCCTCACTCGCACGCTCCCCCTAAAGCGTTGCCGTACCCTCACTTGGACCCTAAACCGTCCCCGTCCCCGAAGCCAAATCTAGCCCGAACCCTAACCCTAACCCTTCCCCGAAGCCTGACCCTCACCCGTCCCCTAATCCTAACCCGTACGCTAACACTAACCAGCGCCCTCACACGCACGCTCCCCCTAAAGCGTTGCCGTACCCTCACCTGGACCCTAAACCGTCCCCGTCCCCTAACCCTAACCCTAGCCCGAACCCTAACCCTAACCCTTCCCCGAAGCCTGACCCTCACCCGTGCCCTAATCCTAACCCGTACGCTAACACTAACCCGCGCCCTCACTCGCACGCTCCCCCTAAAGCGTTGCCGTACCCTCACTTGGACCCTAAACCGTCCCCGTCCCCGAAGCCAAATCTAGCCCGAACCCTAACCCTAACCCTTCCCCGAAGCCTGACCCTCACCCGTCCCCTAATCCTAACCCGTACGCTAACACTAACCCGCGCCCTCACACGCACGCTCCCCCTAAAGCGTTGCCGTACCCTCACCTGAACCCTAAACCGTCCCCATCCCCTAACCCTAACCCTAGCCCGAACCCTAACCCTAACCCTTCCCCGAAGCCTGACCCTCACCCGTGCCCTATTCCTAACCCGTACGCTAACACTAACCCGCGCCCTCACACGCACGCTCCCCCTAAAGCGTTGCCGTACCCTCACTTGGACCCTAAACCGTCCCCGTCCCCGAACCCAAATCTAGCCCGAACCCTAACCCTAACCCTTCCCCGAAGCCTGACCCACAAGCGTCCCCTAATCCTAACCCGTACGCTAACACTAACCCGCGCCCTCACACGCACGCTCCCCCTAAAGCGTTGCCGAACCCTCACCTGAACCCTAAACCGTCCCCTAACCCTAACCCTAACCCTAGCCCGAACCCTAACCCTAACCCTTCCCCGAAGCCTGACCCTCACCCGTGCCCTAATCCTAACCCGTACGCTAACACTAACCCACGCCCTCACACGCACGCTCCCCCTAAAGCGTTGCCGTACCCTCACCTGGACCCTAAACCGTCCCCGTCCACTAACCCTAACCCTAGCCAGAACCACAGCCCTAACCCTTCCCCGAAGCCTGACCCTCACCCGTCCCCTAATCCTAACCCGTACGCTAACACTAACCCGCGCCCTCACACGCACGCTCCCCCTAAAGCGTTGCCGTACCCTCACCTGGACCCTAAACCGTCCCCGTCCCCTAACCCTAACCCTAGCCCGAACCCTAACCCTAACCCTTCCCCGAAGCCTGACCCTCACCCGTCCCCTAATCCTAACCCGTACGCTAACGCTAACCCGCGCCCTCACACGCACGCTTCCCCTAAAGCGTTGCCGTACCCTCACCTGGACCCTAAACAGTCCCCGTCCACTAACCCTAACCCTAGCCAGAACCACAGCCCTAACCCTTCCCCGAAGCCTGACCCTCACCCGTCCCCTAATCCTAACCCGTACGCTAACACTAACCCGCGCCCTCACACGCACGCTTCCCCTAAAGCGTTGCCGTACCCTCACCTGGACCCTAAACCGTCCCTGTCCCCTAACCCTAACCCTAACCCTAGCCCGAACCCTAACCCTAACCCTTCCCCGAAGCCTGACCCTCACCCGTGCCCTAATCCTAACCCGTACGCTAACACTAACCCGCGCCCTCACACGCACGCTCCCCCTAAAGCGTTGCCGTACCCTCACTTGGACCCTAAACCGTCCCCGTCCCCTAAACCTAACCCTAGCCCGAACCCTAACCCTAACCCTTCCCCGAAGCCTGACCCTCACCCGTCCCCTACTCCTAACCCGTACGCTAACGCTAACCCGCGCCCTCACACGCACGCTCCCCCTATAGCGTTGCCGTACCCTCACCTGGACCCTAAACCGTCCCCGTCCCCTAACCCTAACCCTAGCCCGAACCCTAACCCTAACCCTTCCCCGAAGCCTGACCCTCACCCGTCCCCTAATCCTAACCCGTACGCTAACGCTAACCCGCGCCCTCACACGCACGCTCCCCCTAAAGCGTTGCCGTACCCTCACCTGGACCCTAAACCGTCCCCGTCCCCTAACCCTAACCCTAGCCCGAACCCTAACCCTAACCCTTCCCCGAAGCCTGACCCTCACCCGTGCCCTAATCCTAACCCGTACGCTAACACTAACCCACGCCCTCACACGCACGCTCCCCCTAAAGCGTTGCCGTACCCTCACCTGGACCCTAAACCGTCCCCGTCCACTAACCCTAACCATAGCCAGAACGACAGCCCTAACCCTTCCCCGAAGCCTGACCCTCACCCGTCCCCTAATCCTAACCCGTACGCTAACACTAACCCGCGCCCTCACACGCACGCTCCCCCTAAAGCGTTGCCGTACCCTCACCTGGACCCTAAACCGTCCCCATCCCCTAACCCTAACCCTAGCCCGAACCCTAACCCTAACCCTTCCCCGAAGCCTGACCCTCACCCGTGCCCTATTCCTAACCCGTACGCTAACACTAACCCGCGCCCTCACTCGCACGCTCCCCCTAAAGCGTTGCCGTACCCTCACTTGGACCCTAAACCGTCCCCGTCCCCGAACACAAATCTAGCCCGAACCCTAACCCTAACCCTTCCCCGAAGCCTGACCCTCACCCGTCCCCTAATCCTAACCCGTACGCTAACACTAACCAGCGCCCTCACACGCACGCTCCCCCTAAAGCGTTGCCGTACCCTCACCTGGACCCTAAACCGTCCCCGTCCCCTAACCCTAACCCTAGCCCGAACCCTAACCCTAACCCTTCCCCGAAGACTGACCCTCACCCGTGCCCTAATCCTAACCCGTACGCTAACACTAACCCGTGCCCTCACACGCACGCTCCCCCTAAAGCGTTGCCGTACCCTCACCTGGACCCTAAACCGTCCCCGTCCCCTAACCCTAACCCTAGCCCGAACCCTAACCCTAACCCTTCCCCGAAGCCTGACCCTCACCCGTGCCCTAATGCTAACCCGTACGCTAACACTAACCCACGCCCTCACACGCACGCTCCCCCTAAAGCGTTGCCGTACCCTCACCTGGACCCTAAACCGTCCCCGTCCACTAACCCTAACACTAGCCAGAACCACAGCCCTAACCCTTCCCCGAAGCCTGACCCTCACCCGTCCCCTAATCCTAACCCGTACGCTAACACTAACCCGCGCCCTCACACGCACGCTCCCCCTAAAGCATTGCCGTACCCTCTCCTGGACCCTAAACCGTCCCCGTCCCCTAACCCTAACCCTAGCCCGAACCCTAACCCTAACCCTTCCCCGAAGCCTGACCCTCACCCGTGCCCTAATCCTAACCCGTACGCTAACACTAACCCGCGCCCTCACACGCACGCTCCCCCTATAGCGTTGCCGTACCCTCACCTGGACCCTAAACCGTCCCCGTCCCCTAACCCTAACCCTAGCCCGAACCCTAACCCTAACCCTTCCCCGAAGCCTGACCCTCACCCGTGCCCTAATCCTAACCCGTACGCTAACACTAACCCGCGCCCTCACACGCACGCTCCCCCTATAGCGTTGCCGTACCCTCACCTGGACCCTAAACCGTCCCCGTCCCCTAACCCTAACCCTAGCCCGAACCCTAACCCTAACCCTTCCCTGAAGCCTGACCCTCACCCGTCCCCTAATCCTAACCCGTACGCTAACGATAACCCGCGCCCTCACACGCACGCTCCCCCTAAAGCGTTGTCGTACCCTCACCTGGACCCTAAACCGTCCCCGTCCCCTAACCCTAACCCTAGCCCGAACCCTAACCCTAACCCTTCCCCGAAGCCTGACCCTCACCCGTGCCCTAATCCTAACCCGTACGCTAACACTAACCCACGCCCTCACACGCACGCTCCCCCTAAAGCGTTGCCGTACCCTCACCTGGACCCTAAACCGTCCCCGTCCACTAACCCTAACCATAGCCAGAACGACAGCCCTAACCCTTTCCCGAAGCCTGACCCTCACCCGTCCCCTAATCCTAACCCGTACGCTAACACTAACCCGCGCCCTCACACGCACGCTCCCCCTAAAGCGTTGCCGTACCCTCACCTGGACCCTAAACCGTCCCCATCCCCTAACCCTAACCCTAGCCCGAACCCTAACCCTAACCCTTCCCCGAAGCCTGACCCTCACCCGTGCCCTATTCCTAACCCGTACGCTAACACTAACCCGCGCCCTCACACGCACGCTCCCCCTAAAGCGTTGCCGTACCCTCACTTGGACCCTAAACCGTCCCCGTCCCCGAACCCAAATCTAGCCCGAACCCTAACCATAACCCTTCCCCGAAGCCTGACCCTCACCCGTCCCCTAATCCTAACCCGTACGCTAACACTAACCCGCGCCCTCACACGCACGCTCCCCCTAAAGCGTTGCCGTACCCTCACCTGGACCCTAAACCGTCCCCGTCCCCTAACCCTAACCCTAGCCCGAACCCTAACCCTAACCCTTCCCCGAAGCCTGACCCTCACCCGTCCCCTAATCCTAACCCGTACGCTAACACTAACCCGTGCCCTCACACGCACGCTCCCCCTAAAGCGTTGCCGTACCCTCACCTGGACCCTAAACCGTCCCCGTCCCCTAACCCTAACCCTAGCCCGAACCATAACCCTAACCCTTCCCCGAAGCCTGACCCTCCCCCGTGCCCTAATCCTAACCCATACGATAACACTAACCCGCGCCCTCACACGCACGCTCCCCCTAAAGCGTTGCCGTACCCTCACCTGGACCCTAAACCGTCCCCGTCCCCTAACCCTAACCCTAGCCCGAACCCTAA
Source organism: Stenella coeruleoalba (assembly GCF_951394435.1). Taxonomy (NCBI): domain Eukaryota; kingdom Metazoa; phylum Chordata; class Mammalia; order Artiodactyla; family Delphinidae; genus Stenella; species Stenella coeruleoalba. Next base: position 62,750,171 of record NC_137161.1, on the reverse strand, counting down.
CCCTAACCCTTCCCCGAAGCCTGACCCTCACCCGTCCCCTACTCCTAACCCGTACGCTAACGCTAACCCGCGCCCTCACACGCACGCTCCCCCTATAGCGTTGCCGTACCCTCACCTGGACCCTAAACCGTCCCCGTCCCCTAACCCTAACCCTAGCCCGAACCCTAACCCTAACCCTTCCCCGAAGCCTGACCCTCACCCGTCCCCTAATCCTAACCCGTACGCTAACGCTAACCCGCACCCTCACACGCACGCTCCCCCTAAAGCGTTGCCGTACCCTCACCTGGACCCTAAACCGTCCCCATCCCCTAACCCTAACCCTAGCCCGAACCCTAACCCTAACCCTTCCCCGAAGCCTGACCCTCACCCGTGCCCTAATCCTAACCCGTACGCTAACACTAACCCACGCCCTCACACGCACGCTCCCCCTAAAGCGTTGCCGTACCCTCACCTGGACCCTAAACCGTCCCCGTCCACTAACCCTAACCATAGCCAGAACGACAGCCCTAACCCTTCCCCGAAGCCTGACCCTCACCCGTCCCCTAATCCTAACCCGTACGCTAACACTAACCCGCGCCCTCACACGCACGCTCCCCCTAAAGCGTTGCCGTACCCTCACCTGGACCCTAAACCGTCCCCATCCCCTAACCCTAACCCTAGCCCGAACCCTAACCCTAACCCTTCCCCGAAGCCTGACCCTCACCCGTGCCCTATTCCTAACCCGTACGCTAACACTAACCCGCGCCCTCACTCGCACGCTCCCCCTAAAGCGTTGCCGTACCCTCACTTGGACCCTAAACCGTCCCCGTCCCCGAACCCAAATCTAGCCCGAACCCTAACCCTAACCCTTCCCCGAAGCCTGACCCTCACCCGTCCCCTAATCCTAACCCGTACGCTAACACTAACCAGCGCCCTCACACGCACGCTCCCCCTAAAGCGTTGCCGTACCCTCACCTGGACCCTAAACCGTCCCCGTCCCCTAACCCTAACCCTAGCCCGAACCCTAACCCTAACCCTTCCCCGAAGCCTGACCCTCACCCGTGCCCTAATCCTAACCCGTACGCTAACACTAACCCGTGCCCTCACACGCACGCTCCCCCTAAAGCGTTGCCGTACCCTCACCTGGACCCTAAACCGTCCCCGTCCCCTAACCCTAACCCTAGCCCGAACCATAACCCTAACCCTTCCCCGAAGCCTGACCCTCCCCCGTGCCCTAATCCTAACCCATACGCTAACACTAACCCGCGCCCTCACACGCACGCTCCCCCTAAAGCGTTGCCGTACCCTCACCTGGACCCTAAACCGTCCCCGTCCCCTAACCCTAACCCTAGCCCGAACCCTAGCCCTAACCCTTCCCCGAAGCCTGACCCACACCCGTCCCCTAATCCTAACCCGTACGCTAACACTAACCCGCGCCCTCACACGCACGCTCCCCCTAAAGCGTTGCCGAACCCTCACCTGAACCCTAAACCGTCCCCTAACCCTAACCCTAACCCTAGCCCGAACCCTAACCCTAACCCTTCCCCGAAGCCTGACCCTCACCCGTGCCCTAATCCTAACCCGTACGCTAACACTAACCCACGCCCTCACACGCACGCTCCCCCTAAAGCGTTGCCGTACCCTCACCTGGACCCTAAACCGTCCCCGTCCACTAACCCTAACCCTAGCCAGAACCACAGCCCTAACCCTTCCCCGAAGCCTGACCCTCACCCGTCCCCTAATCCTAACCCGTACGCTAACACTAACCCGCGCCCTCACACGCACGCTCCCCCTAAAGCGTTGCCGTACCCTCACCTGGACCCTAAACCGTCCCCGTCCCCTAACCCTAACCCTAGCCCGAACCCTAACCCTAACCCTTCCCCGAAGCCTGACCCTCACCCGTCCCCTAATCCTAACCCGTACGCTAACGCTAACCCGCGCCCTCACACGCACGCTCCCCCTATAGCGTTGCCGTACCCTCACCTGGACCCTAAACCGTCCCCGTCCCCTAACCCTAACCCTAGCCCGAACCCTAACCCTAAACCTTCCCCGAAGCCTGACCCTCACCCGTCCCCTAATCCTAACCCGTACGCTAACGCTAACCCGCGCCCTCACACGCACGCTCCCCCTAAAGCGTTGCCGTACCCTCACCTGGACCCTAAACCGTCCCCGTCCCCTAACCCTAACCCTAGCCCGAACCCTAACCCTAACCCTTCCCCGAAGCCTGACCCTCACCCGTGCCCTAATCCTAACCCGTACGCTAACACTAACCCACGCCCTCACACGCACGCTCCCCCTAAAGCGTTGCCGTACCCTCACCTGGACCCTAAACCGTCCCCGTCCACTAACCCTAACACTAGCCAGAACTACAGCCCTAACCCTTCCCCGAAGCCTGACCCTCACCCGTCCCCTAATCCTAACCCGTACGGTAACACTAACCCGCGCCCTCACACGCACGCTCCCCCTAAAGCATTGCCGTACCCTCTCCTGGACCCTAAACCGTCCCCGTCCCCTAACCCTAACCCTAGCCCGAACCCTAACCCTAACCCTTCCCCGAAGCCTGACCCTCACCCGTGCCCTAATCCTAACCCGTACGCTAACACTAACCCGCGCCCTCACACGCACGCTCCCCCTATAGCGTTGCCGTACCCTCACCTGGACCCTAAACCGTCCCCGTCCCCTAACCCTAACCCTAGCCCGAACCCTAACCCTAACCCTTCCCCGAAGCCTGACCCTCACCCGTGCCCTAATCCTAACCCGTACGCTAACACTAACCCGCGCCCTCACACGCACGCTCCCCCTATAGCGTTGCCGTACCCTCACCTGGACCCTAAACCGTCCCCGTCCCCTAAACCTAACCCTAGCCCGAACCCTAACCCTAACCCTTCCCTGAAGCCTGACCCTCACCCGTCCCCTAATCCTAACCCGTACGCTAACGATAACCCGCGCCCTCACACGCACGCTCCCCCTAAAGCGTTGCCGTACCCTCACCTGGACCCTAAACCGTCCCCGTCCCCTAACCCTAACCCTAGACCGAACCCTAACCCTAACCCTTCCCCGAAGCCTGACCCTCACCCGTGCCCTAATCCTAACCCGTACGCTAACACTAACCCACGCCCTCACACGCACGCTCCCCCTAAAGCGTTGCCGAACCCTCACCTGGACCCTAAACCGTCCCCGTCCACTAACCCTAACCCTAGCCAGAACCACAGCCCTAACCCTTCCCCGAAGCCTGACCCTCACCCGTGCCCTAATCCTAACCCGTACGCTAACACTAACCCGCGCCCTCACACGCACGCTCCCCCTAAAGCGTTGCCGTACCCTCACCTGGACCCTAAACCGTCCCCATCCCCTAACCCTAACCCTAGCCCGAACCCTAACCCTAACCCTTCCCCGAAGCCTGACCCTCACCCGTGCCCTATTCCTAACCCGTACGCTAACACTAACCCGCGCCCTCACATGCACGCTCCCCCTAAAGCGTTGCCGGACCCTCACTTGGACCCTAAACCGTCCCCGTCCCCGAACCCTAACCCTAGCCCGAACCCTAACCCTAACCCTTCCCCGAAGCCTGGCCCTCACCCGTCCCCTAATCCTAACCCGTACGCTAACACTAACCCGCGCCCTCACACGCACGCTCCCCCTAAAGCGTTGCCGTACCCTCACCTGGACCCTAAACCGTCCCCGTCCCCTAACCCTAACCCTAGCCCGAACCCTAACCCTAACCCTTCCCCGAAGCCTGACCCTCACCCGTGCCCTAATCCTAACCCGTACGCTAACACTAACCCGCGCCCTCACACGCACGCTCCCCCTAAAGAGTTGCCGTACCCTCACTTGGACCCTAAACCGTCCCCGTCCCCTAACCCTAACCCTAGCCCGAACCCTAACCCTAACCCTTCCCCGAAGCCTGACCCTCACCCGTGCCCTAATCCTAACCCGTAGGCTAACACTAACCCGCGCCCTCACACGCACGCTCCCCCTATGGCGTTGCCGTACCCTCACCTGGACCCTAAACCGTCCCCGTCCCCTAACCCTAACCCTAGCCCGAACCCTAACCCTAACCCTTCCCCGAAGCCTGACCCTCACCCGTCCCCTAATCCTAACCCGTACGCTAACGCTAACCCGCGCCCTCACACGCACGCTCCCCCTAAAGCGTTGCCGTACCGTCACCTGGACCCTAAACCGTCCCCGTCCCCTAACCCTAACCCTAGCCCGAACCCTAACCCTAGCACTTCCCCGAAGCCTGACCCTCACCCGTGCCCTAATCCTAACCCGTACGCTAACACTAACACGCGCCCTCACACGCACGCTCCCCCTAAAGCGTTGCCGTACCCTCACCTGGACCCTAAACCGTCCCCGTCCACTAAACCTAACCCTAGCCAGAACCACAGCCCTAACCCTTCCCCGAAGTCTGACCCTCACCCGTCCCCTAATCCTAACCCGTACGCTAACACTAAGCCGCGCCCTCACACGCACGCTCCCCCTAAAGCGTTGCCGTACCCTCACCTGGACCCTAAACCGTCCCCGTCCCCTAACCCTAACCCTAGCCCGAACCCTAACCCTAACACTTCCCCGAAGCCTGACCCTCACCCGTGCCCTAATCCTAACCCGTACGCTAACACTAACCCGCGCCCTCACACGCACGCTCCCCCTAAAGCGTTGCCGTACCCTCACTTGGACCCTAAACCGTCCCCGTCCCCTAACCCTAACCCTAGCCCGAACCCTAACCCTAACCCTTCCCCGAAGCCTGACCCTCACCCGTCCCCTAATCCTAACCCGTACGCTAACACTAACCCGTGCCCTCACACGCACGCTCCCCCTAAAGCGTTGCCGTACCCTCACCTGGACCCTAAACAGTCCCCGTCCCCTAACCCTAACCCTAGCCCGAACCCTAACCCTAACCCTAGCCCGATCCCTAACCCTAACCCTTCCCCGAAGCCTGACCCTCACCCGTCCCCTAATCCTAACCCGTACGCTAACACTAACCCGCGCCCTCACACGCACGCTCCCCCTAAAGCGTTGCCGTACCCTCACCTGGACCCTAAACCGTCCCCGTCCCCTAACCCTAACCCTAGCCCGAACCCTAACCCTAACCCTTCCCCGAAGCCTGACCCTCACCCGTCCCCTAATCCTAACCCGTACGCTAACACTAACCCGCGCCCTCACACGCACGCTCCCCCTAAAGCGTTGCCGTACCCTCACCTGGACCCTAAACCGTCCCCGTCCCCTAACCCTAACCCTAGCCCTAATCCTAATCCTAACCCTTCCCCGAAGCCTGACCCTCACCCGTCCCCTAATCCTAACCCGTACGCTAACACTAACCCACGCCCTCACACGCACGCTCCCACTAAAGTGTTGCCGTACCCTCACCTGGACCCTAAACCGTCCCCGTCCCCTAACCCTAACCCTTGCCCGAACCCTAACCCTAAGCCTTCCCCGAAGCCTGACCCTCCCCCGTGCCCTAATCCTAACCCGTACGCTAACACTAACCCGCGCCCTCACACGCACGCTCCCCCTAAAGCGTTGCCGTACCCTCACCTAGATCCTAAACCCTCCCCGTCCCCTAACCCTAACCCTAGCCCGAACCCTAACCCTAACCCTTCCCTGAAGCCTGACCCTCACCCGTCCCCTACTCCTAACCCGTACGCTAACGCTAACCCGCGCCCTCACACGCACGCTCCCCCTATAGCGTTGCCGTACCCTCACCTGGACCCTAAACCGTCCCCGTCCCCTAACCCTAACCCTAGCCCGAACCCTAACCCTAACCCTTCCCCGAAGCCTGACCCTCACCCGTCCCCTAATCCTAACCCGTACGCTAACGCTAACCCGCGCCCTCACACGCACGCTCCCCCTAAAGCGTTGCCGTACCCTCACCTGGACCCTAAACCGTCCCCGTCCCCTAACCCTAACCCTAGCCCGAACCCTAACCCTAACCCTTCCCCGAAGCCTGACCCTCACCCGTCCCCTAATCCTAACCAGTATGCTAACACTAACCCGCGCCCTCACACGCACGCTCCCCCTAAAGCGTTGCCGTACCCTCACCTGGACCCTAAACCGTTCCCGTCCCCTAAACCTAACCCTAGCCCGAACCCTAACCCTAAACCTTCCCCGAAGCCTGACCCTCACCCGTCCCCTAAAACTAACCCGTACGCTAACACTAACCCACGCCCTCACACGCACGCTCCCCCTAAAGCGTTGCCGTACCCTCACCTGGACCCTAAACCGTCCCCGTCCCCTAACCCTAACCCTAGCCCGAACCCTAACCCTAACCCTTCCCCGAAGCCTGACCCTCACCCGTGCCCTAATCCTAACCCGTACGCTAACACTAACCCACGCCCTCACACGCACGCTCCCCCTAAAGCGTTGCCGTACCCTCACCTGGACCCTAAACCGTCCCCGTCCCCTAACCCTAACCCTAGCCCAAACGCTAACCCTAACCCTTCCCCGAAGCCTGACCCTCACCCGTGCCCTAATCCTAACCCGTACGCTAACACCAACCCACGCCCTCACACGCACGCTCCCCCTAAAGCGTTGCCGTACCCTCACCTGGACCCTAAACCGTCCCCATCCCCTAAACCTAATCCTAGCCCGAACCCTAACCCTAACCCTTCCCCGAAGCCTGACCCTCACCCGTGCCCTAATCCTAACCCGTACGCTAACACTAACCCACGCCCTCACACGCACGCTACCCCTAAAGCGTTGCCGTACCCTCACCTGGACCCTAAACCGTCCCCGTCCACTAACCCTAACACTAGCCAGAACCACAGCCCTAACCCTTCCCCGAAGCCTGACCCTCACCCGTCCCCTAATCCTAACCCGTACGCTAACACTAACCCGCGCCCTCACACGCACGCTCCCCCTAAAGCGTTGCCGTACCCTCTCCTGGACCCTAAACCGTCCCCGTCCCCTAACCCTAACCCTAGCCCGAACCCTAACCCTAACCCTTCCCCGAAGCCTGACCCTCACCCGTGCCCTAATCCTAACCCGTACGCTAACACTAACCCGCGCCCTCACACGCACGCTCCCCCTATAGCGTTGCCGTACCCTCACCTGGACCCTAAACCGTCCCCGTCCCCTAACCCTAACCCTAGCCCGAACCCTAACCCTAACCCTTCCCCGAAGCCTGACCCTCACCCGTGCCCTAATCCTAACCCGTACGCTAACACTAACCCGCGCCCTCACACGCACGCTCCCCCTATAGCGTTGCCGTACCCTCACCTGGACCCTAAACCGTCCCCGTCCCCTAAACCTAACCCTAGCCCGAACCCTAACCCTAACCCTTCCCTGAAGCCTGACCCTCACCCGTCCCCTAATCCTAACCCGTACGCTAACGATAACCCGCGCCCTCACACGCACGCTCCCCCTAAAGCGTTGCCGTACCCTCACCTGGACCCTAAACCGTCCCCGTCCCCTAACCCTAACCCTAGCCCGAACCCTAACCCTAACCCTTCCCCGAAGCCTGACCCTCACCCGTGCCCTAATCCTAACCCGTACGCTAACACTAACCCACGCCCTCACACGCACGCTCCCCCTAAAGCGTTGCCGTACCCTCACCTGGACCCTAAACCGTCCCCGTCCACTAACCCTAACCCTAGCCAGAACCACAGCCCTAACCCTTCCCCGAAGCCTGACCCTCACCCGTCCCCTAATCCTAACCCGTACGCTAACAATAACCCGCGCCCTCACACGCACGCTCCCCCTAAAGCGTTGCCGTACCCTCACCTGGACCCTAAACCGTCCCCATCCCCTAACCCTAACCCTAGCCCGAACCCTAACCCTAACCCTTCCCCGAAGCCTGACCCTCACCCGTGCCCTATTCCTAACCCGTACGCTAACACTAACCCGCGCCCTCACACGCACGCTCCCCCTAAAGCGTTGCCGTACCCTCACTTGGACCCTAAACCGTCCCCGTCCCCGAACCCTAACCCTAGCCCGAACCTTAACCCTAACCCTTCCCCGAAGCCTGGCCCTCACCCGTCCCCTAATCCTAACCCGTACGCTAACACTAACCCGTGCCCTCACACGCACGCTCCCCCTAAAGCGTTGCCGTACCCTCACCTGGACCCTAAACCGTCCCCGTCCCCTAACCCTAACCCTAGCCAGAACCCTAACCCTAACCCTTCCCCGAAGCCTGACCCTCACCCGTGCCCTAATCCTAACCCGTACGCTAACACTAACCCGCGCCCTCACACGCACGCTCCCCCTAAAGAGTTGCCGTACCCTCACTTGGACCCTAAACCGTCCCCGTCCCCTAACCCTAACCCTAGCCCGAACCCTAACCCTAACCCTTCCCCGAAGCCTGACCCTCACCCGTGCCCTAATCCTAACCCGTACGCTAACACTAACCCGCGCCCTCACACGCACGCTCCCCCTATGGCGTTGCCGTACCCTCACCTGGACCCTAAACCGTCCCCGTCCCCTAACCCTAACCCTAGCCCGAACCCTAACCCTAACCCTTCCCCGAAGCCTGACCCTCACCCGTCCCCTAATCCTAACCCGTACGCTAACGCTAACCCGCGCCCTCACACGCACGCTCCCCCTAAAGCGTTGCCGTACCCTCACCTGGACCCTAAACCGTCCCCGTCCCCTAACCCTAACCCTAGCCCGAACCCTAACCCTAACACTTCCCCGAAGCCTGACCCTCACCCGTGCCCTAATCCTAACCCGTACGCTAACACTAACACGCGCCCTCACACGCACGCTCCCCCTAAAGCGTTGCCGTACCCTCACCTGGACCCTAAACCGTCCCCGTCCACTAACCCTAACCCTAGCCAGAACCACAGCCCTAACCCTTCCCCGAAGTCTGACCCTCACCCGTCCCCTAATCCTAACCCGTACGCTAACACTAACCCGCGCCCTCACACGCACGCTCCCCCTAAAGCGTTGCCGTACCCTCACCTAGACCCTAAACCGTCCCCGTCCCCTAACCCTAACCCTAGTCCGAACCCTAACCCTAACACTTCCCCGAAGCCTGACCCTCACCCGTGCCCTAATCCTAACCTGTACGCTAACACTAACCCGCGCCCTCACACGCACGCTCCCCCTAAAGCGTTGCCGTACCCTCACTTGGACCCTAAACCGTCCCCGTCCCCTAACCCTAACCCTAGCCCGAACCCTAACCCTAACCCTTCCCCGAAGCCTGACCCTCACCCGTCCCCTAATCCTAACCCGTACGCTAACACTAACCCGTGCCCTCACACGCACGCTCCCCCTAAAGCGTTGCCGTACCCTCACCTGGACCCTAAACCGTCCCCGTCCCCTAACCCTAACCCTAGCACGAACCCTAACCCTAACCCTTCCCCGAAGCCTGACCCTCACCCGTCCCCTAATCCTAACCCGTACGCTAACACTAACCCGCGCCCTCACACGCACGCTCCCCCTAAAGCGTTGCCGTACCCTCACCTGGACCCTAAACCGTCCCCGTCCCCTAACCCTAACCCTAGCCCTAATCCTAATCCTAACCCTTCCCCGAAGCCTGACCCTCACCCGTCCCCTAATCCTAACCCGTACGCTAACACTAACCCACGCCCTCACACGCACGCTCCCACTAAAGTGTTGCCGTACCCTCACCTGGACCCTAAACCGTCCCCGTCCCCTAACCCTAACCCTTGCCCGAACCCTAACCCTAACCCTTCCCCGAAGCCTGACCCTCCCCCGTGCCCTAATCCTAACCCGTACGCTAACACTAACCCGCGCCCTCACACGCACGCTCCCCCTAAAGCGTTGCCGTACCCTCACCTGGATCCTAAACCCTCCCCGTCCCCTAACCCTAACCCTAGCCCGAACCCTAACCCTAACCCTTCCCTGAAGCCTGACCCTCACCCGTCCCCTACTCCTAACCCGTACGCTAACGCTAACCCGCGCCCTCACACGCACGCTCCCCCTATAGCGTTGCCGTACCCTCACCTGGACCCTAAACCGTCCCCGTCCCCTAACCCTAACCCTAGCCCGAACCCTAACCCTAACCCTTCCCCGAAGCCTGACCCTCACCCGTCCCCTAATCCTAACCCGTACGCTAACGCTAACCCGCGCCCTCACACGCACGCTCCCCCTAAAGCGTTGCCGTACCCTCACCTGGACCCTAAACCGTCCCCGTCCCCTAACCCTAACCCTAGCCCGAACCCTAACCCTAACCCTTCCCCGAAGCCTGACCCTCACCCGTGCCCTAATCCTAACCCGTACGCTAACGCTAACCCGCGCCCTCACACGCACGCTCCCCCTAAAGCGTTGCCGTACCCTCACCTGGACCCTAAACCGTCCCCGTCCCCTAAACCTAACCCTAGCCCGAACCCTAACCCTAAACCTTCCCCGAAGCCTGACCCTCACCCGTCCCCTAAAACTAACCCGTACGCTAACACTAACCCACGCCCTCACACGCACGCTCCCCCTAAAGCGTTGCCGTACCCTCACCTGGACCCTAAACCGTCCCCGTCCCCTAACCCTAACCCTAGCCCAAACCCTAACCCTAACCCTTCCCCGAAGCCTGACCCTCACCCGTGCCCTAATCCTAACCCGTACGCTAACACTAACCCACGCCCTCACACGCACGCTCCCCCTAAAGCGTTGCCGTACCCTCACCTGGACCCTAAACCGTCCCCGTCCACTAACCCTAACCCTAGCCAGAACCACAGCCCTAACCCTTCCCCGAAGCCTGACCCTCACCCGTGCCCTAATCCTAACCCGTACGCTAACACTAACCCGCGCCCTCACACGCACGCTCCCCCTAAAGCGTTGCCGCACCCTCACTTGGACCCTAAACCGTCCCCGTCCCCTAACCCTAACCCTAGCCCGAACCCTAACTCTAACCCTTCCCCGAAGCCTGACCCTCACCCGTCCCCTAATCCTAACCCGTACGCTAACACTAACCCGCGCCCTCACACGCACGCTCCCCCTAAAGCGTTGCCGTACCCTCACCTGGACCCTAAACCGTCCCCATCCCCTAACCCTAACCCTAGCCCGAACCCTAACCCTAACCCTTCCGCGAAGCCTGACCCTCACCCGTCCCCTAATCCTAACCCGTACGCTAACACTAACCCGCGCCCTCACACGCACGCTCCCCCTATAGCGTTGCCGTACCCTCACCTGGACCCTAAACCGTCCCCGTCCCCTAACCCTAACCTTAGCCCGAAACCTAACCCTAACCCTTCCCCGAAGCCTGACCCTCACCCGTCCCCTAATCCTAACCCGTACGCTAACACTAACCCGCGCCCTCACACGCACGCTCCCCCTAAAGCGTTGCCGTACCCTCACCTGGACCCTAAACCGTCCCCGTCCCCTAACCCTAACCCTAGCCCAAACGCTAACCCTAACCCTTCCCCGAAGCCTGACCCTCACCCGTGCCCTAATCCTAACCCGTACGCTAACACCAACCCACGCCCTCACACGCACGCTCCCCCTAAAGCGTTGCCGTACCCTCACCTGGACCCTAAACCGTCCCCATCCCCTAAACCTAACCCTAGCCCGAACCCTAACCCTAACCCTTCCCCGAAGCCTGACCCTCACCCGTGCCCTAATCCTAACCTGTACGCTAACACTAACCCGCGCCCTCACACGCACGCTCCCCCTAAAGCGTTGCCGTACCCTCACTTGGACCCTAAACCGTCCCCGTCCCCTAACCCTAACCCTAGCCCGAACCCTAACCCTAACCCTTCCCCGAAGCCTGACCCTCACCCGTCCCCTAATCCTAACCCGTACGCTAACACTAACCCGCGCCCTCACACGCACGCTCCCCCTAAAGCGTTGCCGTACCCTCACCTGGACCCTAAACCGTCCCCGTCCCCTAACCCTAACCCTAGCCCGAACCCTAACCCTAACCCTTCCCCGAAGCCTGACCCTCACCCGTCCCCTAATCCTAACCCGTACGCTAACACTAACCCGCGCCCTCACACGCACGCTCCCCCTAAAGCGTTGCCGTACCCTCACCTGGACCCTAAACCGTCCCCGTACCCTAACCCTAACCCTAGCCCGAACCCTAACCCTAACCCTTCCCCGAAGCCTGACCCTCACCCGTGCCCTAATCCTAACCCGTACGCTAACACTAACCCGCGCCCTCACACGCACGCTCCCCCTAAAGCGTTGCCGTACCCTCACCTGGACCCTAAACCGTCCCCGTCCCCTAACCCTAACCCTAGCCCGAACCCTAACCCTAACCCTTCCCCGAAGCCTGACCCTCCCCCGTGCCCTAATCCTAACCCGTACGCTAACACTAACCCGCGCCCTCACACGCACGCTCCCCCTAAAGCGTTGCCGTACCCTCACCTGGATCCTAAACCCTCCCCGTCCCCTAACCCTAACCCTAGCCCGAACCCTAACCCTAACCCTTCCCCGAAGCCTGACCCTCACCCGTCCCCTACTCCTAACCCGTACGCTAACGCTAACCCGCGCCCTCACACGCACGCTCCCCCTATAGCGTTGCCGTACCCTCACCTGGACCCTAAACCGTCCCCGTCCCCTAACCCTAACCCTAGCCCGAACCCTAACCTTAACCCTTCCCCGAAGCCTGACCCTCACCCGTCCCCTAATCCTAACCCGTACGCTAACGCTAACCCGCGCCCTCACACGCACGCTCCCCCTAAAGCGTTGCCGTACCCTCACCTGGACCCTAAACCGTCCCCGTCCCCTAACCCTAACCCTAGCCCGAACCCTAACCCTAACCCTTCCCCGAAGCCTGACCCTCACCCGTCCCCTAATCCTAACCCGTACGCTAACACTAACCCGCGCCCTCACACGCACGCTCCCCCTAAAGCGTTGCCGTACCCTCACCTGGACCCTAAACCGTCCCCGTCCCCTAACCCTAACCCTAGCCCGAACCCTAACCCTAACCCTTCCCCGAAGCCTGACCCTCACACGTGCCCTAATCCTAACCCGTACGCTAACACTAACCCGCGCCCTCACACGCACGCTCCCCCTAAAGCGTTGCCGTACCCTCACTTGGACCCTAAACCGTCCCCGTCCCCTAACCCTAACCCTAGCCCGAACCCTAACCCTAACCCTTCCCCGAAGCCTGACCCTCACCCGTGCCCTAATCCTAACCCGTACGCTAACACTAACCCACGCCCTCACACGCACGCTCCCCCTATAGCGTTGCCGTACCCTCACCTGGACCCTAAACCGTCCCCGTCCCCTAACCCTAACCCTAGCCCGAACCCTAACCCTAACCCTTCCCCGAAGCCTGACCCTCACCCGTCCCCTAATCCTAACCCGTACGCTAACGCTAACCCGCGCCCTCACACGCACGCTCCCCCTAAAGCGTTGCCGTACCCTCACCTGGACCCTAAACCGTCCCCATCCCCTAACCCTAACCCTAGCCCGAACCCTAACCCTAACCCTTCCCCGAAGCCTGACCCTCACCCGTCCCCTAATCCTAACCCGTACGCTAACACTAACCCGCGCCCTCACACGCACGCTCCCCCTAAAGCGTTGCCGTACCCTCACTTGGACCCTAAACCGTCCCCGTCCCCTAACCCTAACCCTAGCCCGAACCCTAACCCTAACCCTTCCCCGAAGCCTGACCCTCACCCGTGCCCTAATCCTAACCCGTACGCTAACACTAACCCGCGCCCTCACACGCACGCTCCCCCTATACCGTTGCCGTACCCTCACCTGGACTCTAAACCGTCCCCGTCCCCTAACCCTAACCCTAGCCCGAACCCTAACCCTAACCCTTCCCTGAAGCCTGACCCTCAGCCGTCCCCTAATCCTAACCCGTACGCTAACGATAACCCGCACCCTCACACGCACGCTCCCCCTAAAGCGTTGTCGTACCCTCACCTGGACCCTAAACCGTCCCCGTCCACTAACCCTAACCCTAGCCCGAACCCTAACCCTAAGCCTTCCCCGAAGCCTGACCCTCACCCGTGCCCTAATCCTAACCCGTACGCTAACACTAACCCACGCCCTCACACGCACGCTCCCCCTAAAGCGTTGCCGTACCCTCACCTGGACCCTAAACCGTCCCCGTCCACTAACCCTAACCCTAGCCAGAACGACAGCCCTAACCCTTCCCCGAAGCCTGACCCTCACCCGTCCCCTAATCCTAACCCGTACGCTAACACTAACCCGCGCCCTCACACGCACGCTCCCCCTAAAGCGTTGCCGTACCCTCACCTGGACCCTAAACCGTCCCCATCCCCTAACCCTAACCCTAGCCCGAACCCTAACCCTAACCCTTCCCCGAAGCCTGACCCTCACCGTGCCCTATTCCTAACCCGTACGCTAACACTAACCCGCGCCCTCACACGCACGCTCCCCCTAAAGCGTTGCCGTACCCTCACTTGGACCCTAAACCGTCCCCGTCCCCGAACCCAAATCTAGCCCGAACCCTAACCCTAACCCTTCCCCGAAGCCTGACCCTCACCCGTCCCCTAATCCTAACCCGTACGCTAACACTAACCCGCGCCCTCACACGCACGCTCCCCCTAAAGCGTTGCCGTACCCTCACCTGGACCCTAAACCGTCCCCGTCCCCTAACCCTAACCCTAGCCCGAACCCTAACCCTAACCCTTCCCCGAAGCCTGACCCTCACCCGTGCCCTAATCCTAACCCGTACGCTAACACTAACCCACGCCCTCACACGCACGCTCCCCCTAAAGCGTTGCCGTACCCTCACCTGGACCCTAAACCGTCCCCGTCCACTAACCCTAACCCTAGCCAGAACCACAGCCCTAACCCTTCCCCGAAGCCTGACCCTCACCCGTCCCCTAATCCTAACCCGAACGCTAACACTAACCCGCGCCCTCACACGCACGCTCCCCCTAAAGCGTTGCCGTACCCTCTCCTGGACCCTAAACCGTCCCCGTCCCCTAACCCTAACCCTAGCCCGAACCCTAACCCTAACCCTTCCCCGAAGCCTCACCCTCACCCGTGCCCTAATCCTAACCCGTACGCTAACACTAACCCGCGCCCTCACACGCACGCTCCCCCTAAAGCGTTGCCGTACCCTCACCTGGACCCTAAACCGTCCCCGTCCCCTAACCCTAACCCTAGCCCGAACCCTAACCCTAACCCTTCCCCGAAGCCTGACCCTCACCCGTGCCCTAATCCTAACCCGTACGCTAAGACTAACCCACGCCCTCACACGCACGCTCCCCCTAAAGCGTTGCCGTACCCTCACCTGGACCCTAAACCGTCCCCGTCCACTAACCCTAACCCTAGCCAGAACCACAGGCCTAACCCTTCCCCGAAGCCTGACCCTCACCCGTCCCCTAATCCTAACCCGTACGCTAACACTAACCCGCGCCCTCACACGCACGCTCCCCCTAAAGCGTTGCCGTACCCTCACCTGGACCCTAAACGGTCCCCGTCCACTAACCCTAACCCTAGCCCGAACCCTAACCCTAACCCTTCCCCGAAGCCTGACCCTCAACCGTGCCCTAATCCTAACCCGTACGCTAACACTAACCCACGCCCTCACACGCACGCTCCCCCTAAAGCGTTGCCGTACCCTCACCTGGACCCTAAACCGTCCCCGTCCACTAACCCTAACCCTAGCCAGAACCACAGCCCTAACCCTTCCCCGAAGCCTGGCCCTCACCCGTCCCCTAATCCTAACCCGTACGCTAACACTAACCCGCGCCCTCACACGCACGCTCCCCCTAAAGCGTTGCCGTACCCTCACCTGGACCCTAAACCGTCCCCGTCCCCTAACCCTAACCCTAGCCCGAACCCTAACCCTAACCCTTCCCCGAAGCCTGACCCTCACCCGGGCCCTAATCCTAACCCGTACGCTAACACTAACCCGCGCCCTCACACGCACGCTCCCCCTAAAGAGTTGCCGTACCCTCACTTGGACCCTAAACCGTCCCCGTCCCCTAACCCTAACCCTAGCCCGAACCCTAACCCTAACCCTTCCCCGAAGCCTGACCCTCACCCGTGCCCTAATCCTAACCCGTACGCTAACACTAACCCGCGCCCTCACACGCACGCTCCCCCTATAGCGTTGCCGTACCCTCACCTGGACCCTAAACCGTCCCCGTCCCCTAACCCTAACCCTAGCCCGAACCCTAACCCTAACACTTCCCCGAAGCCTGACCCTCACCCGTGCCCTAATCCTAACCCGTACGCTAACACTAACCCGCGCCCAAACACGCACGCTCCCCCTAAAGCGTTGCCGTACCCTCACTTGGACCCTAAACCGTCCCCGTCCCCTAACTCTAACCCTAGCCCGAACACTAACCCTAACCCTTCCCCGAAGCCTGACCCTCACCCGTCCCCTAATGCTAACCCGTACGCTAACACTAACCCGCGCCCTCACACGCACGCTCCCCCTAAAGCGTTGCCGTACCCTCACCTGGACCCTAAACCGTCCCCGTCACCTAACCCTAACCCTAGCCCGAACCCTAACCCTAACCCTTCCCCGAAGCCTGACCCTCACCCGTCCCCTAATCCTAACCCGTACGCTAACACTAACCCGTGCCCTCACACGCACGCTCCCCCTAAAGCGTTGCCGTACCCTCACCTGGACCCTAAACCGTCCCCGTCCCCTAACCCTAACCCTAGCCCGAACCCTAACCCTAACCCTTCCCCGAAGCCTGACCCTCCCCCGTGCCCTAATCCTAACCCGTACGCTAACACTAACCCACGCCCTCACACGCACGCTCCCCCTAAAGCGTTGCCGTACCCTCACCTGGACCCTAAACCGTCCCCGTCCCCTAACCCTAACCTTAGCCCGAAACCTAACCCTAACCCTTCCCCGAAGCCTGACCCTCACCCGTCCCCTAATCCTAACCCGTACGCTAACACTAACCCGCGCCCTCACACGCACGCTCCCCCTAAAGCATTGCCGTACCCTCACCTGGACCCTAAACCGTCCCCGTCCCCTAACCCTAACCCTAGCCCAAACGCTAACCCTAACCCTTCCCCGAAGCCTGACCCTCACCCGTGCCCTAATCCTAACCCGTACGCTAACACCAACCCACGCCCTCACACGCACGCTCCCCCTAAAGCGTTGCCGTACCCTCACCTGGACCCTAAACCGTCCCCATCCCCTAAACCTAACCCTAGCCCGAACCCTAACCCTAACCCTTCCCCGAAGCCTGACCCTCACCCGTGCCCTAATCCTAACCTGTACGCTAACACTAACCCGCGCCCTCACACGCACGCTCCCCCTAAAGCGTTGCCGTACCCTCACTTGGACCCTAAACCGTCCCCGTCCCCTAACCCTAACCCTAGCCCGAACCCTAACCCTAACCCTTCCCCGAAGCCTGACCCTCACCCGTCCCCTAATCCTAACCCGTACGCTAACACTAACCCGCGCCCTCACACGCACGCTCCCCCTAAAGCGTTGCCGTACCCTCACCTGGACCCTAAACCGTCCCCGTCCCCTAACCCTAACCCTAGCCCGAACCCTAACCCTAACCCTTCCCCGAAGCCTGACCCTCACCCGTCCCCTAATCCTAACCCGTACGCTAACACTAACCCGCGCCCTCACACGCACGCTCCCCCTAAAGCGTTGCCGTACCCTCACCTGGACCCTAAACCGTCCCCGTACCCTAACCCTAACCCTAGCCCGAACCCTAACCCTAACCCTTCCCCGAAGCCTGACCCTCACCCGTGCCCTAATCCTAACCCGTACGCTAACACTAACCCGCGCCCTCACACGCACGCTCCCCCTAAAGCGTTGCCGTACCCTCACCTGGACCCTAAACCGTCCCCGTCCCCTAACCCTAACCCTAGCCCGAACCCTAACCCTAACCCTTCCCCGAAGCCTGACCCTCCCCCGTGCCCTAATCCTAACCCGTACGCTAACACTAACCCGCGCCCTCACACGCACGCTCCCCCTAAAGCGTTGCCGTACCCTCACCTGGATCCTAAACCCTCCCCGTCCCCTAACCCTAACCCTAGCCCGAACCCTAACCCTAACCCTTCCCCGAAGCCTGACCCTCACCCGTCCCCTACTCCTAACCCGTACGCTAACGCTAACCCGCGCCCTCACACGCACGCTCCCCCTATAGCGTTGCCGTACCCTCACCTGGACCCTAAACCGTCCCCGTCCCCTAACCCTAACCCTAGCCCGAACCCTAACCTTAACCCTTCCCCGAAGCCTGACCCTCACCCGTCCCCTAATCCTAACCCGTACGCTAACGCTAACCCGCGCCCTCACACGCACGCTCCCCCTAAAGCGTTGCCGTACCCTCACCTGGACCCTAAACCGTCCCCGTCCCCTAACCCTAACCCTAGCCCGAACCCTAACCCTAACCCTTCCCCGAAGCCTGACCCTCACCCGTCCCCTAATCCTAACCCGTACGCTAACACTAACCCGCGCCCTCACACGCACGCTCCCCCTAAAGCGTTGCCGTACCCTCACCTGGACCCTAAACCGTCCCCGTCCCCTAACCCTAACCCTAGCCCGAACCCTAGCCCTAACCTTACTTCCCCGAAGCCTGACCCACACCCGTCCCCTAATCCTAACCCGTACGCTAACAATAACCCGCGCCCTCACACGCACGCTCCCCCTAAAGCGTTGCCGTACCCTCACCTGAACCCTAAACCGTCCCCGTCCCCTAACCCTAACCCTAGCCCGAACCCTAACCCTAACCCTTCCCCGAAGCCTGACCCTCACCCGTGCCCTAATCCTAACCCGTACGCTAACACTAACCCACGCCCTCACACGCACGCTCCCCCTAAAGCGTTGCCGTACCCTCACCTGGACCCTAAACCGTCCCCGTCCACTAACCCTAACCCTAGCCAGAACCACAGGCCTAACCCTTCCCCGAAGCCTGACCCTCACCCGTCCCCTAATCCTAACCCGTACGCTAACACTAACCCGCGCCCTCACACGCACGCTCCCCCTAAAGCGTTGCCGTACCCTCACCTGGACCCTAAACCGTCCCCGTCCACTAACCCTAACCCTAGCTCGAACCCTAACCCTAACCCTTCCCCGAAGCCTGACCCTCACCCGTGCCCTAATCCTAACCCGTACGCTAACACTAACCCACGCCCTCACACGCACGCTCCCCCTAAAGCGTTGCCGTACCCTCACCTGGACCCTAAACCGTCCCCGTCCACTAACTCTAACCCTAGCCAGAACCACAGCCCTAACCCTTCCCCAAAGCCTGGCCCTCATCCGTCCCCTAATCCTAACCCGTACGCTAACACTAACCCGCGCCCTCACACGCACGCTCCCCCTAAAGCGTTGCCGTACCATCACCTGGACCCTAAACCGTCCCCGTCCCCTAACCCTAACCCTAGCCCGAACCCTAACCCTAACCCTTCCCCGAAGCCTGACCCTCACCCGTGCCCTAATCCTAACCCGTACGCTAACACTAACCCGCGCCCTCACCCGCACGCTCCCCCTAAAGACTTGCCGTACCCTCACTTGGACCCTAAACCGTCCCCGTCCCCTAACCCTAACCCTAGCCCGAACCCTAACCCTAACCCTTCCCCGAAGCCTGACCCTCACCCGTCCCCTAATCCTAACCCGTACGCTAACGCTAACCCGCGCCCTCACACGCACGCTCCCCCTAAAGCGTTGCCGTACCCTCACCTGGACCCTAAACCGTCCCCGTCCCCTAACCCTAACCCTAGCCCGAACCCTAACCCTAACCCTTCCCCGAAGCCTGACCCTCACCCGTGCCCTAATCCTAACCCGTACGCTAACACTAACACGCGCCCTCACACGCAAGCTCCCCCTAAAGCGTTGCCGTACCCTCACCTGGACCCTAAACCGTCCCCGTCCACTAACCCTAACCCTAGCCAGAACCACAGCCCTAACCCTTCCCCGAAGTCTGACCCTCACCCGTCCCCTAATCCTAACCCGTACGCTAACACTAACCCGCGCCCTCACACGCACGCTCCCCCTAAAGCATTGCCGTACCCTCACCTGGACCCTAAACCGTCCCCGTCCCCTAACCCTAACCCTAGCCCGAACCCTAACCCTAACACTTCCCCGAAGCCTGACCCTCACCCGTGCCCTAATCCTAACCCGTACGATAACACTAACCCGCGCCCTCACACGCACGCTCCCCCTAAAGCGTTGCCGTACCCTCACTTGGACCCTAAACCGTCCCCGTCCCCTAACCCTAACCCTAGCCCGAACCCTAACCCTAACCCTTCCCCGAAGCCTGACCCTCACCCGTGCCCTAATCCTACCCCGTACGCTAACACTAACCTGCGCCCTCACACGCACGCTCCCCCTAAAGCGTTGCCGTACCCTCACCTGGACCCTAAACCGTCCCCGTCCCCTAACCCTAACCCTAGCCCGAACCCTAACCCTAACCCTTCACCGAAGCCTGACCCTCACCCGTGCCCTAATCCTAACCCGTACGCTAACACTAACCCGCGCCCTCACACGCACGCTCCCCCTAAAGCGTTGCCGTACCCTCACCTGGACCCTAAACCGTCCCCGTCCCCTAAACCTAACCCTAGCCCGAACCCTAACCCTAAACCTTCCCCGAAGCCTGACCCTCACCCGTCCCCTAAAACTAACACGTACGCTAACACTAACCCACGCCCTCACACGCACGCTCCCCCTAAAGCGTTGCCGTACCCTCACCTGGACCCTAAACCGTCCCCGTCCCCTAACCCTAACCCTAGCCCGAACCCTAACCCTAACCCTTCCCCGAAGCCTGACCCTCACCCGTGCCCTAATCCTAACCCGTACGCTAACACTAACCCACGCCCTCACACGCACGCTCCCCCTAAAGCGTTGCCGTACCCTCACCTGGACCCTAAACCGTCCCCGTACCCTAACCCTAACCCTAGCCAGAACCACAGCCCTAACCCTTCCCCGAAGCCTGACCCTCACCCGCTCCCTAATCCTAACCCGTACGCTAACACTAACCCGCGCCCTCACACGCACGCTCCCCCTAAAGTGTTGCCGTACCCTCTCCTGGACCCTAAACCGTCCCCGTCCCCTAACCCTAACCCTAGCCCGAACCCTAACACTAACCCTTCCCCGAAGCCTGACCCTCACCCGTGCCCTAATCCTAACCCGTACGCTAACACTAACCCGCGCCCTCACACGCACGCTCCCCCTAAAGCGTTGCCGCACCCTCACTTGGACCCTAAACCGTCCCCGTCCCCTAACCCTAACCCTAGCCCGAACCCTAACCCTAACCCTTCCCCGAAGCCTGACCCTCACCCGTCCCCTAATCCTAACCCGTACGCTAACACTAACCCGCGCCCTCACACGCACGCTCCCCCTAAAGCGTTGCCGTACCCTCACCTGGACCCTAAACCGTCCCCGTCCCCTAACCCTAACCCTAGCCCGAAACCTAACCCTAACCCTTCCCCGAAGCCTGACCCTCACCCGTGCCCTAATCCTAACCCGTACGCTAACACTAACCCGCGCCCTCACACGCACGCTCCCCCTAAAGCGTTGCCGTACCCTCACTTGGACCCTAAACCGTCCCCGTCCCCTAACCCTAACCCTAGCCCGAACCCTAACCCTAACCCTTCCCCGAAGCCTGACCCTCACCCGTCCCCTAATCCTAACCCGTACGCTAACACTAACCCGCGCCCTCACACGCACGCTCCCCCTATAGCGTTGCCGTACCCTCACCTGGATCCTAAACCGTCCCCGTCCCCTAACCCTAACCCTAGCCCGAAACCTAACCCTAACCCTTCCCCGAAGCCTGACCCTCACCTGTGCCCTAATCCTAACCCGTACGCTAACACTAACCCGCGCCCTCACACGCACGCTCCCCCTAAAGCGTTGCCGTACCCTCACCTGGACCCTAAACCATCCCCGTCCCCTAACCCTAACCCTAGCCCGAACCCTAACCCTAACCCTTCCCCGAAGCCTGACCCTCACCCGTGCCCTAATCCTAACCTGTACGCTAACACTAACCCGCGCCCTCACACGCACGCTGCCCCTAAAGCGTTGCCGTACCCTCACCTGGACCCTAAACCGTCCCCGTCCCCTAACCCTAACCCTAGCCCGAACCCTAACCCTAACCCTTCCCCGAAGCCTGACCCTCACCCGGGCCCTAATCCTAACCCGTACGCTAACACTAACCCGCGCCCTCACACGCACGCTCCAACTAAAGCGTTGCCGTACCCTCACCTAGACCCTAAACCGTCCCCGTCCCCTAACCCTAACCCTAGCCCGAACCCTAACCCTAAACCTTTCCCGAAGCCTGACCCTCACCCGTCCCCTAATCCTAACCCGTACGCTAACACTAACCCGCGCCCTCACACGCACGCTCCCCCTAAAGCGTTGCCGTACCCTCACCTGGACCCTAAACCGTCCCCGTCCACTAACCCTAACCCTAGCCAGAACCACAGCCCTAACCCTTCCCCGAAGCCTGACCCTCACCCGTCCCCTAATCCTAACCCGTACGATAACACTAACCCGCGCCCTCACACGCACGCTCCCCCTAAAGCGTTGCCGTACCCTCACCTGGATCCTAAACCGTCCCCGTACCCTAACCCTAACCCTAGCCCGAACCCTAACCCTAACCCTTCCCCGAAGCCTGACCCTCACCCGTGCCCTAATCCTAACCCGTACGCTAACACTAACCCGCGCCCTCACACGCACGCTCCCCCTAAAGCGTTGCCGTACCCTCACTTGGACCCTAAACCGTCCCCGTCCCCTAACCCTAACCCTAGCCCGAACCCTAACCCTAACCCTTCCCCGAAGCCTGACCCTCACCCGTCCCCTAATCCTAACCCGTATGCTAACACTAACCCGCGCCCTCACACGCACGCTCCCCCTAAAGCGTTGCCGTACCCTCACCTGGACCCTAAACCGTCCCCGTCCCCTAACCCTAACCCTAGCCCGAACCCTAACCCTAACCCTTCCCCGAAACCTGACCCTCACCCGTCCCCTAATCCTAACCCGTACGCTAACACTAACCCGCGCCCTCACACGCACGCTCCCCCTAAAGCGTTGCCGTACCCTCACCTGGACCCTAAACCGTCCCCGTCCCCTAACCCTAACCCTAGCCCTAATCCTAATCCTAACCCTTCCCCGAAGCCTGACCCTCACCCGTCCCCTAATCCTAACCCGTACGCTAACACTAACCCGCGCCCTCACACGCACGCTCCCCCTAAAGCGTTGCCGTACCCTCACCTGGACCCTAAACCGTCCCCGTCCCCTAACCCTAACCCTAGCCCGAACCCTAACCCTAACCCTTCCCCGAAGCCTGACCCTCACCCGTGCCCTAATCCTAACCCGTACGCTAACACTAACCCGCGCCCTCACACGCACGCTCCCCCTAAAGCGTTGCCGTACCCTCACCTGGACCCTAAACCGTCCCCGTCCCCTAACCCTAACCCTAGCCCGAACCCTAACCCTAACCCTTCCCCGAGGCGTGACCTTCACCCGTCCCCTAATCCTAACCCGTACGCTAACACTAACCCGCGCCCTCACACGCACGCTCCCCCTAAAGCGTTGCCGTACCCTCACCTGGACCCTAAACCGTCCCCGTCCACTAACCCTAACCCTAGCCAGAACCACAGCCCTAACCCTTCCCCGAAGCCTGACCCTCACCCGTCCCCTAATCCTAACCCGTACGCTAACACTAACCCGCGCCCTCACACGCACGCTCCCTCTAAAGCGTTGCCGTACGCTCACCTAGACCCTAAACCGTCCCCGTCCCCTAACCCTAACCCTAGCCCGAACCCTAACCCTAACCCTTCCCCGAAGCCTGACCCTCACCCGTCCCCTAATCCTAACCCGTACGCTAACACTAACCCGCGCCCTCACACGCACGCTCCCCCTAAAGCGTTGCCGTACCCTCACCTGGACCCTAAACCGTCCCCATCCCCTAACCCTAACCCTAGCCCGAACCCTAACCCTAACCCTTCCCCGAAGCCTGACCCTCACCCGTGCCCTATTCCTAACCCGTACGCTAACACTAACCCGCGCCCTCACACGCACGCTCCCCCTAAAGCGTTGCCGTACCCTCACTTGTACCCTAAACCGTCCCCGTCCCCGAACCCTAACCCTAGCCCGAACCCTAACGCTAACCCTTCCCCGAAGCCTGACCCTCACCCGTGCCCTAATCCTAACCCGTACGCTAACACTAACCCACGCCCTCACACGCACGCTCCCCCTAAAGCGTTGCCGTACCCTCACCTGGACCCTAAACCGTCACCGTACCCTAACCCTAACCCTAGCCAGAACCACAGCCCTAACCCTTCCCCGAAGCCTGACCCTCACCCGTTCCCTAATCCTAACCCGTACGCTAACACTAACCCGCGCCCTCACACGCACGCTCCCCCTAAAGTGTTGCCGTACCCTCTCCTGGACCCTAAACCGTCCCCGTCCCCTAACCCTAACCCTAGCCCGAACCCTAACCCTAACCCTTCCCCGAAGCCTGACCCTCACCCGTGCCCTAATCCTAACCCGTACGCTAACACTAACCCGCGCCCTCACACGCACGCTCCCCCTAAAGCGTTGCCGCACCCTCACTTGGACCCTAAACCGTCCCCGTCCCCTAACCCTAACCCTAGCCCGAACCCTAACCCTAACCCTTCCCCGAAGCCTGACCCTCACCCGTCCCCTAATCCTAACCCGTACGCTAACACTAACCCGCGCCCTCACACGCACGCTCCCCCTAAAGCGTTGCCGTACCCTCACCTGGACCCTAAACCGTCCCCGTCCCCTAACCCTAACCCTAGCCCGAAACCTAACCCTAACCCTTCCCCGAAGCCTGACCCTCACCCGTGCCCTAATCCTAACCCGTACGCTAACACTAACCCGCGCCCTCACACGCACGCTCCCCCTAAAGCGTTGCCGTACCCTCACTTGGACCCTAAACCGTCCCCGTCCCCTAACCCTAACCCTAGCCCGAACCCTAACCCTAACCCTTCCCCGAAGCCTGACCCTCACCCGTCCCCTAATCCTAACCCGTACGCTAACACTAACCCGCGCCCTCACACGCACGCTCCCCCTATAGCGTTGCCGTACCCTCACCTGGATCCTAAACCGTCCCCGTCCCCTAACCCTAACCCTAGCCCGAAACCTAACCCTAACCCTTCCCCGAAGCCTGACCCTCACCTGTGCCCTAATCCTAACCCGTACGCTAACACTAACCCGCGCCCTCACACGCACGCTCCCCCTAAAGCGTTGCCGTACCCTCACCTGGACCCTAAACCGTCCCCGTCCCCTAACCCTAACCCTAGCCCGAACCCTAACCCTAACCCTTCCCCGAAGCCTGACCCTCACCCGTGCCCTAATCCTAACCTGTACGCTAACACTAACCCGCGCCCTCACACGCACGCTGCCCCTAAAGCGTTGCCGTACCCTCACCTGGACCCTAAACCGTCCCCGTCCCCTAACCCTAACCCTAGCCCGAACCCTAACCCTAACCCTTCCCCGAAGCCTGACCCTCACCCGGGCCCTAATCCTAACCCGTACGCTAACACTAACCCGCGCCCTCACACGCACGCTCCAACTAAAGCGTTGCCGTACCCTCACCTAGACCCTAAACCGTCCCCGTCCCCTAACCCTAACCCTAGCCCGAACCCTAACCCTAAACCTTTCCCGAAGCCTGACCCTCACCCGTCCCCTAATCCTAACCCGTACGCTAACACTAACCCGCGACCTCACACGCACGCTCCCCCTAAAGCGTTGCCGTACCCTCACCTGGACCCTAAACCGTCCCCGTCCACTAACCCTAACCCTAGCCAGAACCACAGCCCTAACCCTTCCCCGAAGCCTGACCCTCACCCGTCCCCTAATCCTAACCCGTACGATAACACTAACCCGCGCCCTCACACGCACGCTCCCCCTAAAGCGTTGCCGTACCCTCACCTGGATCCTAAACCGTCCCCGTACCCTAACCCTAACCCTAGCCCGAACCCTAACCCTAACCCTTCCCCGAAGCCTGACCCTCACCCGTGCCCTAATCCTAACCCGTACGCTAACACTAACCCGCGCCCTCACACGCACGCTCCCCCTAAAGCGTTGCCGTACCCTCACTTGGACCCTAAACCGTCCCCGTCCCCTAACCCTAACCCTAGCCCGAACCCTAACCCTAACCCTTCCCCGAAGCCTGACCCTCACCCGTCCCCTAATCCTAACCCGTATGCTAACACTAACCCGCGCCCTCACACGCACGCTCCCCCTAAAGCGTTGCCGTACCCTCACCTGGACCCTAAACCGTCCCCGTCCCCTAACCCTAACCCTAGCCCGAACCCTAACCCTAACCCTTCCCCGAAACCTGACCCTCACCCGTCCCCTAATCCTAACCCGTACGCTAACACTAACCCGCGCCCTCACACGCACGCTCCCCCTAAAGCGTTGCCGTACCCTCACCTGGACCCTAAACCGTCCCCGTCCCCTAACCCTAACCCTAGCCCTAATCCTAATCCTAACCCTTCCCCGAAGCCTGACCCTCACCCGTCCCCTAATCCTAACCCGTACGCTAACACTAACCCGCGCCCTCACACGCACGCTCCCCCTAAAGCGTTGCCGTACCCTCACCTGGACCCTAAACCGTCCCCGTCCCCTAACCCTAACCCTAGCCCGAACCCTAACCCTAACCCTTCCCCGAAGCCTGACCCTCACCCGTGCCCTAATCCTAACCCGTACGCTAACACTAACCCGCGCCCTCACACGCACGCTCCCCCTAAAGCGTTGCCGTACCCTCACCTGGACCCTAAACCGTCCCCGTCCCCTAACCCTAACCCTAGCCCGAACCCTAACCCTAACCCTTCCCCGAGGCGTGACCTTCACCCGTCCCCTAATCCTAACCCGTACGCTAACACTAACCCGCGCCCTCACACGCACGCTCCCCCTAAAGCGTTGCCGTACCCTCACCTGGACCCTAAACCGTCCCAGTCCCCTAACCCTAACCCTAGCCCGAACCCTAACCCTAACCCTTCCCCGAAGCCTGACCCTCACCCGTGCCCTAATCCTAACCTGTACGCTAACACTAACCCGCGCCCTCACACGCACGCTGCCCCTAAAGCGTTGCCGTACCCTCACCTGGACCCTAAACCGTCCCCGTCCCCTAACCCTAACCCTAGCCCGAACCCTAACCCTAACCCTTCCCCGAAGCCTGACCCTCACCCGGGCCCTAATCCTAACCCGTACGCTAACACTAACCCGCGCCCTCACACGCACGCTCCAACTAAAGCGTTGCCGTACCCTCACCTAGACCCTAAACCGTCCCCGTCCCCTAACCCTAACCCTAGCCCGAACCCTAACCCTAAACCTTTCCCGAAGCCTGACCCTCACCCGTCCCCTAATCCTAACCCGTACGCTAACACTAACCCGCGACCTCACACGCACGCTCCCCCTAAAGCGTTGCCGTACCCTCACCTGGACCCTAAACCGTCCCCGTCCACTAACCCTAACCCTAGCCAGAACCACAGCCCTAACCCTTCCCCGAAGCCTGACCCTCACCCGTCCCCTAATCCTAACCCGTACGATAACACTAACCCGCGCCCTCACACGCACGCTCCCCCTAAAGCGTTGCCGTACCCTCACCTGGATCCTAAACCGTCCCCGTACCCTAACCCTAACCCTAGCCCGAACCCTAACCCTAACCCTTCCCCGAAGCCTGACCCTCACCCGTGCCCTAATCCTAACCCGTACGCTAACACTAACCCGCGCCCTCACACGCACGCTCCCCCTAAAGCGTTGCCGTACCCTCACTTGGACCCTAAACCGTCCCCGTCCCCTAACCCTAACCCTAGCCCGAACCCTAACCCTAACCCTTCCCCGAAGCCTGACCCTCACCCGTCCCCTAATCCTAACCCGTATGCTAACACTAACCCGCGCCCTCACACGCACGCTCCCCCTAAAGCGTTGCCGTACCCTCACCTGGACCCTAAACCGTCCCCGTCCCCTAACCCTAACCCTAGCCCGAACCCTAACCCTAACCCTTCCCCGAAACCTGACCCTCACCCGTCCCCTAATCCTAACCCGTACGCTAACACTAACCCGCGCCCTCACACGCACGCTCCCCCTAAAGCGTTGCCGTACCCTCACCTGGACCCTAAACCGTCCCCGTCCCCTAACCCTAACCCTAGCCCTAATCCTAATCCTAACCCTTCCCCGAAGCCTGACCCTCACCCGTCCCCTAATCCTAACCCGTACGCTAACACTAACCCGCGCCCTCACACGCACGCTCCCCCTAAAGCGTTGCCGTACCCTCACCTGGACCCTAAACCGTCCCCGTCCCCTAACCCTAACCCTAGCCCGAACCCTAACCCTAACCCTTCCCCGAAGCCTGACCCTCACCCGTGCCCTAATCCTAACCCGTACGCTAACACTAACCCGCGCCCTCACACGCACGCTCCCCCTAAAGCGTTGCCGTACCCTCACCTGGACCCTAAACCGTCCCCGTCCCCTAACCCTAACCCTAGCCCGAACCCTAACCCTAACCCTTCCCCGAGGCGTGACCTTCACCCGTCCCCTAATCCTAACCCGTACGCTAACACTAACCCGCGCCCTCACACGCACGCTCCCCCTAAAGCGTTGCCGTACCCTCACCTGGACCCTAAACCGTCCCCGTCCACTAACCCTAACCCTAGCCAGAACCATAGCCCTAACCCTTCCCCGAAGCCTGACCCTCACCCGTCCCCTAATCCTAACCCGTACGCTAACACTAACCCGCGCCCTCACACGCACGCTCCCTCTAAAGCGTTGCCGTACCCTCACCTAGACCCTAAACCGTCCCCGTCCCCTAACCCTAACCCTAGCCCGAACCCTAACCCTAACCCTTCCCCGAAGCCTGACCCTCACCCGTCCCCTAATCCTAACCCGTACGCTAACACTAACCCGCGCCCTCACACGCACGCTCCCCCTAAAGCGTTGCCGTACCCTCACCTGGACCCTAAACCGTCCCCATCCCCTAACCCTAACCCTAGCCCGAACCCTAACCCTAACCCTTCCCCGAAGCCTGACCCTCACCCGTGCCCTATTCCTAACCCGTACGCTAACACTAACCCGCGCCCTCACACGCACGCTCCCCCTAAAGCGTTGCCGTACCCTCACTTGTACCCTAAACCGTCCCCGTCCCCGAACCCTAACCCTAGCCCAAACCCTAACGCTAACCCTTCCCCGAAGCCTGACCCTCACCCGTCCCCTAATCCTAACCCGTACGCTAACACTAACCCGCGCCCTCACACGCACGCTCCCCCTAAAGCGTTGCCGTACCCTCACCTGGACCCTAAACCGTCCCCGTCCCCTAACCCTAACCCTAGCCCGAACCCTAACCCTAACGCTTCCCCGAAGCCTGACCCTCACCCGTCCCCTAATCCTAACCCGTACGCTAACGATAACCCGCGCCCTCACACGCACGCTCCCCCTAAAGCGTTGCCGTACCCTCACCTGGACCCTAAACCGTCCCCGTCCCCTAACCCTAACCCTAGCCCGAACCCTAACCCTAACCCTTCCCCGAAGCCTGACCCTCACCCGTGCCCTAATCCTAACCCGTACGCTAACACTAACCCACGCCCTCACACGCACGCTCCCCCTAAAGCGTTGCCGTACCCTCACCTGGACCCTAAACCGTCCCCGTCCACTAACCCTAACCCTAGCCAGAACCACAGCCCTAACCCTTCCCCGAAGCCTGACCCTCACCCGTCCCCTAATCCTAACCCGTACGCTAACACTAACCCGCGCCCTCACACGCACGCTCCCCCTAAAGCGTTGCCGTACCCTCACCTGGACCCTAAACCGTGCCCGTCCCCTAACCCTAACCCTAGCCCGAACCCTAACCCTAACCCTTCCCCGAAGCCTGACCCTCACCCGTGCCCTAATCCTAACCTGTACGCTAACACTAACCCGCGCCCTCACACGCACGCTCCCCCTAAAGCGTTGCCGTACCCTCACCTGGACCCTAAACCGTCCCCGTCCCCTAACCCTAACCCTAGCCCGAACCCTAACCCTAACCCTTCCCCGAAGCCTGACCCTCACCCGGGCCCTAATCCTAACCCGTACGCTAACACTAACCCGCGCCCTCACACGCACGCTCCAACTAAAGCGTTGCCGTACCCTCACCTAGACCCTAAACCGTCCCCGTCCCCTAACCCTAACCCTAGCCCGAACCCTAACCCTAAACCTTTCCCGAAACCTGACCCTCACCCGTCCCCTAATCCTAACCCGTACGCTAACACTAACCCGCGACCTCACACGCACGCTCCCCCTAAAGCGTTGCCGTACCCTCACCTGGACCCTAAACCGTCCCCGTCCACTAACCCTAACCCTAGCCAGAACCACAGCCCTAACCCTTCCCCGAAGCCTGACCCTCACCCGTCCCCTAATCCTAACCCGTACGATAACACTAACCCGCGCCCTCACACGCACGCTCCCCCTAAAGCGTTGCCGTACCCTCACCTGGATCCTAAACCGTCCCCGTACCCTAACCCTAACCCTAGCCCGAACCCTAACCCTAACCCTTCCCCGAAGCCTGACCCTCACCCGTGCCCTAATCCTAACCCGTACGCTAACACTAACCCGCGCCCTCACACGCACGCTCCCCCTAAAGCGTTGCCGTACCCTCACTTGGACCCTAAACCGTCCCCGTCCCCTAACCCTAACCCTAGCCCGAACCCTAACCCTAACCCTTCCCCGAAGCCTGACCCTCACCCGTGCCCTAATCCTAACCCGTACGCTAACACTAACCCGCGCCCTCACACGCACGCTCCCCCTAAAGCGTTGCCGTACCCTCACCTGGACCCTAAACCGTCCCCGTCCCCTAACCCTAACCCTAGCCCGAACCCTAACCCTAACCCTTCCCCGAAACCTGACCCTCACCCGTCCCCTAATCCTAACCCGTACGCTAACACTAACCCGCGCCCTCACACGCACGCTCCCCCTAAAGCGTTGCCGTACCCTCACCTGGACCCTAAACCGTCCCCGTCCCCTAACCCTAACCCTAGCCCTAATCCTAATCCTAACCCTTCCCCGAAGCCTGACCCTCACCCGTCCCCTAATCCTAACCCGTACGCTAACACTAACCCGCGCCCTCACACGCACGCTCCCCCTAAAGCGTTGCCGTACCCTCACCTGGACCCTAAACCGTCCCCGTCCCCTAACCCTAACCCTAGCCCGAACCCTAACCCTAACCCTTCCCCGAAGCCTGACCCTCACCCGTGCCCTAATCCTAACCCGTACGCTAACACTAACCCGCGCCCTCACACGCACGCTCCCCCTAAAGCGTTGCCGTACCCTCACCTGGACCCTAAACCGTCCCCGTCCCCTAACCCTAACCCTAGCCCGAACCCTAACCCTAACCCTTCCCCGAGGCGTGACCTTCACCCGTCCCCTAATCCTAACCCGTACGCTAACACTAACCCGCGCCCTCACACGCACGCTCCCCCTAAAGCGTTGCCGTACCCTCACCTGGACCCTAAACCGTCCCCGTCCCCTAACCCTAACCCTAGCCCGAACCCTAACCCTAACCCTTCCCCGAAGCCTGACCCTCACCCGTGCCCTAATCCTAACCCGTACGCTAACACTAACCCACGCCCTCACACGCACGCTCCCCCTAAAGCGTTGCCGTACCCTCACCTGGACCCTAAACCGTCCCCGTCCACTAACCCTAACCCTAGCCAGAACCACAGCCCTAACCCTTCCCCGAAGCCTGACCCTCACCCGTCCCCTAATCCTAACCCGTACGCTAACACTAACCCGCGCCCTCACACGCACGCTCCCCCTAAAGCGTTGCCGTACCCTCACCTGGACCCTAAACCGTCCCCATCCCCTAACCCTAACCCTAGCCCGAACCCTAACCCTAACCCTTCCCCGAAGCCTGACCCTCACCCGTGCCCTATTCCTAACCCGTACGCTAACACTAACCCGCGCCCTCACACGCACGCTCCCTCTAAAGCGTTGCCGTACCCTCACTTGTACCCTAAACCGTCCCCGTCCCCGAACCCTAACCCTAGCCCGAACCCTAACCCTAACCCTTCCCCGAAGCCTGACCCTCACCCGTCCCCTAATCCTAACCCGTACGCTAACACTAACCCGCGCCCTCACACGCACGCTCCCCCTAAAGCGTTGCCGTACCCTCACCTGGACCCTAAACCGTCCCCGTCCCCTAACCCTAACCCTGGCCCGAACCCTAACCCTAACCCTTCCCCGAAGCCTGACCCTCACCCGTCCCCTAATCCTAACCCGTACGCTAACACTAACCCGCGCCCTCACACGCACGCTCCCCCTAAAGCGTTGCCGTACCCTCACCTGGACCCTAAACCGTCCCCGTCCCCTAACCCTAACCCTAGCCCGAACCCTAACCCTAACCCTTCCCCGAAGCCTGACCCTCCCCCGTGCCCTAATCCTAACCCAAACGCTAACACTAACCCGCGCCCTCACACGCACGCTCCCCCTAAAGCGTTGCCGTACCCTCACCTGGACCCTAAACCGTCCCCGTCCCCTAACCCTAACCCTAGCCCGAACCCTAGCCCTAACCCTTCCCCGAAGCCTGACCCACACCCGTCCCCTAATCCTAACCCGTACGCTAACACTAACCCGCGCCCTCACACGCACGCTCCCCCTAAAGCGTTGCCGTACCCTCACCTGAACCCTAAACCGTCCCCTAACCCTAACCCTAACCCTAGCCCGAACCCTAACCCTAACCCTTCCCCGAAGCCTGACCCTCACCCGTGCACTAATTCTAACCCGTACGCTAACACGAACCCACGCCCTCACACGCACGCTCCCCCTAAAGCGTTGCCGTACCCTCACCTGGACCCTAAACCGTCCCCGTCCACTAACCCTAACCCTAGCCAGAACCACAGGCCTAACCCTTCCCCGAAGCCTGACCCTCACCCGTCCCCTAATCCTAACCCGTACGGTAACGCTAACCCGCGCCGTCACACGCACGCTCCCCCTAAAGCGTTGCCGTACCCTCACCTGGACCCTAAACCGTCCCCGTCCCCTAACCCTAACCCTAGCCCAAACCCTAACCCTAACCCTTCCCCGAAGCCTGACCTTCACCCGTGCCCTAATCCTAACCCGTACGCTAACGCTAACCCGCGCCCTCACACGCACGCTCCCCCTATAGCGTTGCCGTACCCTCACCTGGACCCTAAACCGTCCCCGTCCCCTAACCCTAACCCTAGCCCGAACCCTAACCCTAACCCTTCCCCGAAGCCTGACCCTCACCCGTCCCCTAATCCTAACCCGTACGCTAACGCTAACCCGCGCCGTCACACGCACGCTCCCCCTAAAGCGTTGCCGTACCCTCACCTGGACCCTAAACCGTCCCCGTCCCCTAACCCTAACCCTAGCCCGAACCCTAACCCTAACCCTTCCCCGAAGCCTGACCCTCACCCGTGCCCTAATCCTAACCCGTACGCTAACACTAACCCGCGCCCTCACACGCACGCTCCCCCTAAAGCGTTGCCGTACCCTCACCTGGACCCTAAACCGTCCCCGACCACTAACCCTAACCCTAGCCAGAACCACAGCCCTAACCCTTCCCCGAAGCCTGACCCTCACCCGTCCCCTAATCCTAACCCGTACGCTAACACTAACCCGTGCCCTCACACGCACGCTCCCCCTAAAGCGTTGCCGTACCCTCACCTGGACCCTAAACCGTCCCCGTCCCCTAACCCTAACCCTAGCCCGAACCCTAACCCTAACCCTTCCCCGAAGCCTGACCCTCCCCCGTGCCCTAATCCTAACCCGTACGCTAACACTAACCCGCGCCCTCACACGCACGCTCCCCCTAAAGCGTTGCCGTACCCTCACCTGGACCCTAAACCGTCCCCGTCCCCTAACCCTAACCCTAGCCCGAACCCTAGCCCTAACCCTTCCCCGAAGCCTGACCCACACCCGTCCCCTAATCCTAACCCGTACGCTAACACTAACCCGTGCCCTCACACGCACGCTCCCCCTAAAGCGTTGCCGTACCCTCACCTGAACCCTAAACCGTCCCCGTCCCCTAACCCTAACCCTAGCCCAAACCCTAACCCTAACCCTTCCCCGAAGCCTGACCCTCACCCGTCCCCTAATCCTAACACGTACGCTGACACTAACCCGCGCCCTCACACGCACGCTCCCCCTAAAGCGTTGCCGTACCCTCACCTGGACCCTAAACCGTCCCAGTCCCCTAACCCTAACCCTAGCCCGAACCCTAACCCTAACCCTTCCCTGAAGCCTGACCTTCACCCGTCCCCTAATCCTAACCCGTACGCTAACACTAACCCGCGCCCTCACACGCACGCTCCCCCTAAAGCGTTGCCGTACCCTCACTTGGACCCTAAACCGTCCCCGTCCCCTAACCCTAACCCTAGCCCGAACCCTAACCCTAACCCTTCCCCGAAGCCTGACCCTCACCCGTCCCCTAATCCTAACCCGTACGCTAACACTAACCCGCGCCCTCACACGCACGCTCCCACTAAAGCGTTGCCGTACCCTCACCTGGACCCTAAACCGTCCCCGTCCCCTAACCCTAACCCTAGCCCGAACCCTAACCCTAACCCTTCCCCGAAGCCTGACCCTCACCCGTCCCCTAATCCTAACCCGTACGCTAACACTAACCCGCGCCCTCACACGCACGCTCCCCGTAAAGCGTTGCCGTACCCTCACCTGGACACTAAACCGTCCCTGTCCCCTAACCCTAACCCTAGCCCGAACCCTAACCCTAACCCTTCCCCGAAGCCTGACCCTCACCCGTCCCCTAATCCTAACCCGTACGCTAACACTAACCCGCGCCCTCACACGCACGCTCCCCCTAAAGCGTTGCTGTACCCTCACCTGGACCCTAAACCGTCCCCGTCCCCTAACCCTAACCCTAGCCCGAACCCTAGCCCTAACCCTTCCCCGAAGCCTGACCCACACCCGTCCCCTAATCCTAACCCGTACGCTAACACTAACCCGCGCCCTCACACGCACGCTCCCCCTAAAGCGTTGCCGTACCCTCACCTGAACCCTAAACCGTCCCCGTCCCCTAACCCTAACCCTAGCCCGAACCCTAACCCTAACCCTTCCCCGAAGCCTGACCCTCACCCGTCCCCTAATCCTAACACGTACGCTAACACTAACCCGCGCCCTCACACGCACGTTCCCCCTAAAGCGTTGCCGTACCCTCAACTGGACCCTAAACCGTCCCCGTCCCCTAACCCTAACCCTAGCCCGAACCCTAACCCTAACCCTTCCCCGAAGCCTGACCCTCACCCGTCCCCTAATCCTAACACGTACGCTAACACTAACCCGCGCCCTCACACGCACGCTCCCCCTAAAGCGTTGCCGTACCCTCACCTGGACCCTAAACCGTCCCCGTCCCCTAACCCTAACCCTAGCCCGAAACCTAACCCTAACCCTTCCCCGAAGCCTGACCCTCACCCGTGCCCTAATCCTAACCCGTACGCTAACACTAACCCGCGCCCTCACACGCACGCTCCCCCTAAAGCGTTGCCGTACCCTCACCTGGACCCTAAACCGTCCCCGTCCCCTAACCCTAACCCTAGCCCGAACCCTAACCCTAACCCTTCCCCGAAGCCTGACCCTCACCCGTGCCCTAATCCTAACCCGTACGCTAACACTAACCCGCGCCCTCACACGCACGCTCCCCCTAAAGCGTTGCCGTACCCTCACCTGGACCCTAAACCGTCCCCGTCCCCGTCCCCTAACCCTAGCCCGAACCCTAACCCTAACCCTTCCCCGAAGCCTGACCCTCACCCGGGCCCTAATCCTAACCCGTACGCTAACACTAACCCGCGCCCTCACACGCACGCTCCCCCTAAAGCGTTGCCGTACCCTCACCTGGACCCTAAACCGTCCTCGTCCCCTAACCCTAACCCTAGCCCGAACCCTAACCCTAACCCTTCCCCGAAGCCTGACCCTCACCCGTCCCCTAATCCTAACCCGTACGCTAACACTAACCCGCGCCCTCACACGCACGCTCCCCCTAAAGCGTTGCCGTACCCTCACCTGGACCCTAAATCGTCCCCGTCCACTAACCCTAACCCTAGCCAGAACCACAGCCCTAACCCTTCCCCGAAGCCTGACCCTCACCCGTCCCCTAATCCTAACCCGTACGATAACACTAACCCGCGCCCTCACACGCACGCTCCCCCTAAAGCGTTGCCGTACCCTCACCTGGACCCTAAACCGTCCCCGTCCCCTAACCCTAACCCTAGCCCGAACCCTAACCCTAACCCTTCCCCGAAGCCTGACCCTCACCCGTGCCCTAATCCTAACCTGTACGCTAACACTAACCCGCGCCCTCACACGCACGCTCCCCCTAAAGCGTTGCCGTACCCTCACCTGGACCCTAAACCGTCCCCGTCCCCTAACCCTAACCCTAGCCCGAACCCTAACCCTAACCCTTCCCCGAAGCCTGACCCTCACCCGGGCCCTAATCCTAACCCGTACGCTAACACTAACCCGCGCCCTCACACGCACGCTCCAACTAAAGCGTTGCCGTACCCTCACCTAGACCCTAAACCGTCCCCGTCCCCTAACCCTAACCCTAGCCCGAACCCTAACCCTAAACCTTTCCCGAAACCTGACCCTCACCCGTCCCCTAATCCTAACCCGTACGCTAACACTAACCCGCGACCTCACACGCACGCTCCCCCTAAAGCGTTGCCGTACCCTCACCTGGACCCTAAACCGTCCCCGTCCACTAACCCTAACCCTAGCCAGAACCACAGCCCTAACCCTTCCCCGAAGCCTGACCCTCACCCGTCCCCTAATCCTAACCCGTACGATAACACTAACCCGCGCCCTCACACGCACGCTCCCCCTAAAGCGTTGCCGTACCCTCACCTGGATCCTAAACCGTCCCCGTACCCTAACCCTAACCCTAGCCCGAACCCTAACCCTAACCCTTCCCCGAAGCCTGACCCTCACCCGTGCCCTAATCCTAACCCGTACGCTAACACTAACCCGCGCCCTCACACGCACGCTCCCCCTAAAGTGTTGCCGTACCCTCACTTGGACCCTAAACCGTCCCCGTCCCCTAACCCTAACCCTAGCCCGAACCCTAACCCTAACCCTTCCCCGAAGCCTGACCCTCACCCGTGCCCTAATCCTAACCCGTACGCTAACACTAACCCGCGCCCTCACACGCACGCTCCCCCTAAAGCGTTGCCGTACCCTCACCTGGACCCTAAACCGTCCCCGTCCCCTAACCCTAACCCTAGCCCGAACCCTAACCCTAACCCTTCCCCGAAACCTGACCCTCACCCGTCCCCTAATCCTAACCCGTACGCTAACACTAACCCGCGCCCTCACACGCACGCTCCCCCTAAAGCGTTGCCGTACCCTCACCTGGACCCTAAACCGTCCCCGTCCCCTAACCCTAACCCTAGCCCTAATCCTAATCCTAACCCTTCCCCGAAGCCTGACCCTCACCCGTCCCCTAATCCTAACCCGTACGCTAACACTAACCCGCGCCCTCACACGCACGCTCCCCCTAAAGCGTTGCCGTACCCTCACCTGGACCCTAAACCGTCCCCGTCCCCTAACCCTAACCCTAGCCCGAACCCTAACCCTAACCCTTCCCCGAAGCCTGACCCTCACCCGTGCCCTAATCCTAACCCGTACGCTAACACTAACCCGCGCCCTCACACGCACGCTCCCCCTAAAGCGTTGCCGTACCCTCACCTGGACCCTAAACCGTCCCCGTCCCCTAACCCTAACCCTAGCCCGAACCCTAACCCTAACCCTTCCCCGAGGCGTGACCTTCACCCGTCCCCTAATCCTAACCCGTACGCTAACACTAACCCGCGCCCTCACACGCACGCTCCCCCTAAAGCGTTGCCGTACCCTCACCTGGACCCTAAACCGTCCCCGTCCACTAACCCTAACCCTAGCCAGAACCACAGCCCTAACCCTTCCCCGAAGCCTGACCCTCACCCGTCCCCTAATCCTAACCCGTACGCTAACACTAACCCGCGCCCTCACACGCACGCTCCCTCTAAAGCGTTGCCGTACCCTCACCTAGACCCTAAACCGTCCCCGTCCCCTAACCCTAACCCTAGCCCGAACCCTAACCCTAACCCTTCCCCGAAGCCTGACCCTCACCCGTCCCCTAATCCTAACCCGTACGCTAACACTAACCCGCGCCCTCACACGCACGCTCCCCCTAAAGCGTTGCCGTACCCTCACCTGGACCCTAAACCGTCCCCATCCCCTAACCCTAACCCTAGCCCGAACCCTAACCCTAACCCTTCCCCGAAGCCTGACCCTCACCCGTGCCCTATTCCTAACCCGTACGCTAACACTAACCCGCGCCCTCACACGCACGCTCCCCCTAAAGCGTTGCCGTACCCTCACTTGTACCCTAAACCGTCCCCGTCCCCGAACCCTAACCCTAGCCCGAACCCTAACGCTAACCCTTTCCCGAAGCCTGACCCTCACCCGTCCCCTAATCCTAACCCGTACGCTAACACTAACCCGCGCCCTCACACGCACGCTCCCCCTAAAGCGTTGCCGTACCCTCACCTGGACCCTAAACCGTCCCCGTCCCCTAACCCTAACCCTAGCCCGAACCCTAACCCTAACGCTTCCCCGAAGCCTGACCCTCACCCGTCCCCTAATCCTAACCCGTACGCTAACGATAACCCGCGCCCTCACACGCACGCTCCCCCTAAAGCGTTGCCGTACCCTCACCTGGACCCTAAACCGTCCCCGTCCCCTAACCCTAACCCTAGCCCGAACCCTAACCCTAACCCTTCCCCGAAGCCTGACCCTCACCCGTGCCCTAATCCTAACCCGTACGCTAACACTAACCCACGCCCTCACACGCACGCTCCCCCTAAAGCGTTGCCGTACCCTCACCTGGACCCTAAACCGTCCCCGTCCACTAACCCTAACCCTAGCCAGAACCACAGCCCTAACCCTTCCCCGAAGCCTGACCCTCACCCGTCCCCTAATCCTAACCCGTACGCTAACACTAACCCGCGCCCTCACACGCACGCTCCCCCTAAAGCGTTGCCGTACCCTCACCTGGACCCTAAACCGTCCCCATCCCCTAACCCTAACCCTAGCCCGAACCCTAACCCTAACCCTTCCCCGAAGCCTGACCCTCACCCGTGCCCTATTCCTAACCCGTACGCTAACACTAACCCGCGCCCTCACACGCATGCTCCCTCTAAAGCGTTGCCGTACCCTCACTTGTACCCTAAACCGTCCCCGTCCCTGAACCCTAACCCTAGCCCGAACCCTAACCCTAACCCTTCCCCGAAGCCTGACCCTCACCCGTCCCCTAATCCTAACCCGTACGCTAACACTAACCCGCGCCCTCACACGCACGCTCCCCCTAAAGCGTTGCCGTACCCTCACCTGGACCCTAAACCGTCCCCGTCCCCTAACCCTAACCCTGGCCCGAACCCTAACCCTAACCCTTCCCCGAAGCCTGACCCTCACCCGTCCCCTAATCCTAACCCGTACGCTAACACTAACCCGCGCCCTCACACGCACGCTCCCCCTAAAGCGTTGCCGTACCCTCACCTGGACCCTAAACCGTCCCCGTCCCCTAACCCTAACCCTAGCCCGAACCCTAACCCTAACCCTTCCCCGAAGCCTGACCCTCCCCCGTGCCCTAATCCTAACCCAAACGCTAACACTAACCCGCGCCCTCACACGCACGCTCCCCCTAAAGCGTTGCCGTACCCTCACCTGGACCCTAAACCGTCCCCGTCCCCTAACCCTAACCCTAGCCCGAACCCTAGCCCTAACCCTTCCCCGAAGCCTGACCCACACCCGTCCCCTAATCCTAACCCGTACGCTAACACTAACCCGCGCCCTCACACGCACGCTCCCCCTAAAGCGTTGCCGTACCCTCACCTGAACCCTAAACCGTCCCCTAACCCTAACCCTAACCCTAGCCCGAACCCTAACCCTAACCCTTCCCCGAAGCCTGACCCTCACCCGTGCACTAATTCTAACCCGTACGCTAACACGAACCCACGCCCTCACACGCACGCTCCCCCTAAAGCGTTGCCGTACCCTCACCTGGACCCTAAACCGTCCCCGTCCACTAACCCTAACCCTAGCCAGAACCACAGGCCTAACCCTTCCCCGAAGCCTGACCCTCACCCGTCCCCTAATCCTAACCCGTACGCTAACACTAACCCGCGCCCTCACACGCACGCTCCACCTAAAGCGTTGCCGTACCCTCACCTGGACCCTAAACCGTCCCCGTCCCCTAACCCTAACCCTAGCCCAAACCCTAACCCTAACCCTTCCCCGAAGCCTGACCCTCACCCGTCCCCTACTCCTAACCCGTACGCTAACGCTAACCCGCGCCCTCACACGCACGCTCCCCCTATAGCGTTGCCGTACCCTCACCTGGACCCTAAACCGTCCCCGTCCCCTAACCCTAACCCTAGCCCGAACCCTAACCCTAACCCTTCCCCGAAGCCTGACCCTCACCCGTCCCCTAATCCTAACCCGTACGCTAACGCTAACCCGCGCCGTCACACGCACGCTCCCCCTAAAGCGTTGCCGTACCCTCACCTGGACCCTAAACCGTCCCCGTCCCCTAACCCTAACCCTAGCCCGAACCCTAACCCTAACCCTTCCCCGAAGCCTGACCCTCACCCGTGCCCTAATCCTAACCCGTACGCTAACACTAACCCGCGCCCTCAGACGCACGCTCCCCCTAAAGTGTTGCCGTACCCTCACCTGGACCCTAAACCGTCCCCGACCACTAACCCTAACCCTAGCCAGAACCACAGCCCTAACCCTTCCCCGAAGCCTGACCCTCACCCGTCCCCTAATCCTAACCCGTACGCTAACACTAACCCGTGCCCTCACACGCACGCTCCCCCTAAAGCGTTGCCGTACCCTCACCTGGACCCTAAACCGTCCCCGTCCCCTAACCCTAACCCTAGCCCGAACCCTAACCCTAACCCTTCCCCGAAGCCTGACCCTCCCCCGTGCCCTAATCCTAACCCGTACGCTAACACTAACCCGCGCCCTCACACGCACGCTCCCCCTAAAGCGTTGCCGTACCCTCACCTGGACCCTAAACCGTCCCCGTCCCCTAACCCTAACCCTAGCCCGAACCCTAGCCCTAACCCTTCCCCGAAGCCTGACCCACACCCGTCCCCTAATCCTAACCCGTACGCTAACACTAACCCGTGCCCTCACACGCACGCTCCCCCTAAAGCGTTGCCGTACCCTCACCTGAACCCTAAACCGTCCCCGTCCCCTAACCCTAACCCTAGCCCAAACCCTAACCCTAACCCTTCCCCGAAGCCTGACCCTCACCCGTCCCCTAATCCTAACACGTACGCTGACACTAACCCGCGCCCTCACACGCACGCTCCCCCTAAAGTGTTGCCGTACCCTCACCTGGACCCTAAACCGTCCCAGTCCCCTAACCCTAACCCTAGCCCGAACCCTAACCCTAACCCTTCCCTGAAGCCTGACCTTCACCCGTCCCCTAATCCTAACCCGTACGCTAACACTAACCCGCGCCCTCACACGCACGCTCCCCCTAAAGCGTTGCCGTACCCTCACTTGGACCCTAAACCGTCCCCGTCCCCTAACCCTAACCCTAGCCCGAACCCTAACCCTAACCCTTCCCCGAAGCCTGACCCTCACCCGTCCCCTAATCCTAACCCGTACGCTAACACTAACCCGCGCCCTCACACGCACGCTCCCACTAAAGCGTTGCCGTACCCTCACCTGGACCCTAAACCGTCCCCGTCCCCTAACCCTAACCCTAGCCCGAACCCTAACCCTAACCCTTCCCCGAAGCCTGACCCTCACCCGTCCCCTAATCCTAACCCGTACGCTAACACTAACCCGCGCCCTCACACGCACGCTCCCCGTAAAGCGTTGCCGTACCCTCACCTGGACACTAAACCGTCCCTGTCCCCTAACCCTAACCCTAGCCCGAACCCTAACCCTAACCCTTCCCCGAAGCCTGACCCTCACCCGTCCCCTAATCCTAACCCGTACGCTAACACTAACCCGCGCCCTCACACGCACGCTCCCCCTAAAGCGTTGCTGTACCCTCACCTGGACCCTAAACCGTCCCCGTCCCCTAACCCTAACCCTAGCCCGAACCCTAGCCCTAACCCTTCCCCGAAGCCTGACCCACACCCGTCCCCTAATCCTAACCCGTACGCTAACACTAACCCGCGCCCTCACACGCACGCTCCCCCTAAAGCGTTGCCGTACCCTCACCTGAACCCTAAACCGTCCCCGTCCCCTAACCCTAACCCTAACCCTAGCCCGAACCCTAACCCTAACCCTTCCCCGAAGCCTGACCCTCACCCGTCCCCTAATCCTAACACGTACGCTAACACTAACCCGCGCCCTCACACGCACGTTCCCCCTAAAGCGTTGCCGTACCCTCAACTGGACCCTAAACCGTCCCCGTCCCCTAACCCTAACCCTAGCCCGAACCCTAACCCTAACCCTTCCCCGAAGCCTGACCCTCACCCGTCCCCTAATCCTAACACGTACGCTAACACTAACCCGCGCCCTCACACGCACGCTCCCCCTAAAGCGTTGCCGTACCCTCACCTGGACCCTAAACCGTCCCCGTCCCCTAACCCTAACCCTAGCCCGAAACCTAACCCTAACCCTTCCCCGAAGCCTGACCCTCACCCGTGCCCTAATCCTAACCCGTACGCTAACACTAACCCGCGCCCTCACACGCACGCTCCCCCTAAAGCGTTGCCGTACCCTCACCTGGACCCTAA
The DNA here is from genome assembly GCF_951394435.1 of Stenella coeruleoalba. Classification (NCBI taxonomy): domain Eukaryota; kingdom Metazoa; phylum Chordata; class Mammalia; order Artiodactyla; family Delphinidae; genus Stenella; species Stenella coeruleoalba. The sequence continues at coordinate 62,707,679 of NC_137161.1, read as the reverse complement.
ACCGTCCCCGTCCCCTAACCCTAACCCTAGCCCGAACCCTAACCCTAACCCTTCCCCGAAGCCTGACCCTCACCCGTGCCCTAATCCTAACCCGTATGCTAACACTAACCCGCGCCCTCACACGCACGCTCCCCCTAAAGCGTTGCCGTACCCTCACCTGGACCCTAAACCGTCCCCGTCCCCGTCCCCTAACCCTAGCCCGAACCCTAACCCTAACCCTTCCCCGAAGCCTGACCCTCACCCGGGCCCTAATCCTAACCCGTACGCTAACACTAACCCGCGCCCTCACACGCACGCTCCCCCTAAAGCGTTGCCGTACCCTCACCTGGACCCTAAACCGTCCTCGTCCCCTAACCCTAACCCTAGCCCGAACCCTAACCCTAACCCTTCCCCGAAGCCTGACCCTCACCCGTCCCCTAATCCTAACCCGTACGCTAACACTAACCCGCGCCCTCACACGCACGCTCCCCCTAAAGCGTTGCCGTACCCTCACCTGGACCCTAAATCGTCCCCGTCCACTAACCCTTACCCTAGCCAGAACCACAGCCCTAACCCTTCCCCGAAGCCTGACCCTCACCCGTCCCCTAATCCTAACCCGTACGATAACACTAACCCGCGCCCTCACACGCACGCTCCCCCTAAAGCGTTGCCGTACCCTCACCTGGACCCTAAACCGTCCCCGTACCCTAACCCTAACCCTAGCCCAAACCCTAACCCTAACCCTTCCCCGAAGCCTGACCCTCACCCGTGCCCTAATCCTAACCCGTACGCTAACACTAACCCGCGCCCTCACACGCACGCTCCCCCTAAAGCGTTGCCGTACCCTCACTTGGACCCTAAACCGTCCCCGTCCCCTAACCCTAACCCTAGCCCGAACCCTAACCCTAACCCTTCCCCGAAGCCTGACCCTCACCCGTCCCCTAATCCTAACCCGTACGCTAACACTAACCCGCGCCCTCACACACACGCTCCCCCTAAAGCGTTGCCGTACCCTCACCTGGACCCTAAACCGTCCCCGTCCCCTAACCCTAACCCTAGCCCGAACCCTAACCCTAATCCTTCCCCGAAGCCTGACCCTCACCCGTCCCCTAATCCTAACCCGTACGCTAACACTAACCCGCGCCCTCACACGCACGCTCCCCCTAAAGCGTTGCCGTACCCTCACCTGGACCCTAAACCGTCCCCGTCCCCTAACCCTAACCCTAGCCCTAATCCTAATCCTAACCCTTCCCCGAAGCCTGACCCTCACCCGTCCCCTAATCCTAACCCGTACGCTAACACTAACCCGCGCCCTCACACACACGCTCCCACTAAAGCGTTGCCGTACCCTCACCTGGACCCTAAACCGTCCCCGTCCCCTAACCCTAACCCTAGCCCGAACCCTAACCCTAACCCTTCCCCGAAGCCTGACCCTCCCCCGTGCCCTAATCCTAACCCGTACGCTAACACTAACCCGCGCCCTCACACGCACGCTCCCCCTAAAGCGTTGCCGTACCCTCACCTGGATCCTAAACCCTCCCCGTCCCCTAACCCTAACCCTAGCCCGAACCCTAACCCTAACCCTTCCCCGAAGCCTGACCCTCACCCGTCCCCTACTCCTAACCCGTACGCTAACGCTAACCCGCGCCCTCACACGCACGCTCCCCCTATAGCGTTGCCGTACCCTCACCTGGACCCTAAACCGTCCCCGTCCCCTAACCCTAACCCTAGCCCGAACCCTAACCTTAACCCTTCCCCGAAGCCTGACCCTCACCCGTCCCCTAATCCTAACCCGTACGCTAACGCTAACCCGCGCCCTCACACGCACGCTCCCCCTAAAGCGTTGCCGTACCCTCACCTGGACCCTAAACCGTCCCCGTCCCCTAACCCTAACCCTAGCCCGAACCCTAACCCTAACCCTTCCCCGAAGCCTGACCCTCACCCGTGCCCTAATCCTAACCCGTACGCTAACACTAACCCACGCCCTCACACGCACGCTCCCCCTAAAGCGTTGCCGTACCCTCACCTGGACCCTAAACCGTCCCCGTCCACTAACCCTAACCCTAGCCAGAACCACAGCCCTAACCCTTCCCCGAAGCCTGACCCTCACCCGTCCCCTAATCCTAACCCGTACGATAACACTAACCCGCGCCCTCACACGCACGCTCCCCCTAAAGCGTTGCCGTACCCTCACCTGGACCCTAAACCGTCCCCGTACCCTAACCCTAACCCTAGCCCAAACCCTACCCTAACCCTTCCCCGAAGCCTGACCCTCACCCGTGCCCTAATCCTAACCCGTACGCTAACACTAACCCGCGCCCTCACACGCACGCTCCCCCTAAAGCGTTGCCGTACCCTCACTTGGACCCTAAACCGTCCCCGTCCCCTAACCCTAACCCTAGCCCGAACCCTAACCCTAACCCTTCCCCGAAGCCTGACCCTCACCCGTCCCCTAATCCTAACCCGTACGCTAACACTAACCCGCGCCCTCACACACACGCTCCCCCTAAAGCGTTGCCGTACCCTCACCTGGACCCTAAACCGTCCCCGTCCCCTAACCCTAACCCTAGCCCGAACCCTAACCCTAATCCTTCCCCGAAGCCTGACCCTCACCCGTCCCCTAATCCTAACCCGTACGCTAACACTAACCCGCGCCCTCACACGCACGCTCCCCCTAAAGCGTTGCCGTACCCTCACCTGGACCCTAAACCGTCCCCGTCCCCTAACCCTAACCCTAGCCCTAATCCTAATCCTAACCCTTCCCCGAAGCCTGACCCTCACCCGTCCCCTAATCCTAACCCGTACGCTAACACTAACCCGCGCCCTCACACACACGCTCCCACTAAAGCGTTGCCGTACCCTCACCTGGACCCTAAACCGTCCCCGTCCCCTAACCCTAACCCTAGCCCGAACCCTAACCCTAACCCTTCCCCGAAGCCTGACCCTCCCCCGTGCCCTAATCCTAACCCGTACGCTAACACTAACCCGCGCCCTCACACGCACGCTCCCCCTAAAGCGTTGCCGTACCCTCACCTGGATCCTAAACCCTCCCCGTCCCCTAACCCTAACCCTAGCCCGAACCCTAACCCTAACCCTTCCCCGAAGCCTGACCCTCACCCGTCCCCTACTCCTAACCCGTACGCTAACGCTAACCCGCGCCCTCACACGCACGCTCCCCCTATAGCGTTGCCGTACCCTCACCTGGACCCTAAACCGTCCCCGTCCCCTAACCCTAACCCTAGCCCGAACCCTAACCTTAACCCTTCCCCGAAGCCTGACCCTCACCCGTCCCCTAATCCTAACCCGTACGCTAACGCTAACCCGCGCCCTCACACGCACGCTCCCCCTAAAGCGTTGCCGTACCCTCACCTGGACCCTAAACCGTCCCCGTCCCCTAACCCTAACCCTAGCCCGAACCCTAACCCTAACCCTTCCCCGAAGCCTGACCCTCACCCGTGCCCTAATCCTAACCCGTACGCTAACACTAACCCGCGCCCTCACACGCACGCTCCCCCTAAAGCGTTGCCGTACCCTCACCTGGACCCTAAACCGTCCCCGTCCACTAACCCTAACCCTAGCCAGAACCACAGCCCTAACCCTTCCCCGAAGCCTGACCCTCACCCGTCCCCTAATCCTAACCCGTACGCTAACACTAACCCGCGCCCTCACACGCACGCTCCCCCTAAAGCGTTGCCGTACCCTCACCTGGACCCTAAACCGTCCCCGTCCCCTAACCCTAACCCTAGCCCGAACCCTAACCCTAACCCTTCCCCGAAGCCTGACCCTCACCCGTGCCCTAATCCTAACCCGTACGCTAACACTAACCCGCGCCCTCGCACGCACGCTCCCCCTAAAGCGTTGCCGTACCCTCACTTGGACCCTAAACCGTCCCCGTCCCCTAACCCTAACCGTAGCCCGAACCCTAACCCTAACCCTTCCGCGAAGCCTGACCCTCACCCGTCCCCTAATCCTAACCCGTACGCTAACACTAACCCGCGCCCTCACACGCACGCTCCCCCTAAAGCGTTGCCGTACCCTCACCTGGACCCTAAACCGTCCCCGTCCCCTAACCCTAACCCTAGCCCGAACCCTAACCCTAACCCTTCCCCGAAGCCTGACCCTCAACCGTGCACTAATTCTAACCCGTACGCTAACACTAACCCGCGCCCTCACACGCACGCTCCCCCTAAAGCGTTGCCGTACCCTCACCTGGACCCTAAACCGTCCCCGTCCCCTAACCCTAACCCTAGCCCGAACCCTAACCCTAACCCTTCCCCGAAGCCTGACCCTCACCCGTCCCCTAATCCTAACCCGTACGCTAACGCTAACACGCGCCCTCACACGCACGCTCCCCCTAAAGCGTTGCCGTACCCTCACCTGGAACCTAAACCGTCCCCGTCCCCTAACCCTAACCCTAGCCCGAACCCTAACCCTAACCCTTCCCCGAAGCCTGACCCTCACCCGTGCCCTAATCCTAACCCGTACGCTAACACTAACCCACGCCCTCACACGCACGCTCCCCCTAAAGCGTTGCCGTACCCTCACCTGGACCCTAAACCGTCCCCGTCCACTAACCCTAACCCTAGCCAGAACCACAGCCCTAACCCTTCCCCGAAGCCTGACCCTCACCCGTCCCCTAATCCTAACCCGTACGCTAACACTAACCCGCGCCCTCACACGCACGCTCCCCCTAAAGCGTTGCCGTACCCTCACCTGGACCCTAAACCGTCCCCGTCCCCGAACCCTAACCCTAGTCCGAACCCTAACCCTAACCCTTCCCCGAAGCCTGACGCTCACCCGTCCCCTAATCCTAACCCGTTCGCTAACACTAACCAGCGCCCTCACACGCACACTCCCCCTAAGGCATTGCCGTACCCTCACCTGGACCCTAAACCGTCCCCGTCCCCTAACCCTAACCCTAGCCCGAACCCTAACCCTAACACTTCCCCGAAGCCTGACCCTCACCCGTGCCCTAATCCTAACCCGTACGCTAACACTAACCCGCGCCCTCACACGCACGCTCCCCCTAAAGCGTTTCCGTACCCTCACCTGGACCCTAAACTGTCCCCGTCCCCTAACCCTAACCCTAGCCCGAACCCTTCTCCGAAGCCTGACCCTCCCCCGTGCCCTAATCCTAACCCGTACGCTAACACTAACCCGCGCCCTCACACGCACGCTCCCCCTAAAGCGTTGCCGTACCCTCACCTGGACCCTAAACCGTCCCCGTCCCCTAACCCTAACCCTAGCCCGAACCCTAACCCTAACCCTTCCCCGAAGCCTGACCCTCACCCGTCCCCTAATCCTAACCCGTACGCTAACACTAACCCGCGCCCTCACACGCACGCTCCACCTAAAGCGTTGCCGTACCCTCACCTGGACCCTAAACCGTCCCCGTCCCCTAACCCTAACCCTAGCCGGAACCCTAACCCTAAGCCTTCCCCGAAGCCTGACCCTAACCCGTGCCCTAATCCTAACCCGTACGCTAACACTAAACCGCGCCCTCACACGCACGCTCCCCCTAAAGCGTTGCCGTACCCTCACCTGGACCCTAAACCGTCCCCTAACCCTAACCCTAACCCTAGCCCGAACCCTAACCCTAACCCTTCCAGGAAGCCTGACCCTCACCCGTCCCCTAATTCTAACCCGTACGCTAATGCTAACCCGCGCCCTCACACGTACGCTCACCCTAAACCGTTGTCGTACCCTCACCTGGACCCTAAACCGTCCCCGTCCACTAACCCTAACCCTAGCCCGAACCCTAACCCTAACCCTTTCCCGAAGCCTTACCCTCACCCGTCCCCTAATCCTAACCCGTACGCTAACACTAACCCGTGCTCTCACACGTACGCTCACCCTAAACCGTTGTCGTACCCTCACCTGGACCCTAAACCGTCCCCGTCTCCGTCCGCGTCCCCTAACCCTAACCCTAGCCCGAACCTAGCCCACTTCATAGCCTTCATTTCATTTAATTCTCCCAAAGGTTGTATGAAATTGCAATCATCCACCCATTTTGGGGAGTAGGAAACTATAGTTTAAGGAGTAAGGATAACCTCCCCCCAAGCTGATCAGCCAGTCAGTTGGGACGTCTTTGTGATTTGGAACCAGGCCTTTCAGATTCCACTGCTTTGTTTATACTTTACAATCATAGTTGATTGCATTCTGTTTTTATTTACTTTGAGCTTGACTGTCTTTAGGTTGAGAGAGTGAACTTTTTTTCCTCATAAATATAATTGATGACATAAAGGAAAAAAAATCCTGATGTAATTGAAGAAGAAGATGTTTACAACCTTCTTCAAGTCATAGAGCTGCTGGCACACAAAATTTATAACAGCTAGGAGAGGGGAAATGAAAAGAAGGGGAGGGGGCTTCCCTGATGGTGCAGTGGTTGGGAATCTGCCTGCCAATGCAGGGGACACGGGTTCAAGCCCTGGTCTGGAAAGATCCCACATCCCGCGGAGCAACTAGGCCTGTGAGCCACAACTACTGAGCCTGCGCGTCTGGAGCCTGTGCTCCGCAACAAGAGAGGCCACGATAGTGAGAGGCCCACGCACCGCGATGAGGAGTGGCCCCCGCTTTCCGCAACTAGAGAAGGCCCTCGCGAAGAAACGAAGACCCAACACAGCAAAAATAAATAAATTGATAAAAAGAAAATTGGTGAATTAAAAAAAAAAAGAAAACAAGGGGAAGACCAAGACAGAGGCAGCTATGGAAATATCGTGTTAATATAGTGACATCCTAACACTGGCAAACTTAGCTGAGTAACTTTTTGGAGACCATTTAACTACCTAATGAAGATTTACTTAACAAACTCTCAAGCTTGCCAGAGTTAGACTTCTAAAAACAGCTCTATAAATTACAAAGAATGTGGCGTGTTAAAGAGCCATTGCAGTTATTTAAGGATGGAATGGAATTGCAGGAGTTATAAATGCCATTGTCTGGGAGTCTTGCAGCAGTCACTGGAGGGCCCGGAACCTTTCAGAGGAGCAGCATCCATGTTTGTGCCCAATCCAGATAAATGCATACAGATGTTCCTTGAACTTGATCAACTCACTTCTCAGCATGAATACAAAATTGATTGGGCCAAATGAGAGCTCGTGCCAGTGAAGTCTGGCTGCATACAGAAATAAAATCAGCCACCCTCCCATTTACTTAGAAGTCTCTGGCTTAAAATACACTGGAGGAAAATGTGTGCTTCACTTTAGAGCAAGAGCCAAATTGCACAGCGACAAAATTATTCCCATCATAATGACAGCCTCAGCCATTCCTTCCCTCTTTTAATATGCTGAAAGGAGACAAGTTGGCATCATTAAAAGTATTTTTTCCCAAAAATACATCATGAAATGTGGAGAAACTAGAAACAGAAGCAGGGGGGCCCACGCTTAAATCTAATTCTGAGACTGGACTCTTCAGTAACATGTGCTCTGGATATGCTCCAAAGGTCCTAAGGAAAGAGGCTGTATTTACTGCCTCCCCCTTCTCTTGGTGGCCCTAGGTTGGCATGGATATGGATGTTTTTCCTCCAATTCAGCTCCTATTTTTCAAGGAGGGTCCCTTTCACTGAATGATTGTCCCCAGTAACCTTTCATCTTTACTCTTGCTTGATGAACTTCAATTGCGTCATATCTTTTGATGTGGTCTTTCTTAAGTACTTAGTCTAGGAGACAACAGATGTTGCATCCGTTCATTTCCTCTTCCCAAATTACCCTAATGTTCCCTTCTTCCTTCCCCCATCCTTTATTACCTGATGAAGTTCCAAAAGCCAACCCAAACCTTTCTATTTAGGTGATTTCTATATCAGAACCTCCTGGATTGGCTAGTGCCCATCCAGTCTCATCAAGGCATCCCAGTTCTTGAACTATGATGTGATGCCTCTTTATACCCATCACTGTCCTTTATCTTCTCTCTCTGGAGAAGGATTTTTACTCAGCCTCAGTGAGTCAGCATGCTCCTCACTCAGTTTCAGCAATTCTGATGTCCAGATGTCTTATGCCCTTTTAATATCTGTTTCAGATTATCACCCTCACCACTAAGAAGTGACAGCATGCATTATTTTTTCTGTGCTGAATCGCATTTTGTTTTTTTTTTTTTTTGAACTTCATCCTTGGAAACTAGATTTTGCTATCTTCAGTTGTTTCTAGTACATGACTAAGATTTTCTTTCCAGCACATGCACTTAATATCCCTTTCCAGAATATTACTTAAGGAGAAAGGGAGTAAATTCTTCATACATACCTGTAAGAATATGTCTGCATTTTGAAAACTTTAGAGGAAAGTGATCACCATTGATTTTAAGGATGAAAGTTGTACAAATACACAAATGAAGGGAAGCTTATTATTCAAATCAAAGCCCAGTTATTCAAAGAAAATAAAAGTTTTCACCATACATGCCAAGTCAAATCAATTGCTAGTGTTGCCTGGCATGCTGTGGTGAGAAAGATTCTGAGGCTGAGTTCAGACTGGATGAGAAAATATGGAGGGATGGATCAATAACATCTTCCATGGGCTTGATATGGAGATATAACAGAACATCTATCCACTTTAAAAAATGCTAACTCTGGCACAAGACAATCCACATTTTTTTCTGATATACCTACCAGATAAATTTACAAAGGAATTTCAAGAAAAAGTAAGAAGTCTAGGGCAAGATATCAAGTGATCTTCCCCCGAAGCTGTCACTTCTGTCAAAAAGTTTTATTACATGTGCCAACTCTGATTAACTAATGATTGCCAGGACTACTGGGTTAAGCTCTAGGATTGATCAGTAATGTCTGCCATGGATGAAGGAATGGACACAGTGCCACATGTACCCTATATTTTGTTCTCCTGGTTTAGTTCAATATGCCATTTACTCTTTCTTGGGATGCCAATAAAGTAGTTAAGTCTTTGAAAGCATCCCACAGTGTCAGGGCATAAGTTAATCTCATATCCTTTAGAGGAGAAGCAGAAATTAGTTGAATACAACAAAATGTTAAGAATCCTATACCCCAGAATTAGAGAATACAGTCTCTCCCAGCCCATATGGAATATTTACAAAAATTGACTATATATTGGTCATAAAACAAATATTGATAGCATTTAGAACACATTCCAAAACCACATAAGAAAACAAAAGTAAAACTGCCAAGCAATTTGACAGCCACATGAAAAACTCACCATACATTTGCAAATTTAAAAACATTCTTGTTAATAATTCAAATGCTACCTGATATAATTTATTTCTGTATATATATTTCTCTTTCCTCATATGAATGCAAGTTCCATGGGGCCAAAGAGCTATGTATACTACTCCTAACACACACATAGAACATTTGTTCGAGTCCTAGTAGGGGCAGGCTGAATGAATGGATGAACGAATATTAACACTTATGGGATTCTATTTATAAAATCCTTTAAGGGAAATGAATAGCCTAATACATTTGTTACAAAAGAAGAAAGAATGTGAGCTAAACATTTAGCTTGAATATTAGAAAATAAGCAGTCAATTCAAAGAAATTAGGGAAAAATAGGGTTTTAAATAACCAGAATGTAATGAAACAGAAAAAAAGGAGTCCCCTGCATTGGCAGGCGGACTCTCAACCACTGCGCCACCAGGGAAGCCCTATTTTTCATCTTTATAATACCTTATTATTAAAGAAAATTTGAATTTAAAAAATGGCACATAGGTCTGCATACAATGGAAGATATTGGCTTAAAATTATACCCCAGAGAAGCATGAGTCACCTTATACACATGTCAGTTTCAGTTTCTCAAATTATAGGACCCATTTGCCAATTACTACTTTGAAGAACAAGGTATTTCTGGGAGAAAATCCATTATTCTGAAATGACCTCAATCAATGCTAGCTTTGGATGTTTACAGAGGTCCCATGACAGCGTCAGTAAACAAGGAAGCAGGTAAATTTAGCACACATCTAGCAATTACTCCTGGGAGGATGGCTTTACCATTGCAAGTGTTGATTATCATTATAAATAAAACTTGTAAAACCTCTTTAAAGTGAAACAGACTAAGAGCTTGGATTGTGCAGTCAACACACACTGAGTACCTGGAAATATTCTATTTCTCCATCTGGGTAGCTTTGACAAAGGTGTTTGATTTATAATTATTCACTGAACCATTCACAAGTTTTATGCATATCTCTGGATTTTGCTATGTTTCACAATAAAAGAAGAGGTGTCCTACATTTGTATAAATTAGGACTGATGGGTTGGATTAAAATTTTTAGCTGCAACATCATATATGAACTCAAACACTGATGTCTCTCAAATACTTTGAATGGAGGTGAAACTGACCTGCTCAGGGAAGCTGTGAAATGACTCAACAGCGATGCCAGTCATGCCGGAGGGAATAACGTAGGAAATGCACATGAAAAGTTTGAATGAAATTGTTTCCTGAAATGCAAGAAAAAGGAAGCCTTGTTTCTAAATTATAATTCTATATATAATTTAAAATATATGTATAATTAAATATGAGACAATTTTATCTCTATCCCACAACTGTAAATTGTAAATGTTAAGTTGGCTAAAAATTTTGGAAAGCTGAGAATCTTCTCATAGAGAAAATGGGGTCACCATGTATCGGTCACATTATTTATGGGTGTATAACATTTTTCATAATTAAAAAAGCTTCCTCTCTTATCTGGAAAGATCTTTACAAATCACCCAGTTTTTTCCCATTCTCTCATGTAGAGCATGGGAAAGAGAGAGAATTTGATCTCTCTAAGGAAAGATTACCCCCACAAAGACTTGGAGATAAAGAAAAATAATAGAGTTGTCAAAAAGATTTCACTCTCCCCATGGTCTTGATAGATATTTGTCAACTCTTGGCAGAATGTCTTGTCATTCTAATGCTTTGCTCTTCCCTGAAAAACAAGAAGCTGCTGGTACTACACCACAAAAGCAATGATTAGATAGAAGCTGCACATTCCTAAACCATCAGGCAAGAGGGAGATATGACAGGATAAATCAGGGTTGACCGGGAAAGAGCTACTGTTTGATGAGGAAATATTTATTGTGGGTCACTGTTGAATCATTTCAGGATCCTGATGTGGGGATGAAGAGAGCTGATAAGCAAATTCACTTTACTGAAAAATAAAAGTTTACAAAATACTTATAACTCATGCAGGGACTATAGCCAAAGAATTTAAGTCTTGGTACAGTTACAAACCACCTTATTTCACATAATGCCTTTAAAGACCAGTAAGAACCAAAAAAAAAAAAAAAAAAAAATGCACTGTTGAGTTTACGAAACAATTTTAAAGAGGTGTTGTTTATTTGATAGTACAAAACAAATATAAATTGGGCACCCAGATGGTATATTTACATAACCTATTCTTAGACTGCCCTTCAGTGATAACCAGAGAAAATTTCCTTCAGGTATTGCTTATATGACATTGGCACCTTCCTATAGGACAACGAGTCACAGGGTATGAAAGTGAGGTGAGGTCTACTTCAGGCACCTGGGAGGTTCACTATGGGTGTTGTGGAAGCACATTGTCAAAACTCAGCTTTACATGTTATCAGTATGCTTAGAACTTTCTGAAGACCTTAGTCACATAAGAGATATAAAGAACCGTGTGTGGGTCCAGAGGTTAGGAGGGTTGCTAGACAGTACGTCGTTTGGTGGTTCAAGAAATTAAGACTAGATGTATAGGGAGCAGTGCCTAATATATATATATATATATATATATGGTAGGTGGTCAAAAAATATTGAATGAAGGAGGTGGATTAGATGGAGATCCGAGAGTAAACCACCCAAGTTCAGAAATACACACATGAATCCCAGTTTGCAAGGATTCAGTTGGCTTCTGGGAAATGAGAGAATTCAAGGGGTCTGTCTACTTACTCCAGACAAGGGAAGGCAGAAGCCTAGTTCAGTCAAGAAGAATGATGCTAGTACAAAGAGGTGGAGTTTTCAAATCTAAAAATTTCATTCTTGGATTAAACACAGTCAGTGGATTCCCATTTTTCTTAGGAGAAGGTCCCAATCCTTGCTCCTCCCTGACTTCCTTATTTCTCCCTTACTCCTCCTTTTTTGTTCTCTTCAGGCCTCAACAGATTGGATGAGGTCCACCCACATTAGGGAGAACAATCTGCCCTCTTCAGTCTACAGTTTCAAATGTTAATCTCACCCAGAAACATGCTTACAGACACACCTAGAATAATGGTTAGCCAAATATCTGGGCATCCCATAGCTCAGTCAGGTTGACACATAATAGTAACCATCACACTCCCCTGGTCACCACACTCAATATAAATGCATAGATGAAGCTGACCCAAGAGTGAAGAAGGTGATGCTGGCCAGGAGAGGTAAGATGCTGAGCTCTGAAAGTTGTGCTATAGAAAGGCTACAATTACCTCATTCCAAAAAGGAGTTCGTTTATTTTTTTGGTTTTTGGGTTATGTTTTTCCCCGCAATGAATGTTGTCTTTTAAAAGCACCAACTAGCTTTTTATTTTACTGAACTCCAGAAGTCAAAGGAAATGACTGAGGCCTATACTCCACAACATGCTATCTCAAAAAAGACTATATCATCTCCAAGGGGGTGAAAATTGGTTCTTTGGGGGAAGGTGCAAAATGATCTTAATGCTTTTTATGTATAAAGAACAGATATAGGGCTTCCCTGGTGGCGCAGTGGTTGAGAGTCCGCCTGCCGATGCAGGGGACACGGGTTCGTGCCCTGGTCTGGGAAGATCCCACATGCCGCGGAGCGGCTGGGCCCGTGAGCCATGGCCGCTGAGCCTGCGCGTCTGGAGCCTGTGCTCCGCAATGGGAGAGGCCACAGCAGTGAGAGGCCCGCGTACCGCAAAAAAAAAAGAACAGATATACATACAGTACGTAAACAGATATACAGTATATCAATGGTGTTAAAATTTCCTGGGGGAATAATTAAGAAAGAAGTGTCTAAAAAACTTGACTGGGGTGGAAGCAAGAAGAGGACAAAGGGGGAGGGGAAGGGGGAGCTGTGAAACACTGCTCTAAAACCATAGATAGCTAAAGTTGCCAGGACACACCCCTCCACCTAACATCTTACGACAGCACCTGAAGGACCCAGATGTTCAGAACTGCCCAAAGGTTACACAGGGGGTTAGTGAAGGAGACTCACATGGGCCACACTCTTGGATCCTAGACCAATGTATGTCCCACTTTATCACGCAAAAATAAATACACCTGTGAGCAGAGCCCAACTCTCCATATCTCCTTAACACACATTCTCCACTAAGGTGACACTTTGGAAAGAAAATAAATGGCCTATGTGACAAAATTATGCAAACGTGGGATCCTTAGGAGGATGCTGTCTGTGTGATGTGAGCAGGGACAGGCAGAGGAGATAAAAAAACCCCAGAGAGGCTGTAATGTCAGGGCAAATGTGTCAGGGAACAGGAGGAGTACAGCGCTCAGAGAAGTGGGGAGAAGAAATATGGTGTAGGAAACAGTCATCCTTTCTGACTCTTGCCCATCCTTCATGTCTAAAGTTGGACTCCATAGCTACTTAAAATCTGTCCAGAAAGCTGAGAAGACAGGATAGACAAGACGGAAAAAAAAAAAAAATTGAGTGAATGATACTACAGTTTTATTTATCCTCTGATAATTCAGTGACTTTAGATTCACCTACATGACTGTCAGCTTCACAATTTTCCCTAGGGTGCGTTTCATTCATTCATTCATTCACTCACTCACTCAGTCAATGGTTTATTTAGCACCTACTATGTGGCAGGCATTTCCCTAGGCATTGGAACTGGCAGTAGGGAAGCACTGACATGGAGCAATAAAAATCAGATTTAGCCCTTAATCCAGGCAAATTTTAAATTTCACAGCGCAGCTAAGTACCTAAGACAGGTGCACAAACCTGCTGTTTAATAAAGTTGCCCTCCACTCCATGGCTCACGTGATGAGCATATTTTCTGACTATATAGGGGAGAGAAGTGCTGTGTCAGACCCACCAGTCCCACTCTCCTCTGGCAGGATTCCTCATCCATGTTTAAGGGCAGTTGGGACAAAAGGAAATTATGGAAACAATAAAAAAAGGAAAATGCAAAAAATAAATAAATAAAAGTTTTAATTGGCTGATTCTGATTGTATCACTGAGTTGGCAGCTTGTCACTTCCCGTTGCTAGGCAACCCTGTGCAGTAGGGTGGACGTGTCAGCCATGCTTTCCATCTTGTGGTCTGAGTCTCCTGGCGGCTGGGGCTGAAGTCTGGCTCTCCTTCAACCACAACAGGGCACGGGATGCCCCGTGCAGCCCCCAAATAAGCCTATGACCCACTGCTCAAAACTGTCTTGTGGGCCTGTTCTGGATAAAATTTCAGCCCTTATTCAATGACTTAGCACCCTGGCTGTGACTTTGCTGAAAGGACCCCGCGACCCTGGCCAGGTCTTCCGAGCCCCTCAGGTACATCAGCAGAGCAGGTGTGGGAGCAGAGACAGGAGAAGCAGAACGCTGGGATTGTCCTTCCCGGGTGTGCTACGTACTGTGGGAGCCTCACTCTGATGCCATCTTTGATATTCTTGTTCATGGAGCCCACAGCGTGTGGGCTTTGCAGACAGATAGAGCTGGGTCTGACTGTCACAATTAAGCTGTGCAACTTTAGCCACCTTGCTCAGCCCCTTTGTGCCTCTATTTCCTCATCACTAAAGTGGAGATAACACTGCTTCTACCCCAGGGTCTTGTTGAACATTTCCTCAGCCACTACCTGTAGAATGTTTGGTATACAGTTAGTGCTCCACAGGTTCAGCAATTGTCTACAAGCTTCCATGAAGAATTTTGAGGCATTCATAGTCCTGGAGCTGGAACGGAAGTTAGTGATCACTGAATGTCCCTCATTCCTCGAGTAAGGAATATGAGACTCAAAGAGTCAGAGTGACATGCCCGAAGCCACATAACTGGGACTGAAACTAGGGGCTCAGTTGCCACCACGAAACTTTACTAGAAGGAGATACAAAAAGGGTCCTCCTGTGTTGAAAACATCTTGCAGGCAAGTAAGTACTAGTTATGTGCTTCAGGCAGGGTCAATGTCTTATAGAAGATATTTGCGTATTTCCTCAGTGGCTGATAAAATAACCTTCAGAAGAAAATCCATTCTCCTTACTATGGCATCCAAGACTTTCCTTGGCCTAGCAACTGCTTCCACTTTAGTCCAATTCTTCCCCTCACTCCACTGATCTTCCTGCAGACCCTCAAACACTCCAGGAAGGCACCTGCCACAGGGCCTTTGCATAAGCCACTACCAGTACTTGGAACACAGATATACATGTGGCTCCCTCCTTCACTTTCTTCAGGTCGTTGCTTGAAGAAGAAGGTCACATCCTCATTGAGGCCTTTCTTAATTCACATATTTAATATTGCAACCCCCCTCCACCAAGCACTCTCTATCCCTCTTCCTTGCTTACAGGACTTGTCACCACCTGACACATTACCTATGTGTTTGTTTGTTTGTTGTCTGTGTCCAGCCCCCACCACTACATGGAAAGAAGCTCCATGAGGGCATGGACTTTTGTCTTTGGTTCACTGCTGTATTCCCAGAGCCTAGAACTGTGTCTGGCCCACATTAGGTGCTCAACAGACACTTACTGACTAAATGTTACCTCTGTCCCTTTACATGGGAGGTTTCCTCTGCCCTTCCCTTCCTCACGTTTGCCTTCCTAAATCTTACTCATTTTCATGAGACATCAACAAGCATCACCTCCTTTTAGAAACCAGTCCTCACCTCCTCCAACTAGAACAGGGGCCTTGCCATGTGGGACCACAGAATCCAGCACTTCTGCCTGCATCACAATTACCTGCTTACGTGGAGTCCCACCAGAAGTGTGTCTAGTTCTACAATTAGAGGAGCAATGAAATAAAAAGGGGGCCTCCTTTGACCAGCTGCTCTGCATGGCTTCCAGGGCCCAAGCCCTCTGTTCCACTTTCCAATCCCAAAGCCTTATACTGTCTTCCCCTCCAGACTGAGCCACTTGAGGGCAGGGCCTGCATGTGATTCATCTTTTCATTCCCAGAATATAGTGCAGTTCCCAGCACAGTGTAAGTACACAAAACTGTTGCTGCAATGATAACAGCCAAGCCACGAATCTATCTATCAGGTCTACCAGGGTTTCTCAGCCTTGGCACTCTTGACATTTGGGGCCGGATAATTCCTTGTTGGGGGTGGGAAGCTATCTGTGCATTGTAGAATGTTTAGCAGCATCCCTGGCCTCTACTCATAAGGCCAATAGCACACACCCCAGTTGTGACAACCAGCATGCCTGCAGACATTACCAAATGCCCCCTGGGAGGCAAGCATGACCCCAGTTGAGAACCACTGGTCTAAATGTTTACTGTGAATTAATTAATTCAATCCTCACAGCAATGCCGTAAGGAGGTACTATTATTAAATCTACTTACAGGTGAACAAAGTAAGGCTCAGAGAGGCTAGGCAGCTCACTGAAAGTCACACAGCTAGGAATTAGCAGAATCAGGATACAAACTGGGCAGTCTGGCTCCTAAGCCTAGACAATTAACCCCCTATGAGTTAAGGCTGGAGGGGAGGGGGTTGGGGAGTGGGGATGGAGAGGTGAAGCTAATACGTATTGTTTATTATAACCAGGCACTACTCTAAGCCCTTATATGGATTACCTCATTTAATCCTATCTAGCCTTTGACACAGTCATTGTTATTTTTAACACTGTAAAGAGGAGGAAACTGAGGCGCAGAAAGTATCCAGATAACTGGAGGCAAAGCAACAAGAATTCAGACCCAGGCAGTCTGACTCGGAAGCTCGTCGGGTAGAGGGTGAATTCCTACTCTGCTCCAGGTGTGTGCAAAGTCACACCGCCCTTCACCAGCTTTCCCTGCCAAGCAAGCCTTGGCACAGTTCTCACGTTCCCTGGAAAACAATCTCACTGCTCCTCACTCGATGTGCCTGACTCTCTGGGGCACCAAATCCTGAAGCTTTTGGAGAGTGCTTTCATGTTCCAAAGCGATCCGACATACAGAACCAACTGTGTGGGAAGAGGGCCAGAGGTTTCCCCGGGGCTGGGACCAAAACAGGGGGCACCCTTTGTCTCCAACCAAACCAGGCTTAACAGAAGAGCGTGAGAAGAGCCTGGTGGAGAGATCTCAGAGCTGTTTCAGAATATCAGAATATTATGAGAGTCTCCTCTTACAGAAAAAAAAAAGAAAGAAAGAAAGAAGCACTATGAGTCACCTTCTCCAATTCTCTTCCGTAGTTACCAAAGCAGAGATAGTGTGTTTCAGAGGCATCTCCCACTATGATTGCCCTGGTGTTTAAAATAATGATCAGATCATTTTCCCACAGCCATTTCATCCGATGAGCCAAAATAGGATTATTGAGAAATTGCAAGGTCTTGCAAGAAATCTCTCTTCTGACCTTGGACATTGTTACTCAGGCTGACTCAGAGAAAATCAGATCCCCTTTCATTGTTAGAGACGACAGTTCAGCCTCTTCTCCAAGTAGGGTTACCCCAAGGTGGCGGGGAAGAACCACTCTGAATGGATGATAATTGATCACCTGTGCACCCAGACACAGCTGCCCACTAATGCCCATGGGAAGGGGAAGGCATGTGTGAGGGTGCATGTGTGACTGTTTCTGTGATTCTCCACAGTGAAGCAATGTTAGCTTCCTTTAAGCAATACTCAGCTTCACCAAGATACAGGGGGGAAGATTATAGTAGGCAGAGCACAACTGATTTTTTTTTCTTAAAAGCCCAGATTGATAAGTAGATGAGAACAGTGAAAACAGACCATGGGAGAAAAGAAGAATGAGGGAAGATGTGCACTGTCAGATACTGAAATGCATGCTAAAGCTAGGATAATTATAATGATAAATATGCATGTGCACAAACTGGCACAAGGATCAATGAATCAAAATACATAGCTCAAAAACAAATAACACACATTCCCTCCTATTCTCTCCCTCCTTCTTTACACACACACACACACACACACAAGCTCGGCATTGCATATCAGTGGGGAGAGGAAGATTTATCAATCAGTGTACACACAGGAAAACAGAAAGCACTCTAGGTATTTCAAGCAGAGAGGGACTTAATAGAGGGAATTGATTACAAATGTATAGAGAACCCAGAAGGACAAAAGAGAGGTCATTTTGCCCAGAGATGAATACTACCTCTTCTAGGGCTGAAGAATTAAAATAGGGAAGGTGGTGTTATCAAGAGCCTAGGAGTCTGCATTCCTGCTGACAGCGTTGCCACAACCAGAAAAATAGCTCTTACATTTTTCCCACCTGTTAATTCTACCTGACTGCCTCCTATTTGCAGACACCAGCTAGAAAGGAACTCTGGGAAATGTAGTTTTCAGGCTCTTAGCTGAGGTACAATAGAGACACATATGGGGCTGAGAGTCCTCAGACAGTACATGGCACAGTTATTTGATAAAGCTTGGGAAAGGAGTTGGTTAGCAACTGAGCAAAAACAAACATTTCCACTTCATGCTGTACAGCAAAATAAATCCCGAGTGGTGTAAAAAATTATACATACACCAAATACCAAAATACTCAAAGATGGAAAAGAACAACAAAACAGAAGAACACAATGACAAAAAATTCCATTTAAGGGTGACAGAGAACTTTCTAGATATTGAGCCAATGAAAGGATCACAAAAGAAAACAATTATATACTGGAATAAAAATACTTGTCAGAGAGATGCTACATAAAATTAGGAACCAAATAATTCGAACTGTATAATTAAAACATATATGAAAATGAGCTTAAAACCTAACTTATTACAAAGTAAAGGTGAAGCTTGTACATAACCAGTGACTCACCAATTCCACTATAGAAACATGTGCATATGATGGAATACTATTCAGTAAGGAAAAGGAATGGATTTGAGTGTACACATCAGTGTAGCTGAATATCAGTTAGGGGTGAAATAAGCCACAGAATAATATTTATATCATTTATTCCATTTTTATAAAGTTCAAAAACAGATAAACTTTGTTTTAGGGATGCATGAATACGTAGTAACACCATAAGGAATATCAAGGAAATAATTACCACAGATGTCAGAATTATGAACATTTGGAAGGAAGGCAGGAGGAAAATACACTTAGGAGGGACACCCAGGAGACTTCTAAGGTATAAAAATGTTCTATTTCATAAGCTGGGTAGTGGATAAATTAGTGTTTATTGTATTATTATGATGATGATTTAAATTATATATACACACACTTGATTTATATCACAATAAAAATAAAAATTGGCCATACAGACATAAATAAAAATTTTAAAATGAAACAATATGAATAAATATTCAACCACATTTTGGGTCAAAGAATTGTAAATTTAAATAATGAGGTAATATTTTTTAACAATCATATTAACAAGGATTCTAAACCTACAATTCTCACTCTTAGCATGGGTATAGTAAAAAAAAAATTACCTTGGTGGGAGTATAATTTGGTTAAACATTTCTGAAAAGCTATTCGGCAATGTATATCATGATCCTTTAAAAATGCCTTAGGGAGGGCTTCCCTGGTGGCACAGTGGTTGAGAGTCCGCCTGCCAATGCAGAGGACACAGGTTCGTGCCCCGGTCCGGGAGGATCCCACATGTCACGGAGCGGCTGGGCCCGTGAGCCATGGCCGCTGGGCCTGCGCGTCTGGAGCCTGTGCTCCGCAACAGGAGAGGCCACAACAGTCAGAGGCCCGCGTACCACAAAAAAAAAAAAAAAAAAAAAAAATGCCTTAGGGAAATGACTAGAAATTTGGATAAATTCTGTATGTGAAATTGTGGTCATCTTAGCATTTTGATAATTGTGGAAAATTTAGAAACAGTATGGGAGTAAGTAAATCATGATAGATGAAATGATACATTTAATGATGATAAAAAGAGACTGTCATTATCACAGGAAAATGCGTATGTTATATTATTTAGTTCGAAAAGCAAACGACAAAACTTCATACCCAATATGATTTCATCTACTAAAAAAAAAGCAAGAAGATTGGAAGGAAATACAACAAAATATCGACAGCAGTTGTGTCTGGATGACAAGATTATGGATACTTGTTTTTCTTCATTTTTCCTATAATTTACAATTTCCTAAAATAAGCAGTTATTACTTTTATGATAGGGTGGAAAGGGTAGGGAAATTAATAAAAACTAAAATCCAGTTTGACACATGTTTTCCTCCTACTCTGTCGTATTACATTGCACTTTTAGCTTGGCATTATTCCAAGAACATTCTCTTGTGGCAAGGACATAGGAGGTAA
Source organism: Stenella coeruleoalba (assembly GCF_951394435.1). Taxonomy (NCBI): domain Eukaryota; kingdom Metazoa; phylum Chordata; class Mammalia; order Artiodactyla; family Delphinidae; genus Stenella; species Stenella coeruleoalba. Next base: position 62,687,476 of record NC_137161.1, on the reverse strand, counting down.
GGTCATTATCAATTACCATTCTTCATTTCTACCTTGACTTACCTAGTGATAGACAAAGGGGAGCTAGCAGTTATTGAGTGTTGTCTTGGGCACCATGTTATTCCTATATATTATTCCTGTGAGATAGAAAATATTATCCCCATTTTTTTTTTTTTTTTTGCGGTACGCGGGCCTCTCACTGTTGTGGCCTCTCCCGTCGCGGAGCACAGGCTCCGGACGCGCAGGCTCAGCGGCCATGGTTCACGGGCCCAGCCGCTCCGCGGCACGTGGGATCTTCCCGGACCGGGGCATGAACCCATGTCCCCTGAATCGGCAGGTGGACTCTCAACCACTGCACCACCAGGGAAGCCCTATCCCCATTTTTAATGTTGAAGAAACTGAGACCCAGCGAGTTTAAGGCACTTGCTTGAGACCACACAGCTAGTAAATGGCAAGAAGGTTTGTGTGATTCTTGAGATGTTTCACTAAATTCCTTTCCTTCCCATAAGATGGAGCCACTCATTAAGGCTGTGTGTCCTATCACAGCCTTAATAACTTGCCTCAGGAATCAGTCTGACTGGGTGAGATACTGCCTTCACTATGGGACTTCAGGTAAGTTTTATTTAAGTTTTCTTTGCCTCAGTTTCCTTATCAGACAAACAGGAATATTAATGGTGTCTTCCTCATAAGATTGGTTGTGAGAAATGGACAAGATGATGCATGTAAAGTGCTTCGCACAGTTCCTGGCACTCAGTAAAAGTTAGCTAACATGGTTATCTCTAACGGGGTCTAAGCAATGTCATCAGAGATTATTTGGTCCAAGTTATTCTTTCACAGATGGGGACACTGGGGACCAGAAAGATGGAGTAACCCAGACCCTCCAGGGGTAAGTGATTGAAGGTGCTACGATTAGTCCCATAGCCTTTCCATCATTATACACAGCTTTTCCTTGACTCTGGTCCCCTGCAACCAACAGCAGGGATGGCCACTGTAAAACTTGGGGAAAACAATCACCTATTCACGTACACACTATTCCTTGTGTACATATTATCATTTGATCTCTCAACAATACTTGGAGGTGGGCAAGGCAGGTTCAGTGAGTGAGGAAATGATCTCGGACAGTTTAGGTTGGTTCTCCTTGGTCCCACAGCAGAGCTGAGACAGGGCCCCTGGAGCTCTTTTCATACACTGTGGTGCCTCAAAGAATTCTGTGTCTTTGCTGCAACATACAACCAACCTCAGATCTGTGTCTCTTCTAGGCAGATAAGAAATTGGGCTGGCCCAGGTTCTCACCTTGATTTCTTTCTTAAACTCTGTAGTGCCAGCTATGATTCCCCAGCATTTCATGGTCGGGGAGGCAGCTTCATACAGTTCTTGACCAGTGGGCCTGACCCACAAGTCTCTCTTTCAGAGCCAGGTAGGGAGATTGTGATAGGCTAGGTCAGTGGACAAAAGTGATGTCACCCTTCTTCCCAACCCATCCCCTGCTGCCTGCAGCCTTAGGGTTAAAATACCTGCCTTACTTATGCACTATGTTAACCTTTGATGCCTTAAGAAACCTGACAGCAACCAGAACTCTCAAGAGTTGCTGGTGGGGGTATAAATTGGTATGGGCTCTCTGGAAAAAAGCCAGGCAGCATCTCTTAAAACTAAACATTTACCTACCCTATGACTCAGTAATTCCATTCCTAGGTGTATGCTCAAGAGAAAGAAGTGATTATGTCCATCAAAAGACATCAGTGAAAATGTTTATGACAGCTTTATTAATAAGAAGCAAAATCGCAAACAGCCTAAATATTCATCGATAGGAAAATGGATGTTTTCCAGCAATATTCACTTAATAGAACTTTATATGGTGATAAAAAAGAATGAAATACTACTATGTGTAACACTATGAAAAAATCTCACAAATGTAAAGATGAGATAAATAAGACAGACAACAAAGAAAACACACATTATAATGATTCCATTTATATGAAGTTCAAGAACAGGTAAAACTAATCTATGGTGACAGAAGTTGTATAGCGTTTATCATTGCAGGGATTTCAACTCATTAAACGGCATAAGGGAAACTTCTGGGTGACAGAAATGTTCTGTATCTTGATCTTGAGTTGTGCATGCATGGATGTGAACATATGTAAAAATTCATCAAGCTTTACACCCAGGAAATATGTGCTTTGCACTGTGTATATCACAATAAAATATTTTTTTAAAATCCTGTCCACGGGATCACTAAGGATTCATTAAATAGAAACTCAGAATAATCCCTAAGCAAAAGCCCCTAAAATAAGGTTATCTTTTAAGTTAACCTATGGACCCTGAATACCTAGTACTTTCTTCTTACTCAAAGACCCAATCCCCAGGCTAGGATAAATATCTCTGAGCTGCCACTGGCATTGTACTCACCACACTGATGGCTGTGTTTATCTGTCTCTCCATCAGACTGCATGGTGCAAGGCCAGGGACTGTTTAACATTTATCTTCTTACCTCAGTACCTAGCAGAGTGCCTGGCTTAGAGCAGACACTCAGTTAACTATTGATGGACAGTTTAAGGACTGAGTGAATGAAAGAATGAATGTAGGTAGCACACACAAATATGATCTATGATCACAATCTAGAAAACTGTTGCTGAGCTGTGAGCTGTAGGAGCATTCTTCAGGCAGCATGATGTAGACCAGTGGTTCTCAGCCTGGGGAGATTTTGTCCCCCAGGGGACATTTAACAATGTCTGGAGACATGTTTGGTTATTACAACTGGGGGCGGGTGTGCTACTGCACCTGAGATGATGCAATATATCCTACAATGCACAGCTCACCCTCTTCTCCCCAACACACATACACACTCACAATCACCCAAAACAAAACGTCAATAGTGCCAAAGTTGAAAAACACTGGAGCAGAGGAACGGGTTCTAAACACAGGAAGAAAGTCATGAGCTCAAATATCAACGGGCTACTACTCATTAGCAGTATGACTATGGGTAAGCTACAAAATTTCTCAGAGCTTTCTCCCTTGTACAAATAGGGCTGATGCTACCTTAAAGGTAGTGAAGAGGATTACATGAGCTAAGGTATGTGAAGTGTCTGGCTCAAAACAGAAGCCTGGTGGGATTAGTTTCTCTTCCCTTCCTCACTCCCCATTTCTGATCCCCTTCCCCAGAGGCACAGATGGACAATTTTTAAAAAGAGAAACAGCCGTCAAGCATTGCTTATTCTCCCTCTGCTAAAGAAACTACTGAAGAGTGAGGCTGCTTGTGAAGAATGCATTTTATTCGCCAGGTACATCAATAGTCCCTGTTCCTGATGAAATGCATTATTAAAAGATAAAGTCAACATATTCAGAACTCAGGTCCACGTCACATCCGAATGTAATCTGCCATCTCCTGGCATTGCAGGTGTCCTTAAGACTGCCTCTGAAACATGAATTCTGATTTCCCCAACTCTCCCTTGCTTTTCTCTAAGCCCATACAAACATGCTGGGTTCCTGGGAGATAGGGAGCAATGCCTCATACAGTGCCAGAATTATCTGCAAGTGGCAGAGATACCACAAAGAAAGAGCCCAGGCTTGTACTTTGCAAATGCGAAGTGGAATTTCCCGCAGGGCTCAATCTAAGACTTGCTGCGTTTGTCCCCCATTCCCCTTTATGTATTTCTGAGAGGGACTGGGCCCTAGGCAATCCTACACTGGAATCTTGTGTGTGCAGATTAGTACGAAGTTTGCTGTCCTTGGTGCTGAAAAAGTCTCAAATTGCTAAGGGTTTCTGAGTTACTTTTGCATTTCCAATACTCACATTGACCAGGGAATATGATATGACAGGATGTTAATACATATTTTAACAAATTGTTAATATGGAATACTTTGAAACACATAGGATAAATATAATAATAAAAATGACTAATATTTACTGAGAGCATGCTACTTTCTAGGCATTGTTATTTATTTTATATCATGAGGTATGTACCATATATTCACCATTTTTCAGATGAGGAGAACTGAGGCAATAATCATCCCATTAGCCTGACCTTCTGGTGACAAACACATTGACAATGGACAACCCCTCCACTTGGCTCCAGATCCCATCTTCTCTCACCTCCTCAAAGACTCGTCTCATCTTAGGTATTTTGTTTGAATAGATAGTACACATGTTCAAAAAGCAAACCATATCAAAATATGTATACTGCTGTACTTCACTGGCCCATTTCCACCCCTACCCTTCACAGGTAACCAATTTTTAGATTTTTTTTGAGGTGTCCTTACAGAGTCTTTATCTAAATATAAGAAATATATACCCCCTCCTTGTTTTTACTTGTTAGCACATGATGTACCCTGTTCTGCTCCTCTCACTTCATCATACATTTGGAGATATTTCCATATGGATACTTAGAGAGAGCTTCCTCATTCTTTATTCAGTTGCTTAGTATTCCATGATAGGGCTGTAACAGAATTTATTTAACCAGTAACCTATCCTTTGAAAACTGGGTTGTTTCCAGTCTTTTGCTCTCTCAAAAAATACTGCACTAACCTTACATATAGTATTTTCATACATGCAATTACATCCATATGATAAACTATCAGAGATAGGTTTTGCTGAATCGAAGGGAACATGCAAAGCCACTTACTTAGTTTCTCTATTTTCTCTCCTGACCCCTACATTATATTTCTAAAGGCATCTACATGGCTATTTTAAAACTGTAAATCATATTAGGTCAATTCCTAGCTCAAAGCCCTCCAAAGCTTCTCACTGCATATATATGAGATTTAAATGCCTCACTCTGAGAGTGGCCAAGATGGTAAGAGTAGAAGGACTCTGAGCTCACCTCCTCCCACAGGCTTACAAAAATTACAACTATTTACAGAGCAATTATTGATGAGAAAGATCTGAAGACAAGCTGTTGTAGAAAAGATCTTCTACAAATGAAATTATAAAGAAGGAACCACCACAAGATGGGTAGGAGGGGTGGAGATGGTACAGACGAGACCCACACCCCTGGGTAGGCAACCCACAAATGGGAGGATTATTACCATGACAGAGGTTCTCCCCAAGGAGTGAGGGGTCTGAGCCCCATATTGGGCCCCTTGGGGGTCCTGCACTAGGAAGATGAGCCCACAGAACATTTGGCTTTGAAGGAAGCAGGGCTTACTTTTGGGAGACCCAAGGACTATAGAAAACAGAGACTCCACTCTTAAAGGGCACACCAAAAAATCTCATGTGCTCTGAAGTCCAGGACATGAATAATAATTTGAAAGGAGCCTTTGTCAGACCCACTTGCTGATCTTGGAGAAGCTCCCCAAAAGTCAGGAGGCAACTGGGACTCAACCTGGGGACACAGACACTGACTGCAGCAATGTGGGGTTGCTAATTCAACCACGAGGGTACTGCTGCTGGCAAGCACCATTTTGGAGTCTTCCCTCTAGCTTACTGGTACCAGGAACCAGGCTGACCCATCAGCCAGGCAACACCAATCTTGGGACCACCCAGGCCAAGGAGCCAGCCATGCATGGACAGAGCCCTATCCACCAGCAGGCTGGAATTAGCCATAGGCCCCCTGAGCACCCCAGCTGCCCTGGGAACCAGCCCCACCCACCAGAGGGCCTGGGACCCAGTCCTGCCCACCAGCTGGCTGGCACCAGGACTGGAACTCCCCAGGTCACGCAGCCAGCTGCGTGAGGATCCATACCACCCATCAATGGCTATCAGCCTCTGCAGTAGGCAAAGCATGGCAACCAACCAGGCCAGGAGCCACCCACAGTAGTCAGCCCTGCTAAAACAGAAGGACCCATGCAGCCCACATAGGGGACATGCCCAGAGAACACAGCTCTGGTGAACAGAGGGGAGTGTACTGCTGGGCCCCATAGGACATCTCCTACACAAGGCCACGTCTCCAAGATAGGGAAATGTAAATGTCCTACCTAATACATGGAAATAAAAATGGAGAATCAGGCAAAATGAGGTGACAGAGGAATATGTTCCAAATGAAGAAACAAGACATAACCTCAGAAAAAGAACTAAGCAAAGTGGAGATAAACAATCTACCTGATAAAGAGTTCAAGGTAATGATCATAAAGATGCTCATCAAACACAGGACAAGAATGGATGAACACAGTGAAAAGTTCCTAAAAGAGTTGGAAAATACAAAGAAGAACCAAACAGCAATGAAGAACACAGTAGCTAAAATAAAAACTACACTGGAAGGAATCAACAGTAGATTAGAAGATACAGAGGAACAGATCAATGAACTGAAAGACAGAGTAGTGGAAATCACTCAAGCTGAACAGAGAAAAAGAAAAAAGAACTTTTAAAAATGAGGACAGTTTAAAAGACCTCTGGGACAACATCATTCATGCTAACATTCACATTATGAGGGTCCCAGAAGGAAAAGAGCAAGAGTAAGGGGCAGAGAACATATTTGAAGACATAATAGCTGAACACTTCCCTAACTGGGAGAAAAAAAAGACATCCAGGTCCAGGAAGCACAGACAGTCCCAAAGAGGTTCATACCAAGGCATGTTGTAATTAAAATGGTAAAAATTAAATACAAAGAGAGAATCTTAAAAGCAGCAAGGAAAATATAAAGGAACTCCCACAAGGCTATCAGCTGGTTGGCAGGGAGCTGCAGGTTGGCAGGGAGTGGTATGACATATTTAAAGAGATAAGAATAATCTACCCAGCAAAGCCATCATTCAAATTTGAAGGAGAAATAAAGAGATTTACAGACAAGCAAAAGCCAAAAGAGATCAGCACCATTAAACCTGATTTACAAGAAATGGTTAAGAGACTTCTCTAAGTGGAAAAGACAAGACCCCAACCAGAAATACAAAAATTACAAAAGGAAAAATCTCATTGGTAAAGGCAAATATACAGCAAAAGTACTAGATCAACCACTTATAAAGCTAGTAGAAAGGTTAAAAGTCAAAGTAGTAAAATCATATACATCCACAATAAATATTTAAGGGATATACAAAATCAAAATATGTAAAATATGATATTAAAAACACTAAAATGTGGGGTAGGGGTGTAAATTGCAGGGTTGTAAAATAAAATGTGTTTGAACTTAAGAGATCATCAACTTACATCATTTTATATATATATATATCATGGCAACCACAAACCAAAAATCTAAAATAGATACACACAAAAAAAAGAGAAAGGAATTCAAACATAACACTAAAGATAGTCATCAAATCACAAGGGAAGAGAGCAAAAGAAGAAAGAAACAGAAAAGAATTATAAAAACAAATAGAAAACAATGAACAAAATGGCAATAACTACATACCTATCAATAATTACTTGAACTATAAATAGACTAAATGCTCCAATCAAAAGGCATAGAGTAGCTGAATGGATACAAAAAAAGACCCATATATGTGGCCTAAAAGCGACTAACTTCAAATCTAAAGACACACACAGACTGCAAATGAGGAGACGGAAAAGGGTATTCCATAAAAATAGAAATGAAAAGAAAATCGGGTTGGGAATACTCATATCAGACAAAATAGATTTTAAAATAAAGATTGTAACAGAAGACAAAAGGCAAAGAAGGACATTACATTATCAAAGGATCAATCCAACAAGAAGATATAACAATTATAAATATATATGCACCAACATAGGAGCACCCAAATACATAAAGCAAATATTAACATAAAGGGAGACATTGACAGTAATACAATAAGAGTACGGGATATTAACGCCCTACTTAGATCAGTGGACAGATAAGCCAGACAGAAAATCAATAAGGAAACACTGGCTTTATATGACACATCAGACCAGATGGACTTAATAGATACATAGAGAGAAGATTCCAACCCAAAGCAGCAGAATACACATTCTTTTCAAGTGCACATCGAACATTCTTCAGGATAGAACCCATGCTAAGCCACAAAACAAGTCTCAATGAACTTAAGAAAACTGAAATCATATCAAGCATCTTTGCCAACTGCAGTGCTATGAGACTAGAAATCAACTACAAAAAAATAAATAAATAAACACTGCAAAAGACACAAACACGTGGAGGCTAAACAATATTCTACTAAACAACCAATGGGTCACTGAAGAAATCGAAGAGGAAATCAAAAAATGCCTCAAGATAAATGAAAATGAAAACACAATGATCCAAAATCTATAGGACACAGCAAAAGCAATTCTAAGAGGAAAGTTTAGGTGATACAAGCCTACCTCAGGAAACAAGAAAAATCTCAAATAAACAACCTAGCCTTACACCTAAAGGTACTACATAAAGAAGAACAAACAAAACCCAAAGTGAGTAGAAGGGAAAAAAATCATTAAGATCAGAGCAGGAATAAATGAAATAGAGACTAAAAAATAATAGAAAAGGTCAATGAAACTAAGAGCTGGTTCTTTGAAAAGGTAAATAAAATTGATAAGCCTCTAGTCAGATCCATCAAGAAAAAAAGAGAGATCCCAAATAAATAAATTCAGAAATAAAAGAGAAGTCAAACTGACATCACAGAAATACAAAAGCTCATAAGAGATTATTACAAACAATTATACACCAATAAAATAGACAGCCTAGAGGAAATGAACAAATTCTTAGAAATGTACAATCTCCCAAGATGGAATCAGGAAGAAATAGAAAACATGAACTGACAAATTATCAGTAATAAAATTGAATCAGTAATTAAAAAACTCCCAACAAACAAAAGTCCAGGACTAGATGGCTTCATAGGTGAATTCCACCAAATATTTAACAAAGAGTTAACACCTATCCTTCTTAAACTATTCCAAAAAATTGTAGAGAAAAGGAAAGCTTCAGAACCCCTTCTATGAGGCCAGCATCACTCTAATACCAAAACCAGACAAAGACAACACAAAAAAAGGAAATTACAGGCCAATATCACTAATTAACATAGATGCAAAAGTTCTCAACAAAATATTAGCAAACCAAACTCAACAATTCATTAACAACTCAATACACCATGATCAAGTGGGATTTATCCCAAGGATCCAAGAATAGTTCAATATCTGCAAATCAAACTATGTGATATACCACATTAAAAAACTGAAGAATAAAAATCAAATGATCATTTCAGTAGATGCAGAAAAAGCTTTCGACAAATTTCAACACCTATTCATGATAAAAACTCTCAACCAAGTGGGCATAAGGGAACATACCTCAACATAATGAAGTCCACAGCTAACATCAAGCCCACAGTTAACATCATACTCAGTGGTGAAAAGCTTAAAGCATTTCCTCTAAGATCAGGAACAAGACAAGAATGCCCTCTCTCATCATTTTCATTCAACATAGTGTTGGAAGACTTAGCCACAACAATCAAAAAGAAGAAGAAGTAAAAGGAATCCAAATTGGAAAGGAAGAAGTAAAACTGTTGCTGCTTGCAGATGACATAATACTATATATAGAAAACCTAAAGACACTACCAGAAAAACTATTAGAACTCACCAATAAATCCAGAAAAGTTGCAGGATACTAAATTAATATACAGAAACCTATTGCATTTCTATACAATACAATTAACAATGAACTATCAGAAAGAGAAATTAATAAATTAATAAATCCCATTAACTGCATCAAAAAGAATAAAATACCTAGAAATAAATCTAACTGAGGTAAAAGATTTGTACTCAGAAAACTGTAACACTGATGAAAGAAACTGAAGATGACATAAACAAATGTAAAGATAAACCATGCTCATGGATTGAAAGAATTAATGTTGTTAAAACAACCGTACCACCCAAGGCAATCTACAGATTCAATGCAATCTCTATCAAAATACCCATGACATTTTCCACAGCACTCGAACAAATCATTCTAAAATTTGTATGGAAACACAAAAGACCCCAAACAGCCAAAGCAATCTTGAGAAAGAAAAATGGAGCTGAAGGAATCAGGCTCCCTGATTTTGAACTATACTACAAAGCTACAATAATCAAAAAGTACAGTACTGGCACAAAAACACATACATAGATTAAGAGAACAGAATAGAGAGCTCAGAAATTAAACCCACACTCATACAGTCGATTAATCTATGACAAAGAAGCCAAGAAAATACAATGTGGAAAAGACCGCCTCTTCAATAAATGGGGCTGGGAAAACTGGACAACTGCAGGCAAAAGAAACTTTCTCATGCCATGTACAAAAATAAATTCAAAATGGAGTAAACACTTAAACATAAGACCTGAAACCATTACAGTCCTAGAAGAAAACATAGGTAGCATACTCTTTGACATCGGTCTTAGCAATATTAACATTGATTTGGATCTGTCTCCTCAGGCAAAGGAAACAAAAAGAAAAATAAACAAATGGAACAACATCAAACTAAACAGCTTTTGCACAACAAAGCAAACTATCAACAAAATGAAAAGGCAGCCTACTGAATGACAGAAGATATTTGCAAATGATCTACCTGTTAAGGGGTTAATATCCAAAATATACAAAGAACACATACAACTCAATATCCAAAACAAAGAACCTGATTAAAAAAATGTGCAGAGAACCTGAATAGACATTTTTCTACAGAAGACATACAAATAGCCTACCGGCAGGTGAAAAGTTGCTCAGCATCACTAATCATCAGAGAAATGGAAATCAAAACCACAATGAGATAACATATCACACCAGTCAAATGAGCTGTTATCAAAAAGACTACAAATAACAAGTGTTGTTGAGGATATGGAGAAAAGGACCCCTAGTTACGTTCCCTGTTGGTGAGAATGTCAACTGGTGTAGCCACTATGGAGAACACAGTACTATCATATGATCCAGTAATTCCACTCATGGGTATTTATCTGAAGATTTTGAAAACACTAATTTGAAAAGATATTTACACTTCTATGTTCATTGTAGCATCATTTACAATAGCAAAGACATGGAAGCAAACTGAGTGCTCATCAACAGATGAATGGATAAAGAAGATATGGTATGTATACAATGGAATATTACTTAGCCATAAAAAAGAATAAAATTGTGCCATTTGCAACAACATGGGTGGCCCTAGAAGGTATTATGGTAAGTGAAATAAGTCAGACAGAGAAAGACAAATACCGTATGATTTCACTTACATGTGGAATCTAGAAAATAAAAGAACAAACAAAACAAAACCAAAACTGAGTCATGGATACAGAGTACAACAGGTGGTTGTCAGAGGAGAGGGGGTAGAGGGATGAGATAGGTGAGGGAGATTAAGAGGTTGCAGTTGCAAAATAAATGAGTCAGGGGTATGAGATGTGGGGAATATAGTCAATAATTATACAATATCATAATTACATAATAATTATGTGACAGATCATAACCAGACTTAGCCTGGTGATCATTATGAAATGTACAGAAATATTGAATCATTATGTTGTATAACAAGAACCAACATAGTGTTGTAAGTCAATTCTACTTCAAAAACAAACAAACTCATAGAGAAAGAGATCAGATTTTTGGCAGGGGGTGGAGTGAGGGAGAATTAGATGAAGGCAGTCAAAAGGTACAAACTTCCACTTACAAGATAAATGAGAACTAAGGATATAATGTACAACATGACAAATACAATTAATGCTGCTCTATGTTGTATATGAAAGTTATTGAGAGAGTAAATCCTGAGTTCTCATCACAAGTTAAAAAATTGTTTTTCTATTTCTTTAATGTTGTATCTAGATGAGATGATGGATGTTCACTAAACTCGTAATCATTTCATATTGTGGGTAAGTCAAATCATGATGCTGTACACAAACTTATACAGCACTGTATAAAAATCATATCTCAATAAAACTGGAAGAAAGATAAATAAATACCTTACTCTGGCCTCCAAGATCTGCTTGCTTTGGACTGTGACCACTCAGCCCTCACTCAGTAAGCTCCAGCAGTTCTTTATATTTCTAGAACACACCCTTGCCTTTGCATGTGTTCATCACATTTCTCACTCCCTATCAGCTTATCACACCTCAGAGAAGCTTCTCTAACACTCCAACTGAAGCCCTCCACCGTGCCCCCTAATGCTAACTTCATCTAGTATACTGTTGTATTTTATTTCTTTATAACTCGTATCACTACCAGATAGTGCCTTAATTTTTTTGCTTGTCTCCTACTAAAATGTAACCTTCATATGGGGCAGGGACTTACCTGGTTTATCACTGTAATCTCTAGTTCTAGAAGAGTACCCAAAAAAGTAATGCCTGACAAGTGTTTATTGAATGACTGTTAACATCCCTGTATATTAACTTCCAGCATCTTTCCCAAAATGCATTTTTTACACAGGTGAGGTGATATGATGCATATAACTTTATATATTTACTTTGTCATATAACATTACATTTACACATTTTCCCAGGAAATTAAAAGTTCTTTGCAAACCCTCTTTTTATGAATCTGGGGTAATTTATCATAGGGAAATTTATAAGTATTTCAATCATTCACTTTGTTAGATGTTTAGGTTGTTTCCACATTTTTTTGTTATTTGAATTAACACAATGGTAAACATATTTAAGCATAAATATTTGCACATAATTCTGAATGTTCCCTAAAACTGGATTTATTAGGTTAAAAGGGTAAGATCATTTTAAGTCATCAGATACTCTTATGAAATAGCTTGTCAGAAAGATGGCAATAATTTATACACCTCTCAGCAGTAAATCACCCACCTTCCACATCTTTAATATTTTTTCAGTATTTACTAGTTTGATCAATTAAATTGTCTTTTATAACTAAGGAAGTTGAATATTCTTAGAGGACATCTTTTACTGATTAATAACACCACTACATCAACGCCCAATTCTACACGTTGAGGAAGAGTTTGGCTTTACTGAAGCTCAGACCATAATGTAATCTGGCTGTGGATTTTCTGCGATGGAAAAGAAAAGTAAACAACTATGTGGCATTACCACATAAGAACCGTTTGCTTTTCATCCACTTTGGGGAAAGATGAGCTACCTTTATAGTGCAATTTCCAGGAAATGCATTACACTCCCTTGGTTTTCCACATAGGTTGTAATTTCCACCATCATTGCTACATCTTACGAGAGTGAGGCAGTTTTGAAACACTGATGGACATTTTGAAGAGTCCATCATAAGGGTTCCCTGCAGGGGCCTTTGTTTTGCATTTTCTCAGACCATGCTTTTATTCATAATCTGCTATTAATTTTGATAATTTAATTTTAGCCCTTTCCCAGGAACAGAATCCATGCAAGTGCATCAGCAAAGTAACATGACATAGCATCTCTCTTCTTTAACTTGAGCTAAACTTTAAGCTAATCTTAAAATTTTCAATAACTGTCTTCCAAAACTAGGCATCTTACCCAATGATTTCAAATTAGCATGTTATAAGGGGTGCTGCACAAATCGCTTACATTGATTCACAGATGACTTTAAAAATTCAGTGAGCCAAGAATCCCACATTATTGATTCATGCTAACAAAATGATGAAGCCCAGCTAATCTTTCCAACACATGCTGGGCAGAATGACATTTACAAATGCAGACAGACAGAAACCAATTGGACATAATTCTTTAAGGATTAAACTGATGGCTGCAATTAGATGTGAAAAGGTGAACAGTCTCACAGCTGGGAATTGAGACTCAGCCTCCGGGGTCCAGGTCTAATTTGGCCTCGTCCTTGGTTAACCATGTTATCCCACCAACCAACTAGTTGAGTGGAGTTTCCCATGACTACTCAGGTTAATTAAACTGGTTTGTAAAGTACAGCGTGTTGCTGCTTCGACTTGCCTCTTGGACTTTTATCACAACTGCTCTGAGGGAGGCCATGCTTAGGGTCTTCACGGTTGGATGCTATCACTGTGCAATACCAGAGGAGCCCACCAAAGGGCTTGCTGGGTGGGAGAGGCTATGGATATATCCCTTCTCATCTGATTCCTTATTGGAATTAAAACCATGAGTCTGAAAGCTGGGGAACTCTCCAAATCTGATTTTTTTCTTTCGTTCTAAAGAAATACTCAGGCCTGACTCATAGCTCAAGACCTAGAGAACAACTCTGTCTGCCATTTCGGAGTAGTTTCAAGGTTAGCCTGATAAACATCACCCAAAAGGACAGAAAATCTACTTGATAACCTTCAAGATAACTCTGATCATCTTAAAATTCATAACAACTCTTTTTATCAGCAAAGCAGAACAGTGATGGAGTGAGAAGGGCTTTGCAGCTGGGAAGTGTAACAGAAAGCCCCTGTGTTTGGAAATCAAATCCCATTCCCGGCACCTTACTTTCACAGTAAGGGTTTAATATGCATTGTTATTATGTCCTAGTTTCTCCATCCCACCTGTTATCTGGCAGTGTTATTTTCAGACTCTACGGGGATGCCTTAGAGATGCTCCTCTAAAGAGTATGAAACACAGTCCACAAACTGTGGTCCACATTTTATTTTTTCTTGGCTCTCTCTTCCTCATCTTTCCAAAGCATTCTATACCTTCCCTACTCTCTGCTATGCACTTATGTCTGGGGAGTCAGCAAGAATGTACCCAAAGAAAAATTCCAAGAGAGGACAATGTTAGAAACATACATTATCATTTCTATAATAGGTAGGGTTCTTTCTGTTGAAAATGAGGAAAAAACAAGCAAATAAAAACCTTGAATTATCCTGAGAAATAGAGGTAAGTGTTGGGTACACAGAACATAAGCATTGCCCAAAGAGCATAAAGTTTCCTTGACAGTCTCAAACGCAGACTTGCTATTTTTTAAATTCATAATTATTCAGTTTCACAGAGGTAGAGGAGACTGATGGTATGTTTACTAGTTGTGGCAGTGTGGAGAGCAGAATTCCTTAACTTTTGAAATCTGACTTTCATGGAGTCAAATTCAGCCTCTTCTACTGATGGACTGTGGAATTTGGGACAACTAATCTAACCTCACCTAGCCTTGGTTTCCTCATCTGTGAAATAGAGATAACAATGACCATAATCATGACTAGATTAATAATCTAATTCTGACGTCATCAGAATTCTGTTTCTCTCCATCTTTCAACCCTCCCTTTTTCTGTGCAAGCTTCATTCTTGGGATCTGGGGTGGCTCCCAGTTTCTCCAGCCTCCTAGCAGTTTCAAATCTGGGCAAAAGGAGGAATTCTCCTGAAAAGTCCTGATGCTTTCTGATTGCCCTGGAGAACCTGGGTGCTGGCTGAAGTCTAAGAATCCTGTTCCGTCCAGAATCATGGAGTCAATGCCTCCAAAACTGCATGGATAGGAAGACGGAAGTGACGCATTCCCAAACAAAACAGGGGACTGTGGCTGGAAGATGGAGAAATGGATGTGCCAGAGGCAAAACACAAATGCTTGCCATGTTTGCTCAACTGAAGATCAATGGTAACACCCTCTGTGCTAGTTATTCTTAACCTTGGTTGCAGACTGGAATCATCTAGGGAGATTATTTAAAAAAGGAATGTCTAGACTCCAACCCCAGAAAGGTTAAATCAAACACCCTGAGTGAGGACTAGACATTGGTATTTTTTAAAGCACCCCAACCAATTCTAATATTCAGCCAAGGTTAAGACTGTGTCTATGTAGACATCTTCCTACAAACCACACAGCCAGATGGGATGCTTGGTCATGAGACATTTTTTTGAAAGCTATTCTATAGAATCAAAGTCAGAATTCTCATCTAAGAAGTTTAAAAGTCTACAAATTTAGAAGATCTTGTCAATGTCACTGTTTCTCAAGTAATTACATGCCTTCAGAGTTTTGAATGATTTGGGATGTTAATGAGTTGCAGTCTCTGCTCAAAATATGAATCAGCTAGGGCTTCCCTGGTGGCGCAGTGGTTGAGAGTCCGCCTGCCGATGCAGGGGACACGGGTTCGTGCCCCGGTCCGGGAATATCCCACATGCCACGGAGCGGCTGGGCCCGTGAGCCATGGCCGCTGAGCCTGCGCATCCGGAGCCTGTGCTCCGCAACGGGAGAGGCCACAGCAGTGAGAGGCCCGCATACCGCAAAAAAAAAAAAAAAAAAAAAAATTCTGCCATTCTGTTCCTTGACTGAATTCTAACTGGTGCTTTACATATAGTCTCTCAATACTAAGGAGAAATAATAGAATAAAAACCCACAAATTAATAATGTATAAGATAATGCAATGTAAAATAAATAATCATATACAAATAAATTTGAAAATCTTAATGATATTGATGGTTTTCTAAGAAAATATAAATTAAAATTAACTCAGTGGGAATCTGAGTATAACACTAACTTTGGTAGAAACTGAATAAGGCCTATAAAAATCATCTCTGAAGAAGATAGTAGGCCTAAATCATTTTAAATTTAGTTATTTCAAAAAATTGAAAAATAATTAATTCCCATGATATGTAACTATTCAGGAGAAAATTAAAAGATAAAATATGCCCTGATTTCTTTAGTGAGGTTGACATGAGTCTGTTGCTAAGATCTAATAACAATAGCCAAAGAAGGAGAAAAATCTTACTTATTGATATAGATATAAACATGCTAAATAAAATACCAGCAAACCTAATTCAGCTATGCTTTGGAAGAGGAATTCACCATGACTAAAGAAATTTTATTCCAGGAAACCAAGGATGATTTAATATAAGGAATCATTTAGTGTTTAGAAATCTGTTAACATAAGTTATCCTATCAGTGGGTCAAAGGAGAAAGACCATAATCAAATACCAAAAGGTTTTTGACAAAAGTCAATATTCATCTCCAACTTATTAGAAAAAGGCGGAAATCTTGGAATAGAGGAATACTTAGCTAACCTTGTAAACAATAGCTCTCACATTTCAACAGCCAACTCTTTATCCAACTATAAAACACCAGAAACAGTCCCATTAAAATCCTGGAAAAAAACAAGGGTCCTTGCTTTTCAATAGTTTAGATACTAAAGAAGACAAGTAGAAAAATAAAGTATTAGTTTAAAAATCAAAACCACAATGAACTATCATTTCTTACCTTTTAGATGGGTATTATCAAAAAGGCAAAAGATAACAAGTGTCAGAGAGAATGTGGAGAAATTGGAACACTTGCACACTGTTGACAGGAATACAAAATGGTGCAGCCACTATGGAAAGCTGTATGGAGGTTCCTCAAAAAATTAAAAATAGAACTACCATGTCATCCAGCAACCCTATTTCTGGACATATACCTACAAGAATTAAAATCAGGATTTCAAAGAGGTATAAGCACTCTCATGTTCATTGCAGCACTATTCACAATAGCCAGGATGTAGAAACTACCTAAGTGTCTATCAACTGATGAGTGGATAAAGAAAATATGGTATGTATATGCGATAGAAAAAGAAAGAAATCTTGCCACATGCAACAACATGGATGAAGTTGAGAACCCTAAGCGAAATAAGCCAGTCAGAGAAGGACAAACACTGCATGATTCCATTTATATGAGGCATCTAAGACAGTCAAACTCATGCAGAGAGTAGAAGGTTTGTTTCCAGGGACTGGGGAGAGGAGGAAAGAGAAGGCAGTTCAATGGGTATAAAGTTTCAGTTTTTCAAGATGAATAAGTTCTAGCGATCTGTGCCTACAGATAACAATATGATATTGTACACTTAAAAATCTGTTAGAAAAAAAAGAATCTGTTAGGAGGGTAGAACTTATGTAAATGTTCTTTCCACAATAAAAAGATAATCCCCAACTTAACAAAAGAAAATAGAAATTCTTTGATGCTTTGACCTTTCAGTACAAGGGTTCAGAATCAAGTGTAAAAAATAAAGTTAGTTTAATGCCAGGTTGGATGCACACACACTGGCTTTAGACCTGGGTTTGGATACTGGCTGCCTCACTCACTAGCAATTGAGCACCATTTTGGCAAATGACTGAGCTGGTCAGTAACTCCTGTGCACTAAGACAGTTAGCCCACCCCATAAAGGACAGAAGGAGTACACAAGCAGACACAGGCAGAGCCTTTTGCATGGTGCCTGACACACGGCAAAGGCTGAAGTCATGACAGCTCTTATGATTAGCTGCAAACAACATGAGTGTACATCTAGAAAAGCCAGGGAAGTCAACTGAGAAATAATTAGAAGTACAGAGAGTTCAATAAGATGGCCAGAGGCAAGTGAAGACATACAAAGAGCAGTGAAAATCAGTTAGAAGATAGAAGTTCCCAAAAAGGAATCCTGCTACCTGTTGCAGGTACTTTGCATATACTGTCATCTTTTTTTTTTCTTTGTGGTACGCAGGCCTCTCACTGTTGTGGCCTCTCCCGTTGTGGAGCACAGGCTCCGGACGCACAGGCTCAGAGGCCATGGCTCACGGGCCCAGCCGCTCCGCGGCATGTGGGATCTTCCCGGACCAGGGCACGAACCCGTGTCCCCTGCATCGGCAGGCGGACTCTCAACCACTGTGCCACCAGGGAAGCCCATATGCTGTCATCTTTGCTGGAGCACCTGCTCATCCCACCTCTGCCCCATCCCTGCCGGGCAACAATGTGTAATTATCATTTAGATTTCAAATCAGTCATTTCAAAGCTTCTTGTAGAAGCTTTCCCTGACCTTCGGGTCAAATCCCCTACCATGTACTCTTAACTGAAGCATTTCCTTTGCAGCATTTCTCATAGCAGAAATTCCATATTTATTTGGAGTATTATTGAATTAATGTCTATTTTCCCCTCGAGGCCTAAGTTCTCAGACTATGAAGCTACATATTAAAAATTATGTTTATATACAAGGATTTAGTCTCTACATGATATTTATATTATTTTTAAATGCATCCTGTAAATCAGTATATAGCATGATATACATATAAAGGAATTTAAAAAATGCAACAACATATTACAGTGCTACTAGGTTTTTTATTTTTTAACTTTTTTTGGAATATTCAACAATACTTTGGAATGTTTACTATAAAGTAATATTTTTTTCTCCTTTAGATGACATTCAGGGATTTATTGAATTTCTCAATTTCCAAAAACTTGCAAGAGATACTTTTCTATTTTTTAAGCATGAGCTGACAGATGTTGAGGTGGCCAATCATCGATGCTGACCATGTATAGAGACATATATTATCTCAGAATGTCTTCTTTCAAAAGATTATCTTCCTAGCCAATCAACTATCATTCATAAGGAAGAGAACAAAGGATTGAGTACATAAAGGAAGAATCGACAATGACGATAATAGCTGGAGAAATATTTCAGTCTCTCAAATAAAAGAATAAGCCCATATTTCAGCCCCCACAGAATCACATGCCTAGCATCCCTTCAGTTACACACACACACACAAAATGCAAATTGCCAATAGGTCATCCAGTTCACACTGAGCATCTATATACCACGTAGCTCAGCCCTGCACTACCTGCTGCCAGGGCTTATTCCCTGATCTCCATAAAGTCATTGGCAACCGAGACCAACACATCAGGAAAGGAGAACCAACAGCATGAAATGGGATGAGAATACTGACAAACAAGTGGTAGACAGTAGCTTTGCACATTTTCAGAGCTGGATCTTCCCACCCATCACGGGCTGCCAGCAAGACTCTCGGCGCTGCTGTGAATCAACTCCCTCGCTCTTTCCCATTGCAGCAGCATAAACAGAAAGAGGGCTAGAGGATCTCCCCATGCTAAGAAACTGCATTCAAACTCCTTAATCAAGTCCCACTCTGTTGCCACCCTCCTACCTGGCACACTGCCCTCTCGTCTCTGGCCACAGAGCTTGTGCCCACACAGAGCACTCCTTGAAACTCACTTCTCCTTCCATGGTTGCATTTGACTGCTTTCTCCCCCTGCAGGATGTCTTCCTGGCCTCCCACATCTGAGTCAAGAGCCCATCCTTTGTTCTCCCATAGTCTCCAGTGGTTCCTTGGTTATTATCCTTGTCACCCTATATATACTTTCTCCTCAACTTCTCTGATGAGCCCACTTGATAAAACTCTTTGAGGTCATGTTTATGTGTCTTACTCTGCCCAGTTCCTAGCTCCGTGGCCCAGAACATACTCTGTGCTCAGTAAATATGTCACTTTCAATGAAGGAATGAAGGAAAGAATGAATATATGAAATTCAGCTTGGGTCACTTTTACAACCTTGAATTGCCTTTGCTCAAGCTCCTCCATGCACCTGAGATGCCCTTCCCTCAACTGATTCCTACTTGCTCTAATCCTCCTCCTTAAAGGTTTAGGACAAATGCCATCTACACGATGAAGTCTCCCCTGGCCTCTCAGTGAGTAATGACTTCTCCTTCTTCCAATTTCTATGGTTCCTTATCAGGATGTCCCACACCATCCTACCCAGATTCAGCGATATTTGTGAACATATTTTATACACCCCCCCCTCATTAATTGACGCACTCCGTGATGACAGAGGCTGTGTGTCTTCTCTATCTTGGGGACCTTCCCAGCAACAGCTACACTGTAGACAATAAATAAACAGAGGATGGGTAAATGGATAGATGCAGGATTAGTAGCTTGGAGATGTTAACCCGGTGTTCATTCCCCCATAGTTGGATTTGGCAACTTTGAGTAGAAGGGAAAGTGGTAAAGACAAGTTCTTGGATCTTTTTCAGAGCTCAGCTATTCCCATCACTGCCACCTTTTCTGGGATGAGTTCTAACTCAGCCTAGCAGGAAATGTGTATGGTTTCCTGTATCTGAATGAACTTAAGGTGTTAGAAGAAACGTGAGACTGTCATCTGGGGGAATGTCATTGATGAAATTCTTTCTGGAAATCCATCCTTCCAGGAGGGGGATGCAATGCCATCTGTACACTATCTCGTTGAAACACACCTCTGAAGAGAGAAGAGTGGTTGGACCCAGGTGAGGGTATGGCTGTCTTTGTTTTCCTCTAACTTTGGGGCCTCCCCAGAAACACTGTGTATCTCCTCCTGCCTGGGATGGATCTCGGCGACTCCTGCAGCAGTAAGGGGAGTTATTTTAGGGAGACAGTTGATACTTGGCGAGTCCTCCTACAGATCAGCGATAGCTGCTTGAAATGTTAAATGCTTCCCAGATGGAGATACTTAGCATTTGTAGGAGGAATAACTTGGAGGAGAAAAATGCATTTGTCTTTTTGGCATCCTGTGGATTCCATTTGAGAAGACAGAGAACACTTTGAATCCTGCCGTCCACATGTCAGTGTTTTCTTGGGATTTTGCAAGTCCCAGTGATGGTGCTTCTTCTTCTAGGGCTACCAAGTTTGGGATGTGCCAAGGCTCAGGGGAAAAGTGTATGGAACTGAGTCTCAGGGGTCAGAGAGTTGCCAGAGTTCCCGGAAACCATCAGGGTTCAGCCTCCTGTCTGCCAGTGGCAAACTCTTCAGTCATGTAGACCAGATGGTTTTTACTTTGGGTGTGATCTTTTATGTACAGGGAAGGTTGAAAATGCAGACCAGCAGAGAACGCCAGTGGCCTTGCCTCTGCTACTTTCTTTGTGGTCATGGGCAAAAACTCATCTTGCCTCACAAAGCCTTGGTTTCCCCAAGTGAGATAAAGGAATTGGAGTAGATAATCTTTAAAGTCCCCTCTAACTGAAGAAAATGTTATGGCTCTAACTGTCGTGGCTGTGAAGAACAAAGATGACATTACTCTAAGGGAACATGGAGTCGTCCTTTAATGTAGGCTCCCAAGTGCTAGAAAGGGAAGACGGCATTGAATTGTCCATCATGCCCACTCCTCATGGCAGGGACAGAGTGGTCATTCACAAAAAGACTGAATCAATGGCCCTTTTTCACTTATTCACTTTCTGGCACCCATGGCATCTCCATGGCTCACCAATGAGCCTCACCAGTAAGTAATGCCTTTGAGTTAAGCACCTGCCTTTGGCACCAGAATGAATTAAGGGAGACAGAAAGCTCAGCAATAGCACTTAAAACTTATAGCCGGGTTGCAGATGTGCTCATACTACATAGAGGTGTGCAAAGAAATGTGCACCTTACTTACCTTCTATGACTAGCCTTACATTCTTTAGGAATTCTCTCATTTGCTTTGGTGGGTAAATGACAGTTGGGGGGGATGCTAAATTTAATGCAAATACACTAAGCGTAGTCCTGTTTAATAATGTAAACAATAACTATAGGAAAATTCTGCTTTTTTGTTTGTTTGTTTGTTTTGTAATGTGGTCTTTCCAGTTTCCGTCCTCTCCTCCTGATCATTCCCAAGAGATATTCTGGGCATTGGAAGAGGGGAAGAGGAGAACCTTGGGTGCTTATGTACTTCTGGCTCCCCTGTTCTCTGTGGCAATGCACTGTGCCCAACTGGTCACTGGTCAGCATCAGGATCTGGTGGAAAGGCCTGGGGCTGCTGAATTCATGAACTGTGTTCTCATTTTGTCAGGACCCAGATTCTGACTCAACCCCATGCTGGCTGTTGCTAGGGCTGAATACATTTGATTTTAATGTGGCCCCAGCTCTAGGAATCTTATACTGTAGCCCCCAGTAGCAGGATAACTTGCCTCATTCTGGTCAACTCCAGATAATAGACTCAGCTATACCCTTCCTCTCCCATCATCATGCATGGGGAAACTTCTTGGTCCATTCTACAACATGGGACTCTAGGGTCACTTGAGAATGTTTATGTGGTCTCCCCCCTGCCCTCCAATCTTGTTGTGCCACCATCAGTTTGATATGGAAGTCTCCATATTGGTATAGGGGCAGTTTGGAAGGTGTCTAGTCTCCAAATCCCAACCTACCTCCTGGCTTGATCCTGAAAAGAGATGATAAGGATCCATGTGTTTCCCAACATCTTTTTTTCCTTAGCTCAATTCATACTGAGCCAGAAAAAAAGACAGGGGTGGGGGGATTCCACTTTTTCCTATTGTGGGAGGATTTCACCTATATTTAACCAGCTCTTTTCTGAGATTATTTGTTTCTCTTGTTTTCCCTGGGGCTCTAATGATACAATGGCTGTCTCGATTCTTGTGGTAGAAGATAAAAACAAACAAGTAATATTATTTTAAAATATCATTCCCATTACCAAATTACTTCCCTAGTTGCTGAAAGAGATTTCCTAGGCTTGGGAGTGGTTCACTTCTCCTCTGTGAGCCTTCCAACTATCAGTAGAGGTGGTTAGACCCAGTACATTAAAACCCCTTCCAGTTTTTATGTCCTAGTCTCACTGCAGCCATGAGGTTGAAGCTCACAATGGTCTGGAAAGCCAGCCTTTCCATTTCTTTGGCATCTCAGCTATGAAAGAGTTAGCTCATCAACCTTTCACCTACCTAAACCTTACCATGAGTCTTATGCTTTAACAATTTACACTTACTGTTATTTTAGGTGAAGGAGGAGGGGGAGGGGGAGGGGGAGGGGAGAGGGAGGGGGAGGGGGAGGGGAGAGGGAGGGGGAGGGGGAGGGGGAGGGGAGGGGAGGGGAGGGGAGGGGAGGGGAGGGGAGGGGAGGGGGAGGGGGAGGAGGAGGAGGATGGGGAGAAGAAGAAGAGAGAAAAAAGAAGAAGATGGCAGCCAACAAGAGAAATTAAATTTGCTTCTCACTGGCTGAAGCCTGAGGCTGGTGGCTTCCCAAAAGAAGCAAAGGAAGAGGACTGCAGACATACCAGCACAGAGGTCCTGGTACACTCTGCTGTAACAAGGGATCAAGTCAGGCAGGACTTTCCTGACGAACTGTAGTATTTGGAAAGCTGGAAGACTGAATATAGCGATACACAAAATCCACTCAGAAAAAGGGTTCAGTGGCCGTGGTTGAGGGAGTGATGGTTGTTCTACAGGCTGAGATTGCCTCGTTATTCTAACAGATGTGTGTTATCCCCACTTTATGCACAATCCATATACATTGTCTAGGATTGTTTCAACAACAATGGCAACAACAACAAAAGGTTTGTGATGATATCAGTTTTATGTGAAATCAAAATATGACACAAATGAACTTATCTATGAGACAGAAACAGACTCACAGACATGGAGAACGGACTTGGGGTTCCCAAGGGGGAAGGGATTGGAGGAGGCATGGATTGGGAGTTTGGAATTAGCAGATGCAAACTATTATATATAATGGATAAAAAAGGTGCTGCTGTGTAGCACAGGGAACTCCATTCAGTATCCTGTGACACACCATAATAGAAAAGAATATGAAAAAGAATATATATATATATATATAAAAATATATGTGTGTGTGTGTATGTGTATAATTGAGTTACCTTGCCTTATACCAGAAACTAACACAACATTGTAAATCAACTATACTTCAATATAATTTTTTTTTAAAGATTGTGGTGAGCATGAATGTCACATTTCAGCTATTCTAAGTAAGGATGGGAAGGTGGACCCTACCTCTCAGAAAAACAAAGAAACATCTTCTTGGGAGGATGTACTGTTGAGTTATGGCATTACACTCTTGGCCTATCAGGAAATATTTCTTAAGGCTGCTGTGCCAGGTAATCTGCCAGGTGATGAGATACTGTACTGCACAAGTGTAGTCCATAACCTTGCAAGGCTTACTATCAGGTAGGGAAGGTGGAAAACTAAGCCTAACGATTCCACGTAAGCATAGTTAGTGCTAACACAGGGATTGTAGTGGGGGCTTCCATAGGAGCCAAAAGCTGGACACCTAACCTATCCCATGGTGGTAACTGTGGGCAGTCAGAGGAGGCCTCTGAGAGGAAATGGCCTTTGATAAGCAGAACTAGTATTTCAAATTGACCTGGATAAGGGTGCTTTCCTCCAAAAAGAGACAACAAAAGCCTCCCATCTTTGGATTCCTCAATCTCAGCTCCACCTGCCTTTGAGTTGTCAGACCCAAAGAAGTAGGACATAGGATGTCCTCCTCAACCTCTTTCATCCTCCTAATTGATCAGTCTCTATCTATAAACATCTAGATTAAACTTCTAGCAGCCCTGCACTGCTGCCTTTAATGGCAGCACACAAAACAAGAGGTTGGCATTCTTCCGGGCTGCCCAAACTGTGAAAAATCCTGCTAACACTTGAAACAACAACTCTTGCAAAGACTGGGATTTCTGGCATTGAGTCCATTTTATTTATTTATTATTTTTTTTAAGGGAAGGAGATTTTTCAAAATCTCTAAAAGAATGCCTCAAAACTCTCCAGTTCCCAATGCAGTTAGACATCAATAATGTTAAAATGGGCTGCATTTTTTCCATTCCTTGCTGTCTTCCGTTAGTCCTCCGGGGCCGCCATATTGAGTTTCAACAGTCGCAGCCACTGTGGAGATGATGCCTAGAATCACGCAATGATTAGCCAGTTGTACTCAGGGCCCCCAGCCTCATTCCCTTAATGAGGAACTTGAAGAGTTTACTGCACAGCCAACTCACTCTAAATGACCTCATAGGAGGCTCACAAGGGGAATGTTACCTCTGATTTTCTTAACCAATTTTACATAGCAAGCAAGGAATCACTCATGAGGAATAGGAATGCTCTGAGGTTTTAATACAGACACTTGTGGATTCAAATCTGACTCTATGATTTACTTGCTGTGTGATACTGGGCAAGTCACCTAATCTTTCTGAGCCTCAGTTTACTCACCTATTCAATGGGAAGTGTTCCTTCCTTATAAGAATATTGTTTTAAAATTAAATTTTATATTTGCCAGAGTAATACACACAGATTATTTTTTTAATCAAAGACTGCTGAAAGTCTTGTAATGAAAATCAACAGTTTCAAGCCTCCTCACTCCTGAATCCTGATCCCTGGGGCAGTTACTCTCCACCCCATAAGCTGATTCTTCTAATATTTACCTGCACATATTTAAATACTGAAGATTTCTCCTGTTCTCTCCTGGTTCCTTGCTTGTTCACGTCGTTCTCTTTCAGATTGGAGACTCCCTGCCCTGCGTGGTGGTCAGATGGAAGAGTAGAACTCTAGGAAGCCCTCTGTGACTTCCATGTGTGGGGCAGGGTGTTGACTGATGGACTTCCCTGCAGGGTAATGAGGTGGTGAGTCAGCCTATTCACTTGGGATCCATAAATATTTTAGTATCTTGATGTCTTTTCTCATGGATCTGTCAGTTTCTCCAGGTAAAACCCCCCAAGCCTGTGGGTGAGGGGAGAAGGGAGCTGAGCTGCTCCAGTGTTTACCCAACTCTCTTCTCAATTGTCTGCTGTGCCTGTTGACACCTTGAGTCCTGAGGCTTTCTTGTTTATTACCACAGAAATCCCACTTCCCTGTGGTAAGGGTAGAGGGAGGGGAGAGAGGTAGTTGTCTGACTGTGTCAGGCAGGGGGACCCAGAGAGTCAACAGCTCCAGGTAAGTTGTTAAGTGTGACTCATCCCCACCTTCCCTAGCATCCCGTGCCTTAGGATGCCTGTATTACAGCTGTCTCCACTTTGTGATGCCACTCATCACCTCTTCGTCTGCTTCCCACCTTCTGGAATCACCTAAATCTCTCCTGGTCTGCTCTCTCTTCTCCTGTGCTCTGTCTTTGTAAGACAGTACCTCCCTTTCTCCCTCTTTCCCTCCCTTTATCCTTCCCTCCTCCCTTCTTTCTTTCCTTCCTTCTTCTTCTCTCTCTCCATCCCTTCCTTCTTTCCTTTTTGCTACCTCTCCAATGGGGTTTCAGGAGAGAAAAGAGACAAACTCACGTGGCCAATCTGCTTTTTTCCCCTTACTTTACCGACAAGAAGTTCTGTTGGAAGACCTACCTGAGATAAAGAATGTCGAGTCCCTTGTTCAATACCTGGCATATATTTAAATGCTCCAAAGCTGCACCATGCCTTCCAGATTCACCTTGGACAGCCCTTGATATCGCCCTCCAAAAAGGGTCTGTGGCCTGAGAGCTGCAAGATTTTTAGGAGATTCCTGGAATTCATGGTGCATCCCAGGGGACGGTGGGGAGCCTGAAATGCTCTGTTTCTCCAGATCAACTAACTCCATTAACAATTAATTCTCAAGGCAACTTCATTAGGCAGCTCTTACTATTATTATTCCCATTTGATGCCCATGGTCTTAATATCTAGACACTGTAACAGTAGCCTGGAGCAGTCTCTTGTTCGGGAGAAAGGAAAGAAAGAAGAGAAACATCCCTTGACCCTCTGTCAGGGGCCAGACATTAAAGAAATACATCCACCCTGCCCTGTGAAAACCTTTCCACGTCAAAGACAAACACAGCCAGACATTAGTTAAAGCAGTGAAAACAGATTTTATTCAGTAACTACTGACAGCAGGGGAAAAACCTGAACTTTATTCCAATTCGTGCAGAGGTGGTTTGAGCATTTTAAAGGGAGGATGAGGAAGAGGAGGAGCGGGCATTCAGTTGAGTCAGAGGAGAGAAAACACAAAGGGTTGATTAGTGTAAAAGCGATTAAGCCAGCTGTGTCTGCTAGCTGGCAGTTAGGGCACAGCGATTGTGAGACAGAGGCCCTATCTTTTCTGCTGAGTACATTTAAAATGAAAGGCTTTCAGGTCCTTCAGAAAAACACTTGAGATGCATATTCACAATTGTCAGACCTTTTCAGTCAATGGTCTAAGGAAGGGAGGTCATGGGTCTATCATCAGGTATTGGCTAGAACAGCAATTTCCTAGCAGAACTCAGCTTTCTCAGGCAGACATTTTAATTGTGGAGCTGGGGTCATCCTAGGGATGTGGGCTTTGGCTGCTAGAAGCCATGTTTGGTTGGAGTTGTGTTGTTTTGTGGCCAGAGTTCTGCAGTTCTCACCACCAGGTCCCACGAAGGCCTAGAATTGTCCTAGCACGATCACACACACACACACACACACACACACACACACCATAGCGAGTGGTAACTAATAGGCAAAACTGTTGTTCCTGGGTGTCCTAGTGCCTGAGCTCCCCTGTAGGGCCCCCAATTGATATAAGGTTGGCTGTCTGCAGCTCGGCTGAGTTACTAAGATTACAAATGAAAACCAGCCCCCAGAGGGTGTGCCGTTCCTGGAGCACAGAAGGAAAGCATAATTCTTGCTTACACTCAGCTTTGCGATCAGTTTATCCCCTGGTAGCTACTCTTATAACTTCTTTTTAGGGCTGCCAATCGTACAACACACACACACAGAAACACACACACACACACAGACCAAAAGTCTGAAGATCGGGCCTTTCTCATCTCACTGTGTTGGTCTCTCCCTCAATAATACAGAATATTCCTTCTCTGTGGCTGACTGCTTCAAATGGAATAGCTCTTTTTATAGTTTAAAAATATATTGAATAAATAGTAGTAGCAATAATAATAACCATTATTATTTTTGTGTTGATTGCTATAATTTCCAGTTCCTGTGTCCCAACTCTATGTCAGATATTGTGTTAGGCACTACATAGTCATTATCTCTAACCTCTTCCAAACCACACGGCTCCTATGTGGATATCATTTTCTGATACATAAGGAAACAGGGCTCAGAGAGGGTAAACAACTTACTCAAGGTCACACAGCCAGATAAGAGGGACTGAAACCCACTTCTATCTATGCAAAGACCTCAGGTTCTTCCATGACAATAAGGTGCTGATAGAAATATACTGAAGGGATAGGAAGATCTGGCTTCTTAACTGAGCTTCATCAGCATCAACAGAGGTTCAAAATTCCATCAGATAAGGATGCTATCATCTGGAAACTCCAGATTTATCTCATAAATAAGACAGATAGATAGACAGATAGAAAATGGATAGATATATAGACAGATAGATAATAGGAGGAAGTAATGACACCAAGCTATCTCCAAAGAACAGAGTGTGAGTAACCTCTTAGAATAACAGCACAACTTCAGAGTATCTGGTGGCGAAGGAGCACCCTGATGATTTAACACAATGCCCTTCCTCTGCTGCCCCTCACAGAAGGACATTCAAAGTGGGAATCTCCTCTACAACACCTCTGGCAGATGGTCATCCTTGGATATTTCAATGTCTGAGGTCTAGGTTGACAGTCTGAAAATATTGTTCTATCATCTTTATGAGCTCTAGTCATTTTTTAAAATGTTTTCTGATCTGATAAGCAAAAGTCTGACTTTCTCGTCCTTATACTTGTTAATAATAATAAAAAAATACAAGCTAAGATTTATTTACAATTTTTCATGTGTCCTAAGTACTTTATGAATTATTTGACTTAATCTTCAAAACAATTCTCTCTTTTTTTTTTTTGCAGTATGCGGGCCTCTCACTGTTGTGGCCTCTCCCGTTGTGGAGCACAGGCTCCGGACGCATAGGCTCAGCGGCCATGGCTCACGGGCCTAGCCACTCCGCGGCATGTGGGATCTTCCCGGACCGGGGCACGAACCCGTGTCCCCTGCATCGGCAGGCGGACTCTCAACCACTGCACCACCAGGAAGCCCCTAAACAATTCTTGAATGTAAGCATCCTTTTTTTAGGAGTTGAGGAAACAGACTGAGTGCAATGTAATGCTCTGCCAGAATCACATGGATAAAAAGTGGCACAGCTGGGGTGAGATCCTGGCTCTATGAAGCCCATGCCAAGAGGATGGAGCAAACACAGTCCTTTCCTCCACCTACTGCCCTTCAGATTTCTTAAGAAAGAGTTCATGTATTCTTTGTTCCCTCCTCCCTTTCCTCTTGGCTCTTTCAACTCTTCAATTTCTGAGAGGATTGGCAATGAGGATAAATTTGAGGTCCACATGCTAAGATGAGGCATGAGAGTGGAAAAGCCAGGCTTATTTTTGAGATGGCAAATGGAGAATATCTGGGCAGCCCATCTGGTCCCATCCGGAGGAAGAACATTTTGCTTTGAGAGCCCTGGGTTTTTTGGATGCTGGGGAGTTGAACAATGCTGTGGTTGTATCCAGCATCTCATCCTGTGAATCTCAAGGACAGGTGAGAGGTGAAGCTCCATCCTCTACTGTGGCTTGGCAGAGCTAGGTGATGGGGGCTTGGATGAGGGTGAGGTAAGGAGGCAAAACTGAGACTTAGAGCAGAGGGCAAATAAGTAGGTCCAAACAGGTTTGCAAAATCAGACACAGGTGAATTAGGTTAGAGCTTAAGCACCTCCCACCCCCACTCACCGAACCGAGTCTCAGTCCCTCACACACTTCCCCGCACCACAGGACTCAGAACATGCTGTTCCCTCAGCGGGGAATGCTCCTTCCTTCCCTTTGCCTCAGTAAATTCCATTTGTCTTTCAGACTCCAGCTCAAGTGCTCCCTGACTTTTCAGACCAGCGGAAAACCCTACACTTTAAGTTTTCCTACTACCATACACCTCTTCTTTCCATGATCATCATATTTACATTTATTTCTGAGTTTATTTAATATTTATCTTCCACATTAGGCATTAGCTTTATAAGAGCGGGCCAGGTCTGCGTGTTTTTCACCCGTTTTCTCAGTCCCTAGGAAAGCGTCTGGAACAGAGTGAGGGCTCAAAAATATTTTCTTGAATTGAAAGATGAATGAATTAATAGAAATGGGGGGAAAGGGTAGGTGCCAGAGAAGCTGGGACGGGCATGAGAGACAAAGTCACCAGGCACTGCTCATGGGGCTGTCACATATGGTCACCTTATGCAATTGGCGGCCCCTGGCTTTGTATACTGCACAACCCAGATGACTGTAATTGGTGGCCCTGTCAGTGTTTCCAAATGATGCAAAGCTCTTTGCACAGATGTGCCAAATCTATTTAAGAGTCAGTGGTGGAACAGGTGCATTTCATCATTTGCTATCCCTTTAAGGCAATTCGTCTCCAACTACCATATTGGTTCTCACTGGCTTAGATAGTTCTACAACCCTCACTCCCAACACTAAGAAAGGATTGTGATGTGAGCAAGGGGTAAATTACACAAAAACCAGGCTGTCTTCATAGATTAAGGTGATGAATCCACCTCAGAGATGATCATATTTATTTATGCCTGCCTTCCACCATGCTGCTTGGTTTCTGAATCCATCATCCTCAAATAAAAAGCCTAATGCTTTCCCTCTGGGAAATTCGCATCTTTTAAAAGGGTGATAAATGTCTCTACATTTTCCATCCATATGAGACATTGTCAGAGTTCTCCTTCATGGGCCCATTCAATGCCCCACTCACCTTGTAGCTCCCGGATATACAATGCCGGGAGGAAGGGAGCCTTGCTTTCTCCTCAAAATTAGATTCATTAAAAGACTCAAAAATAAAACCCTGAGACCAGCTCAGAAGATGAAGACCAGGCTACTTTGTTTCTCGCCTCTACCCACCCCAACTGTAGGACACTCACTAGTGATTTACTTTTAAAAATCAGGCAACATGCTCTTCTAAGTGATAGGTCTTACAAGACATGCCTCAGCAAATCCGTATAATTCATTTGGGGATGCTCTCAGCTACAAGTAATAGAATGGTCAATTATACAGATAGGTCCCTCCTTCACATAACAAGAAGGTTGCTGACATTGGCTCAATGGTCAAGTGTTCTCAGACCAGTATCTCTGCAGTTCTCTAAGCTTTTCCCTCATGGTCTGCTCTATTTCAGGCATCATGTCCAAATGCAGGTAACATCAAGCAGGAAATGTGCATGTATGTGTGTGATCCTGTGTGTGTGTGTGTGTGTGTGTGTGTGTGTGTGTGTATTTAGTAGTAGTATTAGTGGTAAGAGTGATGGGTTAACATTCAGTTACAAAATAAATGAGTTACAGGTATGAAATGTACAGTGTGGGGAATACAGTCAATAATTATGGAATAGCTTCATATGGTGGTAGATAACCACTAGATTATCACAGTGATCAATTTGAAATGTATAGAAATATCAAATCACTATGTTGGTGTCAGGAACTAATATAGTGTTTTAGGTCCATCACACTTCAAAAACAAACTCATAGAAAAAGAGATCAGATTTGTAGATATCAGAGGTGGGGGGTAGGGGTGAGGGAACTGGATGAAGGTAGTCAAAAAGTACAAACTTTCAGTTATAAGATAAATAAATACTAGGGATGTAATGTACAACATGATAAATATAATTAACACTGCTGTACAATGTATGTGAAAGTTGTTGAGAGTAAATCCTGAGTTCTCATCACAAAGAAAAACTATATTTTTTCTATTTTTTTAATGTCATATCTATAGGAGATGATGGATATTTACTAAACTTATTGTGGTAATCACTTCATGCTGTACGTAAGTCAAATCATTATGTACACCTTAAACTTATACAGTGCTGTGTGTCAATTATATCTCAATAAAACTGGGAAGAAGAAAGAGAGCGATGGGTTAAGGAACATCTGTCCCTTTTTATCAAGAAAGCAGAAACGTTCCTGAAAGCTCCATCCAGCAAACTGTTTTCATCTCTTCAGCTATATTTGTGTCATTTGGCTACTCCTAGCTTCAAAGGAATCTGGGAAATCAAGAGTTTTTAGTTCGCTACAATTCTATCCTGAACAAAATTGGAGTTCTTTTAATAAGGAGGAAGAGTAAATCAATGTCAGGTTGTTATCTTTCTGAATTCTCAAAGAAAAGCAGTTTGGGTACCCTGAATTACAGTACTCTCCAAGCATCTCAGCACTCTGCAAGGACTTCCTCCTATCAAGGAAAATCCCCACATTCTCCTTGGGAATTTTCAAAGAGCAACAATGGTGGAGGCTAGTGAGATATGCATGAATTGTTAACCAAGGTTCTAACTATGACTTTTCTATAGAAATAGATATACAGTGTACTTTTCTTGGTTACTGAAATCTGATTTGTACATCTGATGATTTAAATAAATAATTCTGCCTTAGGACATATCCATTACCTAGCATGTAAATGGAGTTCAGCCATGTCTTGGTGGGATTAGAATGGGAGAAACCATCACATTTCAAGGAGACTCTCACATATATGTTGATTCTGATTCAGCATCTGCCTTCCTGGGTTTGTCTGCTTGAGCTCTTATAACAAGTCTGCTAGAAATCCTTCATCTCAAAGATTCTACCCATGTTGAGCCCAGAACTCTGGTTAAAACAAACAAAGATGTGGATGAAAATTTTAAAATCAGCTTGGCATTGAACAAGCTGGGGGTGGAATCCTGGCTTTGTTTGCTTCCTTGCTTTGTGACATCAGGCAACTTATTTGGGCCTGTTTCCTCAAATGGCCACCAGGAAAATTAATATTTACTTCAAAGAGTGATTTCTGTAAATTATGTAAGGTAACATTTGTAAAATATCTAGCACAGTCCCTGGTACCTGACAGATGTTTGGGAAATGTTACTCTTACTAATAACCCTTTAAGAAAGCAGAATTGAAGGAGATTGACATTAAATTCTAATTTTTATCAAAATCTGGCAGAACCAAGACTCAAGTTTCAGAGAAAAGAATGTGGTCTTTGGAGTCCTCTAGAAATCAAGTTCATATCCCTTCTCTTCCACTTGGTAACTGTGTAAACATGGATAATCTACTTCACCTCTTTGAGTTTCAATTTTTTTATCTGTAAAATGGAAGAAAATGCCCACCTTACTTAGTTGATTATTCATTCAACAAACACATGTGTGTGCTTACTATGTGATAGACAATGGGATTAAAAATATTGACAAGACATAGTTCCTTTCCTTTGGAATTTAAAGTCTAGTGGGTGAATGTGCAAGGTGCTTCCATTTATTGAAAATGTACTAGATAGTGGATGCTTTAATCACATAATCTTATTTGAATTCACACAACTTCCCTAGAAGATGTAGAATATCATCCCCATTTTACGGGCGGGGAAACTGAGTTCAGAGAATTTAAGGAAACCACCCAAGAGCACACAGTAAATGACCATATGAAAATCTGCACACAGGTCCATGGGACTGTGGCCCTGGGCATGATACTGAGCACATGGCAAATGCAATCTAGTTCACTGCACTCCAGGGAACTGGGGCTGCATTATCACTAGGGTCCCATAAGCAATGTCAGCCGCAGGCATAGGTGAAGAGCTGCACACAATCGTAACGACTGCATTCACCTCCACCTGGCTTACAGACAAAAATGAACATGGATTTGCTTTCATCAGCTTTGCAGACGAGTTGCAAAAATGATCATGGAGCAGAGGCAGGCCTTATATGATAGCAGAACAAATACAAATAACCTGTGAGACCAGCAGCCCGGCATAAACTACTGGGGGGGGGGGGGGGCTTGGAAAGCACAGCTGTATCTAAAGCATACGATTGCATAGATACACACACAGAGCCTATCAAGAATGCATGATGACTGTCCTTACAGTTCCCTAAATTAGGTACACTAGAAAAATGGGTCTAAATGCCACCAAGAAAATGAAAAATGGTAATGATAACAATTACATTTATTGAGCAATTAATAGATGTCAGGCACATTACTCAGCAATTTACACACATTGTCTTATTTTCCTCGTATACAGTCCTTTGAGTTGGACACTATAATCATCCAAACTTTACAGTTGGGGGAACTGAGGTTTAGAGAGGTTGAGTCACTTGCCTAAATTGTCCACTTGGTGACTGGCAGAACTGGGATTCAAAATAAGGTCCATGTTAGCGCCACACTCTTTTTTTTTTTTCTTTAACATCTTTATTGGGGTATAATTGCTTTACAGTGGTGTGTTAGTTTCTGCTTTATAACAAAGTGAATCAGTTATACATATACATATGTTCCCATATCTCTTCCCTCTTGCGTCTCCCTCCCTCCCACCCTCCCTATCCCACCCCTCCAGGCGGTCACAAAGCACTGAGCTGATATCCCTGTGCTATGCGGCTGCTTCCCACTAGCTATCTACCTTACGTTTGGTAGTGTATATATGTCCATGCCTCTCTCTCGCCCTGTCACAGCTCACCCTTCCTCCTCCCCATATCCTCAAGTCCGTTCTCCAGTAGGTCTGTGTCTTTATTCCTGTCTTACCCCTAGGTTCTTCATGACATTTTTTTTTCTTAAATTCCATATATATGTGTTAGCATACGGTATTTGTCTTTCTCTTTCTGACTTACTTCACTCTGTATGACAGACTCTAGGTCTATCCACCTCATTACAAATAGCTCAATTCCGTTTCTTTTTATGGCTGAGTAATATTCCATTGTATATATGTGCCACATCTTCTTTATCCATTCATCTGATGATGGGCACTTAGGTTGTTTCCATCTCCGGGCTATTGTAAATAGAGCTGCAATGAACATTGTGGTACATGACTCTTTTTGAATTTTGGTTTTCTCAGGGTATATGCCCAGTAGTGGGATTGCTGGGTCATATGGTAGTTCTATTTGTAGTTTTTTAAGGAACCTCCATACTGTTCTCCATAGTGGCCGAACCAATTCACATTCCCACCAGCAGTGCAAGAGGGTTCCCTTTTCTCCACACCGTCTCCAGCATTTATTGTTTCTAGATTTTTTGATGATGGACATTCTGACTGGTGTGAGATGATATCTCATTGTAGTCTTGATTTGCATTGCTCTAATGATTAATGATGTTGAGCATTCTTTCATGTGTTTGTTGGCAGTCTGTATATCTTCTTTGGAGAAATGTCTATTTAGGTCTTCTGCCCATTTTTGGATTGGGTTGTTTGTTTTTTTGTTATTGAGCTGCATGTAGCTCCACACTCTTAATGTCACATCATTATATTCGTGACCCCACCCATACCTTCACATATGGAGAGACAGGAGAGCCTCAGTACTCCCCACACCTATCGCCGTCTCCATCCCCATCGGTGTCCCATCCCCATTCACCCACTGTGCATCTTCTCTCCAGTTCATTGCTCCATCCCCATCACCAATGGTCACATCCCAAAAGACAGCGACTTTCCTGCAGTTTGACCCCTGGTCATGTGCTCCTAAAACTTGTTGGAAGTGTGCCCAGGTTTTTTCACATCTCTATGTCTTTGCAATCCTTCCCCTCCATAGGAATCGAATCAGAAAATCCTTGGTTCAAATCTAGGCTTCATTCCTCCCTGCTGTGTAAACTTGGGCAAGTCACTTAACCTCTCTGAGCCTCCTTGTCTTCATCTGTAAAATGAAGGCATTAACATCTTTTTCCTAGGGGTCCTCATTAGGAATAATTTAAATGAAAAATTTTACACATGAAAATTGGAAAGACGTGGAAGTGCCTAACACATGAGGCAAAATAATTGTTATTTTTTTAATTAATTAATTTACTTTTGGCTGCGTTGGGTCTTCGTTGCTGCACGCAGGCTCTCTCTAGTTGCGGTGAGCGGGGGCTACTC
Source organism: Stenella coeruleoalba (assembly GCF_951394435.1). Classification (NCBI taxonomy): domain Eukaryota; kingdom Metazoa; phylum Chordata; class Mammalia; order Artiodactyla; family Delphinidae; genus Stenella; species Stenella coeruleoalba. The sequence continues at coordinate 62,651,640 of NC_137161.1, read as the reverse complement.
TTCGATGCAGTGCGCAGGCTTCTCATTGAGGTGGCTTCTCTGTTGCAGAGCACAGGCTCTAGGCACGTGGGCTTCAGTAGTTGTGTCACGCGGGCTCAGTAGTTGTGGCTCATGGGCTCTAGAGCGCAGGCTCAGTAGTTGTGGTGCACGGGCTTAGTTTCTCCTCAGCATGTGGGATCCTCCCAGACCAGAGCTTGAACCCGTGTCCCCTGCATTAGCAGGCAGATTCTTAACCACTGCACCACCAGGGAAGTCCCAAAATAACTGTTATTCTTTCCTTTACTTCATATGAAGAACATATACTCATCTTTGAAAACCCAAATCAAAGTCTCCTCATTTTGTCACAGGTGGATTTTGTCACTCCATTTCTGTGCTCTGGGAACTCTTTGTATCTCTAGCATTTTTCACATTTTTAAAAATCTGTTTACTAGACTATCTTTTCTATCAGAAAATGAGTTCCTCCAGGGAAATGCCCTTCTCTTATTTCTCTGTGTACCCACAGGGTCTAACACTGTCCCACCACAGGGTAGCACAATCCATTACTTGCCAGTTGAATGCATCAAGTTACACTCACTCATCCGCAGGACCAACTGGTAGGAGCACTTCCTGGAGAGCAGACGTGCTGATTTTTTCTTTTGTTTTATCTATTGCCTAACACCCAGCACAGGAGCATCTATACAAATCTAAGAGAAACCAAGAATAGCTGAACAATACAGCTTCCTCCTTCTGAGCCCCTGTCCTACGCCATGCACTAGCTGTTTTAAATACATCATCTCTAATTCTCATAGTGTTCTTTCCAAGGTCATTTGGACTAGAACAAGAGAGAGAGATGTTAAATTATGCTTTTAGTCAGTCTCCTCCCCACTCCCTGCCTGTTAAGGGGGGAAAGTCTTGCTCCGGCACATGGGATTTGGTCTATTAGCAGTGTGAGGGTTAATTTTATGTGTCAACTTGACTGAGCCATGGGGTGCCCAGACATTTGGTCAAACATTTGGGTGTGTCTATGAGGGTGTTCTTCAATGAGATTAACATATGAATCCATAGACTGAGTAAAGCAGACTGCACTCCCCAATGTGGGTGGGCCTCATCTAATCAGCTGAAGGCCTAAATAGAAAAAAAAATGCTCATCCTCTCTCAAATAAGAGGGAGTTCCTCCTACCTGACTGTTCTGAGCTGAGACAATGGTCTTTTTTGGCCTTCAAACTTGTGAAACATTGTATCTTCTTGGGTCTCCAGCCTGCCAACTTTTGGACTGGAACTTACACCATCGGATTTCTTGGGTCTCAGGCCTTTGGACTCAGACTGGAACTATACCGTGAGCTCTCCCCGGTCTCCCACTTGCCTACTACAGATCTTGGGACATCTCAGCCTCCATAATTGTGTGAACTGATTCCTTACAATTCCTCTCTCTCTCCCTCTCTCTCTCTCTGTCTCTCTCTGTCTCTGTCTCTGTCACTCTCTCTCTCTCTCTCTCTCTCTCTCTCTATATATATATATATATATATATACACACACATACATACCTATATATGTATGTGTGTATTTGCATTATTTGGATTTTTCCAAATAAACAGAATCATTGGTTATGTATCTCTAGAGAAACCTGACCAACACAGGCAGAATCCAAATTATGCTAAAATAAGGAAGAAAACTAAAGAAATGAGAGGCTTATTTGATATACATTAAAATCACTTTAAAAATACTAGAGCAGGGCTTCCTTGGTGACGCAGTGGTTAGGAATCCACCTGCCATTGCAGGGGACATGGGTTCGAGTCCTGGTCCAGGAAGATCCCACATGCCACGGAGCAACTAAGCCCATGCGCCACAACTATGGAGCCTGTGCTCTAGAGTCCGTGCTCCACAACAAGAGAAGCCACCGCAATGAGAAGCCTGCACACTGCAATGAAGAGGAGGCCCCGCTCTCCTCAACTAGAGAAAACCCACGCACAGCAACGAAGACCCAATGCAGCCAAAAATAAATAAATAAAATAAATAAATTAAAAAAAAAGAAAAGCATTAAAAAATTTTACTAGAACCGGAAGAGAAGTAGAAAAACAGAAGAGCTTCCTAGGTTACATTGGGGGCAGTAAAGAGAAATGGAAAAGACAGTTTGTAAGGAATCATTCCTAAGTATGAGAGGCTGAGACAGAGAAAAAGAAAAGTTTTAAGAAATAGATAGGAAATTGGAATTTATTCTCTTCCTTGTCATTTTCTCAAGAGTTTGAATGAAGCTCTGATTTGTTTTCAACTATATTTTCTGATGAAAATGAGACATTATGTAAGACAGGGCCACATAGGGCCATGGTTATATGTAGGTTAAAATGTATATTCATATTTCCATGTATAAGTTGAGTACTTGGGGTGGGTTATGGTTTGTGAGACTCTATTTCTCTCTCTCTCTCTCTGTATGTACATGTGTGTGTGTATATATATATATATTTCTAACTCTTTCTCCTTCTTTCCCACTTTTTCTTCCTCCATCCTCCTTGATGTAACTAACTTATTTAGCTAAGGATACAGAAACCTATCAAGGTGGCCACACAGAACAGGGGACATTGTAACTTTAGCTTTAGCTAAAGTCTCACTTTAGCTTCCCTTGGCCCCCAGAGTCTCTGAAACTAAACATTACATGCACTAGATTTGGAAAGTTCCATTCTTACTTAAAAATTCTTGATTTTTATATACTTAAAATGCACATCAAAATTGCAAAAATAACTTTCACTGACAGACTATAGATTTCCATTTAAGGGCATTTTTATTAAAAAAAAATAAAGTGGGGCTTCCCTGGTGGCGCAGTGGTTGAGAGTCCGCCTGCCGATGCAGGGGACACGGGTTCATGCCCCGGTCCGGGAAAATCCCACATGCCGCGGAGCGGCTGGGCCTATGAGCCATGGCCACTGAGCCTGCACGTCCGGAGCCTTGCTCCGCAACGGGAGAGGCCACAACAGTGAGAGGCCCGCATACCGCAAAAAAAAAAAAAAGTTTCCTCTTGGTTCTCAAACTCAAATCAGCACTGGCAAGGCCATGCCCTCATCAGAGGTAATGGGTGAAAAAGCAAAGTCAGTTATTGGATTTCCCTGAAAAAAAAATCTGCCCCCTAGCATTCCAGAACTCCAGAACACTCATTTCCCTGCCACCAAAGATATATTAACATCATCAAGATAACTCAACTTATAAATAGCAGAGACAGGATTTGAATCCGGGTGTACCTGACCCTAAAACTCATGCACTTATGTGCTCATCTCTGCATACCCAGCGCTCAATAAGTAAGTACCAAATTAGGCCAATGTGACTTATAAGCAGAGACAATCCCGCAAGCCAATTCCACTCTGAGAAGGCACCCAGTCAATGGTTCTTCCTAAAGTAAACAGCCACAGATCTCCTCTGAGGACTCAAAATGGAGCAGCTGAGGCACCAGCACGACCAGTTCCTATAGGTCAGTTCCTAACAGATATGGATCCAACCCAAACCCGCTGTGGGGTCAAATACCCGCTCAAATACTCAGTTGGCAACCAGGAGGCATGATATGACCTACTGACATTTATTACAGAAAAAAGTATCAGGAAATTCAGTCTCTTCCAGGCTTCAGGTCAGAGATTTCCCATCTAAATTTTACTTTATTTTGTTCTCAATAGACACAGGCAATTAAACATCTCTGGTGAAATTTGCTTTTGAGATAAAAGGGTGCTAAGACTGCATTGGAATGTTCTAAAGCACTCCAAATGTCAGAGAGTAATGGTCATAAAAAGGAAAGTTGAATGTTAAAGATAAATTGCTGCAATTGAAATGCCATAAAATATGATAGCCTCTTTCAGAATTTTAACATTCATGGAGGATCGAAACTGCACAGAGCCCTTGAGATTCTGGCCAACATCTCCTCATCTCCAAATCCCCAAAACTGGTGAAACTGAGGCACAACCCAGTTCACAAACTGGTGAACTTGAACCCCAATTTCTTGACTCTCAAGTCAGTGAACTCACTCACTAATTTGGAATGCAAGCACTAAATATTTATGATGGATGACTTAGTTTCTACCTTTAGGTCAAGTTTCACTGTAACCATTAAATATTTCAGAAATATGCTCATCAGAACACTCCCCAGGACACTCTACAGGGAAAGAATTTGGGGCGGGGGGTCACAGCAGGTGTCTTGGGATATTTTCTAAGTCAATGTTTCACCTAGAATATGTTCCCCAGCTGGACGCATTTGGGTTACATTACATACTGTGTTCCTTTCTTGGAAATTCTCAATTCTCTCTAGCTTATTAAAAGTTCTTAGAAGTTCAGCAATAAAGAGCACACGTATTCATTCTGCCTATTAATCTGGTAGTACTTTGCAAATCTATTCAAAGTGACTCCTGAAAATCTCTGAATTCCTAAGCCTAGGTCTGTATCTCTTTTCTGAGAAAAATGGAATTCTTTGGAAACTGGGTTATGACATTATTCCCTCCATCCCAGATAATAGGGTATTTCTGGGGCCAACGGTATAAGTTTAATACAGAAATCTTACAGGAGAACTGATCCTGTAAATGCATGTGAGGTTAGGGAGAGTGTTGCAATGAAAGTGTTTCAACTCTTTCATTGGTCCAAGAGTGCAGAACCACTGAGGGGAAATGAAGAGAAAGCAAATAAAGGAGTTTCTGAACATTTGCTTAACATTCTGAATGATTGACTAGATCTCAAGTATCCACGTGCATCAGAATCTCAGTTTCTGATTCAGAAGGCCTAGACTGAGTCTGAGAAGTTGCATTTCTAACAAGTTCCCAGGTGGTGCTGATGCTGATGACCCAGAGGCCACACTTTAAGAACCACTGGCCCAGACCACTGGTTTGGAATAACTGGCATGAATACTCAGACCAGTGGTCTGGGAGCTTTTTAGCAGAAAATTATTTTGTGCATGACTTCTCTGTTGTTGTTGTTGTTCTGGTGTCGTTGGTCCCCACCAGCATCCGTGGTCACATCCTTTGGCCACATCATCTCAACCTTCCTTTAATGAGCCACTCCTCCCACACTGTCTTTGTGGGAATGTCAGTCATGGTATTTCCGCTCACACTTGGGCATAGAGTGGTCCATGCCCTGGTCCAAGCCACAGAGAGGCCTTGCTATAATCTAATACCAGCGATGGGGAGTGGCAGGTAAACCTGAAGGGGTGGGATGAGGAGGGGTGGTAGAGATTAAATTGTTTCTTGCCGAGTGATGAGCACAAAAATATGGTGCCATAGTTTGATCACTTTTCATGCATCTTGAGGTCTTGTTTCATTTAGCAGCTTTCAATTTAGTCTCATCACTGGTGTCAGTATACAGTATTACCTTAATTTTTTCAATGCACCATCTTAAGAATGAGCCTACTTACCCAAAACTGTCACACTTCTAATCTAAACCAATCAGACTTTTGCTCCTGGCAATTGAACACAAATTCTAAAACCATCTCCCAACACAAAAACCTGAAACCCCTGGAGACCAACACTGGGGCCCTGAAAAGTGGGTCCATTAGTTGCTATGACCTAGGTCCTGAAACTGCCCCAGGTCCCAGCTTCCTGCAGCCTGCTTGTCCAGCTTCCCTTTTACTTCTTGCTGTCCTCTCACTTCTCTTTACCAAAATTCTTTTTTGCCTAAGTAAGCTGTCTGTTTCCATGTCTTAAAGCCTGACATAAGATTCTTCCAAAATAAGATATCTGAAACTCTATGTTTAACACATTAAAAAACAAAAAAGAGTATATCTCTGGAAAAAGGGGGAGTCGGGATCCAAGATCCAGGATCCACTTGGCACCCATAACACACACTCCCCCTCATCCAGCAACATCCCCAAAGAATTTCTGAAGAATTTTAGACTTTGGGCACAAGTAGAAGACCTTGGTCTATGATACCTGCTTGGGTTTTGGCTCACTTTGGCAACCAGTAAGAGATAGGGGCTGGGATTGATCTGGTCATTTTAAAAGTCAGTGGATAAAAATATTGCCTGCCTTATTGAGAGTTTTAAATATAGACTCCTATATTGTATTATCCCCAGAGAACCCTCCAAAAGGCCTAGGATATTCGTGTATAACACCATCTCTCTGGCCCACCAGGTTGTAGCTCTCATTTCATCAGCAAATGTGGAATCAGATCTTTGGCTCCCCTATTATAACACACATCCTCCCAAGATATACAAAAGGAAATAACAGCAGCAGTTGAGTCCAAACACATTAATTTCCACATAAATCATGAAAGAACAGACATCAGCAGAGATGTAGCCATTGAGGAGGCCTACGTAACAGAACCACCAGAAAACTTTACCACACAGCACCAAACAGAAGTTGCTTCATGGAAGTTTCAAGGGAGAAAAGAAATACACGTGAATCAGCTTTGTCTTAAAATAAGAGTTTTTCATCCTACAATGTCCTCCGCAGGATAGCTCATCGGAAGTAAGTTACTGTCTTCAGAAAACAAGACCTCTTCACCAAATTTAGGGCAACTTTGCCTCTAGAGATAGATGCTTCACTTTAGAGCATATGGACTCCAGGAAACTTGAATCACACAAGTCGAGAGCTAGACCATTCTATTCAGGAGACTGGAGGTTCAGACTTTTGGAGTGCTAGACAAGTCCATCCTCAGGCATTATTTTGACCGGAACAGTCCACCAGTGTATCAGGCAGTTGGGGTGTAGACCCTCTGAGGGCTAATTGGTTCATTCGGGGAAGGAGGACTCCAACGTCCATACAAGTCCATCTAGGGGACAGAATCTCAGAGCTAGAGAGCCAGATAAGTCTATTTACAAGATGGGCCCATTCAACAGAGAAAGGAACAGGAAAGCCCATGAAGGGAACTCAGATACTCTGAGGGCCACTTAGTCTTTTCAATGAATAGGGGGCTCAGACCCACTGGAGAAGTTCAATCATGTGACAAAGACAAACATTTTCTGCAGAAAATTCCCATCTCAGTACATTAATCTATAAAGGGACATTAAAGCTGAATGGACTTATTAAACAATCCATCTCATACTTACCCTTAGATGGGAAAACCATTCCTAACCCAGGGTAGAGGAAAAAAAAAAGACAATCCTTCAGTAATATTGAGAGAAGAGGTGGAAACATGGGTACCCAGGAGTCTAAACTCTAGAGTCATTGATCCACCAACCCTGTCACCATGATACCACGGCTTCTTATAACTGTACCCTAGCCTCTGTCCATTTAATTCTCAAATAATCTGCACTCATGTCCTGAGATGCCCCTCACAGTTTCCTACAAACTGCCATTTTGCTTAGACTTGGTTTCTGTTACTTGCAGCCAAAGAACTTTAACAGACGCAATGTCGAGGCCCTAGAAAAGCTGGTCTTCATGATCTCATCCTCCTTCCTGTTGCTGTAAAATGCCTACAACATGAGCTGCTCCATTTGAAGAAACAAAATTCCTCCAATTATGTTTTTGCTCCCAGACATCTGCATGGCATTTCACAGTCCACAAGCATTTCAGAGCTACACTAATTGGGGGTCCTTATACACTTGTGAGGTTAAAAGTAAGGAGGATTGGTCACAGTTTTATAGATAAGAAACAGAAGGTCTGAGAGATTAATTAGCTCCTCCCAAGACCTCATCGCTCATATGTGGTACAACCAGGTATGTCTGAGTTTATTCCTGCAATCATAACCGTACCAATCTCTTACTGTGGTGCCCCAAAACTCTGATTTCCCCCCCAACCCTGTGTATTTAGGAATCCAAAAATTGGATTCTGGCCCATGGACCTGTTGTGTGAGCTTGAGTAAGTTACTTAACTGCTCTGAATCAGATTCTGCATTTGTGGAAAAGTCCCACAAGAGATTTTTGTGCAGCCTGAATAAAATTATATGCAAGAATGTGTATTGCACAACAAATTAATCCACAAGTGGAAGACCCTGAGGTCATTCATCCATCACCATCCTGAGATTGGACCAAGTGGATTGCATTTTCATAAAGGGACACAACCACTCCTGAAATGTCAACACTTTGTGTTTTCCCTCCAAAGGTCAAAGTAAAAGGTGTTAATTTTCCTGATGTGCCTGAGATGTCTTAATCTAATTCTCCCACCCAGGTCTGCCATGACCATGCTCCCAGGATCATCTTCCTCCCTGGGTAGGACTGAAACATCAACATTTGGAGTCAACAGGTTTTAGTTATGGGCAAATATCACTATGAAAATGTTACCTAGGGAAGGAAATTAATTCACTGAATCACTGTCAGCCTATCTGCATGAAATTACCACACCTACCAATTCAAAAAAGACCCCTAAGAGAATGGGACACAGGGTAGATAAGCTTTGATGGAGACAAGGTACAAGAACACTGTCTTACCCCATGTTCAGTACAGAGCAGACAGATAAAGTATTAACATATGACAAAGGAAAGTTATAAAGAGTGATACAGAGACAGTATCAATGGAGTCAGGAATAGAAAAATGTTAGTCATTGAAGTCCAAAATTTTAAATAATGTAAAAAACTTGGAAATCTATATGGCATATACAGTAGGATTTAGAAGGCCTTCCTTATTAAAATTAATTTCAAGTTATTATAAACAACAACAGCAACACTGTCTCAGTGTTTTTCTTACTGAGGGAGAATAGAATTCCACACAACAGGAAGGCTGAGAAACCAGGAGGACCCAGAAGGGCATGTAGGGCATGAAAGAAGAGAAGTGGGGAATAAAGAAGGAAACAGGCTCCTGATCTGCAAAGGTGTACTGGGAAGAACACTGGACCATTGATCAGATACACTTGCCTCGTAAATCCTGGCAGTCATTAATTACCAGTGTGGTTATGGGTGGGTTTCTTAGTTTCTTATATTCAAAAAAAGGAGATAAAGATCTTGCCCCGCCTGCATCCCAAGGCTTTTGTAGGGACCTAATGAGCTAATGGAAGAAGGAGTGCTTTGAAAGGAATGGTGATGGTTTGGACGTAGGATGCAGGGAACAGGTCACTGGATGACTTCCAGGTCTCTGGTTTGAGAAACCAGGTAGATGAGGCAGGATACAATGGAAGAAAAACACATTTGAGGAGAAAGCATTTGGTGTGGGTTGCACTGAGTTTCCTATGCTTATGAGATATCCAAGTGGAGATGTGCAGTAGGCCATTGGATATACAGAACTACTGAGCCAGATATTCTCAGGATTTGGACCAAAAATCAGACATTTCATCCCCCCTCTCAGCTGGAGTTGCTCTGACTCTGACAGCTGGTCCCCCAGGTACTCCATTTATTATTACTAATCCTCCAGGGCCTGAGACCCCTCCATGGGATCCTCTCTCATTCCCTTCCACATAAATCAGCAGAAGAACCATGCTATGTCCCAGGTGATAAATGAAGCCCTTCCCCAAAGAGTTTGGCCCAAGCCCAAAGCAGCAGCTTTCCCATCGATTTATTGTCTATTTAAATCATTCTTTCCTCCTATGACAAAATGTTAATGACAAAATATAGGTGATCCTCCAAGAGAAGGAAAAGCTATATTTTTGCAACTGGAAATTAGAAATGTATTATTAACAAAGAACATTAATTATATATTTTAATGCTCACATGGGAGAGGTGAAGGGGGCATAATTCGCAGAGAGTCACAATGTTAGGGGGACCCTGGAACCTAGCATGATCATTTTATTAAGCACAGATCCTATTTCCTGTACCCATGAATATTTCATTTGGAATATTTACTCCATCCTATTATTCAGCCATTGCTTCTCAGCTAAGCCACAGTTTTAGACAAGTCTTTTCCCTTCACTTGATCTTGTTCTTGAGAGAATGACACTTACCCAGAAATGATGTATACTTCTGAAAAAGAGTATCCTGAAAACCAAATTAAAATATACTTAGTGCCCAGGAAAATCTGTATCAGCAGTGGAGGCCCCACTACCACTTAAGGCTGGGAACTGCTCTATGAGAAAGGGTATGAGGTGTTTTCAGTGTTGCTGTCACTTACCCCAGAAGCCTTTCCCATAATCTCATTCCTGGGTCCTATATTCTCCCACGGTGCCCTGTCCTGACCCCATCAGAGCCCCCACTAAGGTGTCCGAATGGCCTGTCAATAAGACACATGGTACCCTACAAATGTGCCATATTCTGAATGGAAGGCTGAGCACAGATTTTGAGAAGCTGCACAGCTTGTCAGAACTGAACATTTTAACAAATATGCAGAAATGTAAACACAAACAACTAATACCCCTGCAAATATGGTAAACTCCATCGGGGCAGATGTGCTTGCCTTTTTTACAGTTGTATCCGTAGCACTCACATAAGTCCACTCCTTCTACTTTAATGTACTCTATTAAAGGAGATATCTCTCTTCCTTTTACTTACAGAATATAATATCATTCCATTCACATAACCTCACAGCAAGAAACTTTTAATTACATACACTCTTAATAGAAGTAAACTGACCTTCAGAGAGGCTAAGAAACAAGCTCTCCAGGGCACATGCTGGTACATGCTAGAACTGGCTTTGAACTGAAAGCTGTTCCTAAAGCTTATGTGTTTAATCACTATATATAACACTACTCAAATGTCTCCATCGGGGGTGAACTTGGGAAGGATCATGATAATCCTAATACTAAACAACAGCAACAAGGACCATTTATTGATGGCATATGAAGAGCTTAGCATACATTATCTCATTTAGCTCTCCCAACAATCTTTTAAAGTAGTATAGCTGTCTTCCCTATTTTATTGATGAGAAAAGTGAGGCTCAGTGAGATCAAACAACTTGTCTAAGCACACACAGTTTGTAAGGGTGGAATCAGAAATAGAGCTCACATCTTTCTGACTCCAAAGCAGGGGACTTTTTGCCTTGGCATCAAAGCAGCAGTCTCTTTATTTAAATATCCAGGAGCAAAATTGCTGGATTCAATCCTTAATTTTTTTGAGGAATCTCCATACTGTTTTCCACAGTGGTCGCACCAACTTACATTCCCAGCAACAATGTATGAGGGGTCCCTTTTCTCCACATCCTCGCCAGCACTCGTTATTTCTTGTCTTTTTGATAATAGCCTTTCTAAAAGGCATGAAGTGAACATTAATTTGAAAAGATATATACACCACTATGTTCATCAGAGCACTATTTACACTAACCAAGATCTGGAAACAACCTAAGTGCCCGTCACGGATGAATGGATAAAGATGTGATATATATATATATACAATGGCATACTCCTCAGCCATAAAAACAGATGCAATCCTGCCATTTGCGACAACTTGGATGGGTCTAGAGGGTATTATGCTTAGTGAAATAAGTCAGACGGAGAAAGACAAATACCTTATGATTTCACTCATGTGTGGAATCTAAAAAACAAACAAAATAAATGAACAAAACAAAACAAACAGAAACAAACACATCGAAAAAGAGAACAGAGTAGCAATTACCAGAGGGGAAGGGGTGGGGAGGGTGAAACAGGTAAAGGGGGGGTGTCAACTGTATGTGACAGATGGAAACTAAATTTTTGGTGGTAAGCACACTACAATTCATATGGAGTAGAAATACCATGTTGCTCACATGAAACTTATATAATGTTATAAAACAATGTTACCTCAATCAATCAATCAATCAATCAATGAAGTCTCAAGGATTTATATTTATTGATTTTCTTACCAGTTGCCCAGGGGCAGCTAACTATCATGCACTGCCTGTCCTAAACTATCTCATTCCTGCTTCTGCCAGGCTGCAGACCCAAAAGGCACAGTCCTGGGTGCTAGTTCTCTGCCTCAGGGTCCCTCTGGGCCTTTGGGTCCAAAGAAGCCACTTCATCTCCAGCCCCCAAACTTCCCTGATTTGGAAATCCAGCTTTGTCTCGGTAAAGAACTCTACTGGAGAAAGGTCTGTTAGAGATTTTGCCCTGGCTGTCTTAAGTGACAAGCTCTTTAATGAATGCTAAAGGTCACCAGTGTGGCTTTTTTTTTTTTTTTGCGGTACGCGGGCCTCTCACTGTTGTGGCCTCTCCCGTTGCCGGAGCACAGGCTCCAGACGCGCAGGCTCAGCGGCCATGGCTCACGGGCCCAGCCACTCCACGGCATGTGGGATCTTCCCAGACCGGGGCACGAACCCGTGTCCCCTGCATCGGCAGGCAGACTCTCAACCACTGCGCCACCAGGGAAGCCCACCAGTGTGGCTTTTAAGCGTTGAGAATTTCCCATAAGTGTATGATAGAAACCCTAAACAAATGATGTTTACTTGTGTGTGCAAATCAAATTATGCAAGACTCCCTAATTAAAGTATGAAGTTAAAAAGACCATTTAGATTTCATGAAGAATTTTTAATGACATGGGAACTTTATCATACAAGCACACGAAGGAAGAAAAGAGGAGGTATGAAACCATACACAGTGTACAATCATAATCTTGTAAGTTATCTAAAAGATGTGTGGGGGTGGAGAGCTTGAAGTGTATATACACCAAAACGCTAACAATGGCTGCTGACAGGTGATATTATGGAGAATTTTGATTTTCTTTTTTTTATACTTTGTTGAATTCTCCAAATTCTCCTCAATGAAAATATTTGCCTTGGTCATCAGGGGAAATAAATATTTAAGTAACTACAATCCATTAGGTTATAATATTAAATTTTACATGGAGGTGTCATATAGGTTTGAAAGTGAACTTGAAAGGAGAATAAAGCTTTCAGATTTTGCTCCTGTGTCCATTCACCATTAGAGAACATTTTGTTTGTATATTTTCTCTGTGTTCCTTTCCTTCAGAGATAATGGAGTTTGAATACCTGTGTTAAACAAACATATCTGAAGGTCTGGGAGCCAATTAAAGAACTCCTCCCGACCCCAGGAGAGAGACGAAGAAGAGTCTCTTCTTTCTCTCTGTCTGATGCATGTCCTCAGTCTGGGCAAAGTGGAGAGCTCTCTGGAAAGAGGATAATATTGCAATCTCTCCTGATTCTGTTCCTGCACCACCATCCTGTTTGTCACAGAGCTAGTTACTGTAGTTTGCTGGAGAGAGGAGAAGGTGTGAGAAGTTTGGTAACTTGAACTCATAATATCTTCATGAAAGCCTTTCTTCAGAATCAAAACCCCCTCCCCTTCCTCCCACCCAGACATTCTGGATATGGGATATGCCATGGGGCCAGGAAAATGTCCTAAGTTTCGGTGGGGTAGGGTGTCTATCTTATTTTACCTTTCCCTAGAACTTTAGAAGCCATAACTTCAATGAAACATAAATAGGTGATTGTAACAAGGTCCATGTAATTTTCCACTGACTTTTTTTTCTGAAAATGGCAACGAGGAAAGTGCACTTCTTTCAAGCCTATGATAAAGTTTATGCCCATTTTCTGAGCAGTTCAGCTTTTGAGAGCTACTGTTAATTTTGTACTAATGAAAATTTGATTTAAAAAAATCAGAAAGTTATGTCCTGAGGGCTGTCAGTCCATTTTCTAGTGACCCAGGTTCCCTTCTTCAAGGCCAAAGCCATAACTTTAATATGAAAATATCTGTTCACAGTGGTCCTTACCAATGCCTATTAAGCCAGGGATGAGGCAAAGCAGAAAAGACTGACAGTATATTTTCATTCAATCTCTCTTAAAATAATGATGCATGCGACTTCGTGCCATTACCTTTTAATGATCTTAGCCTAGTTAATAGCACAGTAATATTCCAAAAAGAGCAGGGAATTATTTCCTCATTTAATTTTCATTGCAAAAGTGAAAGGCGCTCTCTCTCTCTTTTTCTTTTCCTGCCAGAGAAGCTGTCTGCTGCCTATGACTGCATTAGCTCTGCTACATTACAGCTGAGCTAATGGATCAAAACCAAGTGATTAGTTAGTTTCCTACTCTCTTGAGTATTTCGAAGTACTGACTGACTGGTCCCAGAAACATGGACATGGGTTTTCAATGTCTACATGAAGTCTGCTTGATTTCCCATTAAGTCAGGGCCTTTTGAACTTCCAACAGACTTGACTTGGGATTCATGATATGTGTTCCTCTGGGGGTCTGGGTTGCATGAAATAATTAGGAAAGAGGCCTTCTGGAGAGTATAATAAAGACCATGCATCTATTCTCAATTTTTCAGGCTTAGTCAAAGGCCCAGAAAATCCAAAGTGGCCTAATGCAAGGACTTACCTTTCATTCATTCATTCATTCACCAGGTACTGTGTGCCAGGCACTATTCTGGGACCTTGGCATACTGAACTGAACACCACAAAGGTGGTTCCCTGTGTAGGAGCACATAGCAGCAATCTTTGGACAATGGCATTTCCTCAGTAAAAGATGCTCTTGATTGTAACAAGTACAATGGATTTAATGGGACCTGTTGTTTCACGGAGGGAGGAAGAAGAATAAAAAGCAACAAACCAACTTAAATACTGACATAGACTGTAAGATGCATTCCAAATAATAGTAAATGTGGAAAAACTTAAAGTATATCTTTCAGCCACAACAAGATGCCACCATACACCCAACAGAATTGCTAAAGTTAAAAAAGACTGCCAACACCACACATTGGTAAGGATGTAGAGCAACTTAACTCTCATACATCGCTGCTGGGAAGGTAAAATGGGTCCATCATTTTGTAAAAAGTTCTGACAGTTTCTTATAAAATTAAACACACAACTATACTATGACCCAGCAGTTCTACTCCTAATGTATTTATCTAAGAGGAATGTCAGTAGCAACTCTATTCATAATAGTCCTAACCTGGCACAGCTGTTTGTCAACAGGAGAATCAATGAACAAACTGTAGTATCTTCATTCAATGGAGTACTGTTCAATAGCAAAGGAAACAAACTACTGACCCATGCAATACTAGAGATAAATATCACAGACATTAAGTGAAATAAGTCAAGCACAAAGGAGTAGGGATCATTTAATTCCATTTATATGAAACTAGAACAGGCAAAACTAAGCTATGGTGGGAAAAAATCAGAACAGTTATTGCCCCTGGATGAGAAGGGAGTGGGATTGATAGCAGAGATTCCAGGAAACTTTCTGGGATGACAGAAATGTCCTATGTCTTGCTTGATAGGTACTGAGATTACACAGGTGTATTCATTTTTCAAAACTCATTTAATGCTACACTTAAGAATTGTGGGGCTTCCCTGGTGGCGCAGTGGTTAAGAATCCGCCTGCCAATGCAGGGGACACGGGTTTCGAGCCCTGGTCCGGGAAGATCCCACATGCCGTGGAGCAACTAAGCCCGTGCACCACAACTACTGAGCCTGCGCTCTAGAGTCCACGAGCCACAACTGCTGAGCCTGCGTGCCACAACTACTGAAGCCCGTGCACCCTAGAGCCCGTGCTCTGCAACAACAGAAGTCACTACGATGAGAAGCCCATGCACCGCAACAAAGAGTAGCCCCCGCTCGCCGCAACTAGAGAAAGCCCACACAGCAACGAAGACCCAATGCAGCCCAAAATAAATAAATAAATTTATAAAAAAAAAGAATTGTGCATTCCATGGTGTGTAAATTTTACAAGAAAAAAAGAACTGTAAACAAATATTGAACTCTAATTAATTACATGCATGCTGATGTCTGCAACCTACTTTGAAATGCATCAAAAATACAAGCTGGGTGGATGGATGGATGGGTGGAAGGGAAGAAGGATGGATGTATAAAGGGATGATAGATGGATATATGATAAAGCAAGCAGAGTTAAATATAATTCTAGAAACTAGGTGGTTGGTATATGGGTTTTCAACGTAAAATTCAACCTTTCAGTATGTTGAAATTATCATAAAAAAGCATTAGGAAAATGTTACTTTGAATGAGTTACTTTGAATCAAGTAACTCAGGTAGATAAAATGTGTCACCAGCATCCTTCCACCTTCCAATTTAGGCCTTTTTAAAGTTTGTTTCCCACTTTGCCTCCCACTTAAAGAACCCATAACCCCCATGTTATGTCTCCTGAAAGCTCTAGGTCCTTCCCTGCATCCTGTCCCATCAAATAAACCAAAAAATCAACACATGTGAGCTTGTTAAGGTTTTAAAATAGGTAAATGTTTGTGCCTTCACACTGGGGTATTTATATTTTAACCCAATAATTCATTTAACATTCATTAATGAAGTATCTTGTAAATGCCCCCATTGCCTCATTTATTTCTCATATTTAAATATAGTAACTGCCATGTTTTGTGAAGCTTCTGGGTACCAGCTACTATGCTAAGTGCTTTCATAAATTACCATTATTATTGTAAACAACCTTGTGACTTAGAAGTCACTATCACTACTTGACAGATGAGGAAACTAAGGTTCAAGCAGTTGTAGAAATTTTAAGGTTACACAGCCATTACATGGCAAAACCAGCATTTGAAACCAGGTGCGTCTGATATTGAAGCCCATGCATTTTAAAAGGCAATAGAAGATGATCTTTAAGGTTCTTTTCTGTTCTAGAGGGTGAAAAAACACTATACTAGACATTGTTGAGCAGAGTTGTTATTTTAAGGGTCTTACTGAAATTTTAAATAAATAAAAAACTGAAATACCCCTACTTATTTCAATTATTACATCCAGCAACTCCTGCAGCCTACTTTGTTCCCCATTTCCCAACACACCTTTGTTTTTAAGCATAACACAATGCAAAAGGAGACATCAGGGATAAATCTGGAAAAAGAGCATACCAGCCATCACCAGGAATCTGAGAGCAAGTGATTGCTATACCTGACGGTTGAATTTGTTGTTTCCTGGAAGCCACAGTGAAAGGGGAAATGTCTCGTATTGCATAGAACTTGTTTTCAGATAAAAGCCAGCATACAAATATATCTGCAGGGGTGAACATTTTTTTTTCCTGGACAAGAATGTACCACATTCCTACCATTTCTGGTAGGAATCTACGATATCCTTATTCAAGGAATGTTAACAGTGAACAGTATCTTTGGCTTTTTTTTTTTTTCAACAGAAAGATAAGAAAGCATTGTTCAAATGGACAAACCTTCGGGAATATTCCTTAAAGCAGAGTATAACTTTAATAGGAACCCTGCGAATGCTTTGCCATGAGTTGAGAATTAGGTTCACATACTTTTTCAAGAGAATCTTATAAAATATTGATTTAGAACTTGGAAACACAAGATAAATAACTAAGTTAACTGGTCTTTTGTTTGATATTGGGCTGCAATTGATTCATGACTCATTTCTCTAACAGAAATTCATGGGGCAGAAATATGGAGTTTGGGGTTATAATGCACACATTTCTCCCTTTGCCATTAAAGGTTGCAAATGTTTCTTACCTAAATGATCAATTAAGTTGTAACAATATTCCCTCACAGTATATAGCACTATGTGGTTTTCAAAAGCCTTTATCCTCTCTCTCAATCAACACCTCCCTCTCTCTCTCTCTCTCTCTCTCTCCAATCTCTCCTCATCTTTCTACGACAGACACAACAGACACTATTATTTCATCTTACAGATGACAAAACAAAAGGAAAAAGGTTTGACAAAGATTAAAAATTTGATAGTTGGAGCAGCCAGGATCTGACCTTGCCCTATGGCTCTGAATACTATATTAATAGTAATTGTGATAGTAATTGCAATAGTAACAATTGTAATAGTAGTAATAGTAGCAATAGCAGTAGAAATAGTTAACAGTAATGAAAACATCTCAGCTTCTAGCAAGATGCTTTGCAACCATAGTTCAGCGATTCTCCAGCCCACCAGTCGGATGGAAGACTTCCCAAGCTCAGCAGCTCCCTCTCCTGGAGGATTCAGGAAACCAGAGCCTGTCCCGCGTCTGCTGTCATTTTGACAGTTCCTCACTGCCATCCTGGCAGACCACAGTGAAACAGAAAGACTTCTACCTAGATCAGTTAAATGCTCAGATTTCCTAAAACTTTCCAGAGGTTGGCTGCAATGGGAGACTCCCAGGGGAGGACCTGACCCTATCGTTCTTGGCCAAGTCCTGAGATCAGGTTTATTCAGACTCACCTGCTGTCTGACATCTTTCCCATCCCTCCCAATTCAAGATGCACAGGCGGGGTTTCCAAATGATTTGAGGGACATCCATCATTTATTTACCCTCTTCCTACGCCTTACAACTGAAAGAAGTTTGGAGGGTTGTCAGAATAAGGTATAAAGTGTATGTTCTATGTTAAGAGTTCATGAGCTGTAGATGTGTTCTCATCCAAAAGCAAATCAGAACTGGCTCCTTGAACTCTCACATCCAGCACAAGATGCCACATCCAGGCTCTGGAACTCAGCTTCAGGGTCCCCCCATGGGCTACAAGCTAATCAAAAATGCAGTGACCTTTTATGTAATTTTTAAAATACAACACATCTTTTGTGGAATGGCGCACAATTCCACAGACTCCTATTTTTCCACATATGATTGAAGGCTAATTACCTACAAGCCACCAAATGAGTTATCAGAGATTATAGACACTGGTATTCAGGAAATAAGATCACTTCCTAAAGTTCTCTGAAGACTTCAATTTAGCGTTCTGGAAAGAGTAATCAGACCAGGCAGACTCCCTTATGCCCCTTCTCACATGCAGTAGAGAGGTTATTCGTGTTAAGTGGCACAGGAAAAATCATTTGAGCTGCCACAGAAGAGAAAAAAAAGTTTATTGAAATTGACCAGGAGAATTTCTACTTTGGCCACTATCACATGACCTGTTTCTCTCTTCCCAAGCTCTTCATTTTTCCATTATCACCAACTCACCCTCTTAATTACTCAAGGAAAAATAATGCACCTCCAGTGAGGCTACAGTCCAGTTCTCTGACTACCTGAGCACTAAAGAGCAGAAGTGAAGATGTGGGGTGGAGGAGGGAGGTGGTCTTGCGGCCTGAAGAGAGAGGGAGTAGAAGGAGAGCCTATGGCACATCAATTACCAACCTCAAGGGCTGTTCATTAAGTGAGATGATTTATAGAAAGCACCTAGCACATAATAAATGCTCAATAAACATTAGACCCTTTCACTCCCCCTTCCTGAAGAACACAATCCATTTTCTACCTGCTGATTAATTAGCGAGAGTGCTGCATATCTGAGTGATGTGCCATGCAGAGCGTGGACAGTTGATTCATCATGAATAATGTAATGTCACAATCTGGACTATTTATATTCAGATGAATTGTATATAATATGCCACACATGCTAAAAAGGAACATTAATATTTAGCATTCTGAGCTAAGCTGGGATGATTAATTTGGTTTTAACTTTGTATCATCTTTGCAGAATTTTCAATCTTCTCTCCTTTTAAAAGGATGTGATAAGAAATGTTTTCTAAAACATAGGCAGGACTTGCTTATACATTGCTAAAAGCCTGTAACAGTCACCAGCCATCATTTATTGAGTACCTATTGTATACCTGTCCTGTGCCACTTACCTATATTATTTCTAATCCTTGCAACAACCTTGTCAGTAAAATGTCCCTATCTGCATAGTTCTGATGTGTAAAGTGAGGCACATGGAGAAAAGGAAGGAATTTGCCCAAGTCCTACAGCTGGTAAGAGTGACTGTGTGACTCCAGTGTTCTTACTCTTTTCTGCCAGTACTTACCTGGCTGTTCGGATTATTCTAGTGCATTCCATAAGCAGAGACTTTCTCAACACAAAGATAACAAACTTCTAACATTTCAATTTCCCATCGCAGATGTTCCTGAGTGATTACTACTCCTCCTGGCTTAATGAACACAACAAGGGTCTATGTCTATAAAATTAGGCATTTAATGACCCTGGATACTTTTCTCTCACCCACCCTGCTCTCCAGATCCATTCAGATTCCTTCACTGAAGCCCCAGGACTTGGCTTTCCTGAGTCCCTTGGACCCCTGGCAAGGCCAGAGTGGACAGCTGTGCAGTTGGCCGTCTTGGCCACCCTCGCCCACTTCCATAAAGGCAGACACTGATGCTGACTGCAGATTCAGACTGTGATGAACTCTGATGGGCCTTGGGTTTGTTGGTTTTGCAGGTTTAGAATGTGATTACCTTCAAGGAGCCTCCTTTATTCTTTCTGGAAACACTTGTCCTCGCCACTATGCACAGCCTAGTGCTAAGTGCTGGAGTTTAAGGGGGATCCAAACACATGCGATCCATTTCTGTCTGGAGCTCTATCACGGCACATGGCAGTTTAGAATCACACACAGAAGTGCACAGACTGCCACATGCCGTGACAGAGAAGTGCACGGAGGCTATATTAAGAGCATCCTTCCCTGGTCTGAAGGCCACTGAGGAAGTGCCGTTCGTCTGAAACATGAAGGATGGGTAGAGATTAATTCAGCCAAGAGGGCTGGGTAGGGGAAAACAGTGACTACAGGAAACAGGGCACCTTTGAATTATAAAAACAGTCAGAATTTCCCAGAGCCAGAGGAGCTAGTGAGAGAAGAGACCAGAGAAGAAGGTAGAAGCCTGACCCAGGACTTAAGGGCCAGGGTAAGGATGTTTGCACTTACCCCAAGAGCAATGGGACATCATTAAAGTACTACAAGAAGGCTCAAATTGTAGGTTTGTTGTGTTTTTTTTTTAATCCCTCTGACTGGTGTGGGAAATGAACTGGAGAGGGCCAAGAGTAGACGCTGCTCCTCCTTTTTCCCCCAGGCACAAAGTAGCATCTCCCAACTCATCAAATACACCTTGGATATCACCCCCATGAAGTCTGCTGTGTACCTGCAGGTCTGTCTTAGGTGCCCGTCATATGCCCTGTTAACACTTCATATGCACTTTCCCCATCTTAGCACATGTCACAATATACTGCAATTTCCCATTTACCTCTCTGTAACATCACCAGTCTGTAAGCTCTATGAAGGCAAGGATCACACTTATCTTGTCCACACTTAGATCCCCAGTGTTCCAACAATGCTGACCCCCAGTAGGCATTCAATAAACATTGACAAGATAGCTAACATTTCATTGAGTACCTACTACATGCCAGGTATCCTTTTAATCCTTTTATATGTATTAACCCTCCAATTCTCCCAATATCCTTATGCACCAGGGTAAACGGAAGCACAGAGAGGCTAGATAACATGTCCAGCATTACGTGGAACCATTGAGTTCCATAGTCTGTGCTCTCAACCACAACTCTATACTGAATAACAAAAGAAAGAAATTCTGATCTGTTACAGCTAGCATTTAATTATCTGTGTTAATGGTTTAAAGCAGTGGCCGGCATAATCCAAAACAGTGAGTAATTGCGAAGTCATCCCCAGTGGACTCCATGATACATATGGGGCTTTTTTTCAGTAGATTGACCTTCGTAAATTACCACTTGAAATAGCCAATGACAAAACCAATTCCTGTTCCCTAAGTAGCAATCAAACTAATGGACAGGAAGTAACTAAGAACTAAACTGGCTAAGCCAAAAAAAAGCACTCAATCAACAAATTTAATTAGCGCTAACTTCATCTGCAAGCTCCCACCATCTTCCTCTGCTCCCCATCATTGCCAGATTTCCCGGAATCATATCCCACACCCATCATCTCTACCTCTTTACCTCCTAGTCACTCAGCCTGAAATCAGGTCTTTGTTCCCACAATTCCACTGAAGCCCAGTCTACAAGAAGTCACCAGTGACCAATGAATTGCCACATGCAATGGTTTTCTGCCATCTCGAGTGTTGTCCATGGCATTTGATCCTATGCAGTATCTTCTTGAAATTCCTGTCCTGGCACCTTGAACACTGCTGCCTGCTCTGAAGAGCAGACTAAAGGATAGGAGTCTGGAGGACCACGTTTTATTTCTCATCTCTCTGTGACTGGGAAAATCACATACTCTCCCTCTGCCCCAAGTTTTAACCCATTGTGTGCTGCTATGAGATGAATGAGTACAAGCTGAGACTTTCTCTCTCCTTTTTTCCTCTCCCAATCTTACAGAACAACACAAGGAATTTTGATAAGGCAGTAAGTACTTCAAGTCAATTGGAAAAACATATGACTAAACTAAACCTCCATATAGAGGGTACCATGTTGAATTCTGAGAGTTGCAGTTAGTGTCAGTGCGGTTTAACCTAACCAAGGAAATTAGTTTTGTTTTGTTTATCATTCTAGTGAGGGATTTTCTGTAAGAGAGGTACAGAGTTTCAGAGATGAGGGGCCCCAGTGATGATATAGCCTAGGAGATTCCCATAACTTAAATGTTGTAGTGAGGTGCAAGGGACTTGGGTGTTGACAGACACTTGAGCTAAAAGTTTAGTTCAGCAAATTACTAGTAGTGTAAATTTCTGCCCTCACTTACCTCTCTGAGACTCAAAGTCCTTATGTGAAAAATGAGGATGGAGTAGAGGGGCAGTGAAGAATGAAAGGAATAGTCTATGCACAAAGGTCTGGACATGTAGTAAGTGCTTAATAAGTGCTCCTTTCCTCTCCTTACCCTGTAGCCTCAAAGGGTTCAGATGCTGCCATAGTCCCAATGTCAGAAACACTACTTCCAGCTCACTTCACAGCCATGAGCTTCCCCACATTTGCAGCCCCTTGAAGTTGGACAGGGCCATTGACTGGTACCTTCCAGTGAAATGTGAGTGGGTGTCATCTGTGTCACTTCCTGGCTGAAGCATTTAGGGGCCAGGGCAAGATGCTCCTGCAGAGCAGTCTGGTCCCTTGTGGCAGCAACCTGGAAGCCGTGAGCTCAAAGCAGCTTCTATTTCTGAGTCACCACCAGGAAAGCAGCCCTGGAGGGTTGCCTAACCTACTGTGGCATTTGCATGAGTGACACATAAACCATTGTTGTGTTAAACCACCACATTTCTGGGTTGGTCTGTTGTTAGCCCATCCTGATTAAATACATCACTCCCTAGGGGTTCCTTGCATTGTCAGTGATGGAAGCTGGGATGAATCAACCTCATCCCTTTTTTTACCCACATTCCTCACTATTTGCATCTCCCCTTTCCTTCCTCCTTTCTCCTTTACACACCAGAATCCAACCTGTTAATTTGACTTCTGAAGAACCTGAAGTCCAGAGAGGTGCAACGACTTGTCCAAAGCCAAACAGCACATAAGTGGCATAATCAGGCCAAGAAGCCAGGTCCCCTGCCTTCCCTACAGCTCTCCTTCCCTCCACACTACACTACCACCCTAAAGCTTGCAACTTCAGATACTAATAATGTTCTGAGCTTCCACACCTTTCAATCACTGTAAGCGATACAATCCATGCTACATTAATATACTAATTACCAACAGAGCACATTACCATGCCCTAATCACTAACAAGCAGGATTGTCAATCGGCCATCCTGCTCAGCCAGAACATGTGAAATGTTTCCCGACTTGTTCTCAAGGTTTGGCATGAGGGGAAAAGACATAATACAATGAGCAATCGATTCATTTCATGTCGACAACCAGTCAGGTGGCCCTTCCATTATTATTCTTTGTCAGCTAAGCAGAATCTGACAGGGCCCCAGCAGGAAGGTGGCTGGTAGGACAGGCAGTGCAGATGAGTAGTTCTGCAAAGAAAACTTCTGCCTGGTTTAGATTCCCATTTTTCCCATTTTTCCTGCCATGTGTTTTTCAGAGCCTCAGTTTTCCAGTTATAAAATGGCAATAAAAATGGTGCCAACTTCCCGGGGCTTTCCTGGGAATTCAAGAGCAACATGAACATAAAGTCCTGAGGAAAAAGTGCCAAGAACAGAGTGAAGATGCTCAATTGATGTTGGCTGTGATTATGATTGCTATTTAGGGATAGTTCTCCCTGGGTCTTAATAATTAATTTTTCCCAGAAGCTTAAAGGAAAACTGGTAAAGGAAGTGGGGATAAGAGACCTTAATTTATCATTTGTTAGACACTTGCCTATTCAGTGACGTGATTCTTGGTAGATCCTTTATTAACATTCTATCTTCTAATCCTTATCACAACCCTGTGAATTAGGGATGCGTATCCCTATTGCACAGACAAGGAAACTGAGGCTCGAGAGGTTAAGTAACTTGTCCAAGCCCACAGAGCTGGGAAGCAGTAAGTAGTGAAGTCTGGATTTCAATCCAGGGTGACCTGCATTTTTTTTTTTTTTATACTTCACAACAATGTGCTAATTCAATTTCACTTCTCATAGATTTTCTGTCTCCAAATATCTTTGTGGATATGTACTCTGGGAAATCTGAAGGCAATCCTACTTGAGAGCAGAGGCATGGGCACATTCCCTGGGGCTGTCATTTGGAACATATTCAGTCCTATGCACTCGCTGAGCATTTACTGTGTGCCCAGCACAATGTGTGGTCCTGGGATCACAGAGATGGGTAAGATGTGGCCCTTGCCTTCAAGACCATTGGGTGCAATGAGGAAGACTGATGCAAATGTGAGTGAATGACAATAGCCCTAACACAGCAAAATATGAGAGCACAACGAAAACATGAGAATACGGAAGGGAAGGGGTTACTCAAGGGAGAATTCTCAGAGGAAGTAAAACCTAAAGCAAGTTTCGAAAGATCAGTAAATACCTACATGCAGAATTGGGGAGAAAGGGCATTCCAAATGCCAGAACAGCATATGCTGATCAGAGGTGTGAACAGGCGTACAGTTCTCAAAAAGACAGGCAGCCAGTTCTGCTGAAGTAGCTATGTGTGTGAGGGGGAGGGAAGGAATAAGACTCCAGAGCAGGCTAGGGTCCGCTCACTCAGCAGGACCCCATACTGGACTCTGAAGGCACTGCTGGGAAGCAGTCTGGGATGCTAAGCAGGGGATGACACGGTCGGGCGGGCCTTATCATAGATGCCTCTGTTTGCTGTGTGAAGCCGGGTAGGTCTAAAGCAGTGGTTCTGAACCCTGGCTACAGAGGAGCCTTTTAAAAGGCCAATGCCAGGACCCCACACCTGATCAATCAAATCAGACACTCTGGAGTTGTAGTCTGGACACTGGTGTATTTGAAAAGCTCAATGGGTAATTCTAATGAATAGCCAGGGTTCAGGCTACTGGTTTAGAGGCAGGAATAGCATTTGGGGGCTCATGCTAGGGAATCAGAGTCTGGATGAGGAGAAAGGACCAGATTCAAAACAACAATATTTTAGGAGCTAAAGTTGACAATTTTGATTGATGAGGTGTGGAAGCTGAGAAGGTGGGTGGGAGGAGACACTCCATTTTATATGTATATTGATTTTATTTCTCTTTACTCGTGTTATTGCTCTTTGCTTTATTGCACTTCACAGATAGTGTATTTTTTACAATTGAAGGTAAAAAAGTCACCGCCATTTTCCCAACAGGATTTGCTCGCTTCGTGTCTCCATGCCACATTTGGTAATTCTCACAATATTTCAAACTTTTTCACTATTATTAGATTTGTTATGGTGATTTGTGATTCGTGACCTTTGATGTTAATATGATAACTCACTGAAGGCTCAGATGATAACATTTTTAGCAAAAAAGTATTTTTTGTTGATAATTAAGGTGTGAACATTGTTTCTTAGACCTAATACTATTATATACTTAACAGACTATAGTATAGTGTCAATGTAACTTTTATATGCACTGGGAAACTAAAAAATTCGTGTGACTCGCTTGATTGTTGTGTTTGCTTTGTTGCTGAGGTCTGGAACGAAACCTGCAATATCTCCGAGGTATGCCTGTGTATATGTATGTGTGTGTGTGTGTATATACACATACAAAATATTGCCAGACATTCTAACAAGCTCATCAGCTATTATAGATGTTTCCCATCCCCGTGGTAGTTATCTATGAGAGTCCAAAAAGATTACAACAATTCAAGAAAGCACACACTGCATGCTGCAAACACCACCTTCAATACTCAGGGGTCCACATTCATTCCAGTCTCCCTGCACGATCAGGAGGGATTTGCACTGAGCCCATCCTTGCCTCTTAAAGGAGAAACGCCTGGGGAATTCCATGGGAGGAATGAAATTGCTGTCTCGTTAGTGCATTATTTACTTTGACACAGAATTCTAGCAGCTGCAGCTCCGGCCCCATTGTTCACATGGTTGGGTAGGGAGTGTAATGGGAATACCATTAATTTGATGGTTTTAAAGTAGGTGATTTCCAATTTGAATTATTCTCAAGTTGTGAAATGAGTCTGAGACGGTTTGTAAAATGGCAAGGAGTCAATGCACCGTATAACCTTGATTTTTTTTTTTTTAAGAGTCCCGATGCCATGCAGAAAATATTCTCCTCCAAACCCATTATAAGGGGGTAAAAAAAAAAAAAAAGGCACCATCCTCCCACCCCCTAGGCAAATTAGCAAGACAAATGTTAGCAAAAAGCTCTGTGGACGCACCATTATTTACAAAGGGGAGAGGAAAGAAGATGCCATGAAATAAATCATGCTGACAGTTCAATCAAAAAAAATCAGAATATATTATTCATGCTGCTTCTCAGGAGCTGGAAAGAAACTGGACAGGGAGAGCCAAAAATGTACTTGAGTGCTTTATTTACCCATAATAACAATTTGAATTCCTAACGTTCCTCCGTTTAATGAAATCTGCATGCTACACTGACATGACAGGCTCATTCAAAACGTATTTTTTGAATTCCAACCCCAAGCCAGTGCTGTTCTAGGTACTAGGGATACAAAGGTGAACAAGACAGGTGAGATCTCTGCTCCTGTGAAAGTTAAATCCAGATGTGAGTGGGCAGATGGGCCGGCAATAAACAAGCAAACACGTGGACCAGGGTTGATGGTAAGTGCCCTGAAGAAAATTAGACAGGTGGTGCAGTAGAGACCAGCTGAGGGGTTACTTTATAGTGGAGATTGGATAAGACTCTCTCCGTGGAGGTGACATTTAAGCTGAGTGACAGGCAGGAGCCAATCAGGGAGAATCTAGACAAAGAGTGTTCAAAGGAGGAGTCCTCCCCAGTGCCGGGACCTGGAAGTAAGACAAGGGTGAGCATGTCCAGTGAGCACGAAGCAGGTCCACAGGTCGTGATTCAGTGGGAAAGATGGAGCAGGTGGGAGGTGAGTTCTGGGAGGGAGGCAGGAAGTCCTGCCCAGACAGGATTTGGCAGGCTGTGGGAGGGAGTTTGGCTTTTATTCTGAGTGCAACAGCAAGGCTCCTGGGTGGCTTTAAGTGGAGGGGTGACATGATCTGATTTAAACATTCTAAAGACCTCTGTGGTTAGGTCAATAATTCAGCATTGTGCTAGACTCCGTAAAGGATGAGACAGAGAGATGCAGTAACTGTGGGAGGGGTGATGAACATTGCAAGGACTTGGGGGAGAAAGAAGCAAATCCTCCAGAAAGATGAGCTATTATTGAAAGACATAGATGGGGAGAGGATGGAGTGACCCATGGGAATAGCTTCCTGAGTGTCGTTAAATCATCAACATTAACGTATCCGAGGAAAGATGATATTGTGCAGGGTGAGGGGTTGTCCTGCCTGGAAGAGCAGGATATGGAAAAACAAATATGGGCAGGTGTATCTCAGGGAGGGATGGGTGCTAAATCCCAGAACCAAGAGAAACCTGTCACTAGAGATGAGAAGGGGTGGGGATGGTACCTTAGCCTCATAGTCTGACCCAGTGGTTCTCAACTGGGGGCAATTCTGTCCCCACAGGGGACATAAGGCAGCATCTGGAGACATCCCTGGTTGTCACAGGATGTGGAGGGGAGGGAGGATGCTACTGGCATCTAGTGAGTAGAGGCCAGGAATGCTGCTAAACAACCTACAGCGTATAGGACAGGCCCACAACACAGAAATATCCTGCCCCAAATGTCTGCAGTGCCGAGTGAGAAACACTGCGTGTACACTGGGTAGTGTACACACTGCGTGTACACTGGGTAGCAGAGTCGGACAGTCCTGGATTTCAATCTGCATTGTTCGATCTTGGGAAATCCTTAACCTCACTGTGCCTCAGTGACTCTATCTGTAAAACAGAGGTGACACTAGCCCCCATCTCCACCTGCCATGGGGAGGTGGACACAGAGCTGAAGCCATCGGGGTAATAACCATGCTTGGGGGAGGTGGGGGGGTTACTGACGGAAGAAGACAGAGGCTGTGTCACTTGCTTTGGAAAGAGGTCTCAAATACCTGGGTGTGCACAGCAGGTGGAGTAACGCTCTGAATTGGGCATCAGAAGATTGAAGTGTGGACCTGGGTTCCCTCATACACAATGGGTGATTTTGGAAAAGTGGCCCAGCCTTCTTCTGCCCTCCCCATTCTAGTTCACATGTGGATGTAGGAACATAAGAATGTGCCTACATGACCCACACCAGCAGGGACAGTCTTTCCCAGGTTCCGTCCTGTAAGGTGGGAAAGGGGAGAGACCAGGGACAATGAACTGTGCGCTCAGCCCGGGAGGAGCACCTTTCCTGCACACGGTGGGTCCACTCACCCCAGGGAGCTCTGCTTAGTAGCTCCTGAAGGCATTTTTACTTAACAATAAACAGATGGTAAAAAAGCATTAGCTGAGAATGTCTCAGCTAACGTGGGGCTTCTCAGCCTCAGCACTCCTGACACTGGGAATGGATAATCCTCTGTGGGGGCTGTCCTGTGCCTTGTAGGATATTTAGCAGCATCTCTGGTCTCTTCCCACTAGATTCAAGTAACCCCCCAATTGAGGACCACTGAACTAGCATGGTGTAATACAACAAAATAATCTGCGTAGTCAGAAAGCAGTTGGGCTCAAATCCCACCTCTCCCTGTTACTAGCTCTGTGGGTTTAAGTAAGCCACTTCCTCTCTTTGGGGCTCTGTTTTCTCAACTGCAATATGGGTGTAGTTCTTTTTTTTTTTTGCGGTACGCGGTCCTCTCACCGTTGTGGCCTCTCCCGTTGTGGAGCACAGGCTCCGGACGCACAGGCCCAGTGGCCATGGCTCATGGGCCCAGCCGCTCCGCGGCATGTGGGATCTTCCCGGACCAGGGCACGAACCCGTGTCCCCTGCATCGGCAGGAGGACTCTCAACCACTGCGCCACCAGGGAAGCCCCTGGGTCTAGTTCTTGTCTATAGTGAGGATGAAATAATATGTAAAGTTCTTAGCACAGTGCCTAGCATATCACGGTTCTCGAAAAGTCCTTATTCTTATTTCTTTCACATGGTGGAAAGTTGGAGTCGAAATAGAATTCAGTGGTGGGGTCCCCAGAACCAAGTCCATCCATAATAATCAGAGCCACAAACAGCAAGTTACGGCCCGGTGCCTCTTTAAACCTGTGCTATGAACGTTTGCTCCTTCATCTGTAGTGGTTATTATTGTTTATTAAGGTCACGATTGCCATCACTAGGACAAGAAGAAATGCTTGGGCTTTTCCTGTATCTGGAAGTTGCTTTGACCCCATCCACACTCAGAGGACCCCTGAACTTTCAAGTCTTCCCCTTTAGAGGGAGGAATGCCATGCAAATGAAGTCTTTACAAGGTCAACCAATGCACAAAGAAAACAAGCATTGCAGCAGAGAGGTAGGGCGTGGGTGGTCTCCCTGACAGCTTGTTTTTAAATACTTTCAAATGAAAGGGAGTTCGCCTCCAAGGAACTGTCTGTGTGCTGGCAGCTCCAAAAACGGAAGCGAAGCCCTGGTGGCCGTGCAGGGGCTCACAGACATGCTGGTGAGGAGTGCTGCTAATTTAAGCCCATTTTGCAAAGGTGCCCACGGCCTCAATGGGAAATCACCACTGTTCCCTGGAGAGGACTGTTAATCACCTTATGTAGTCACAGGAATGGAGGAAACAAAAAAGAGCTGAATGGCCTCTCACAAAGGGAGGTTCCCAAGCGGTGTGTTCACCAGGACATTGTTCTCTAAGCATTTTCTCCCCATCTTGCGTTGAGGTGAACAGAATAGATTATTAAGATGTATTTAAAATGCATTTAAGATGCATTTTGATGCTTTTTTGGTGGTAGGGGGCCAATTATGTCCCCATATCTGAGCCACCTTTTATTCTTTCTCTTGGTGGAATTCCTCGCAGGAGATTTAAGCAAGGAACTTTAGCCAAATGACCACTTTGCTATAAATTTTGCTTTGCTATAAGTTGGGCCAGTGCCCAATACTACAAGGCTGGCCTTTCAGAAAAGGCTAGTCCATGCAGCACAGATTTGATAGTCACCTTCTTCTTAACCCAGATCAGAATGTACTGAGGACACTTCTGGGTGTGGGGAGACCAAGGCTGCTGAGAGACCCCCTCCCCACTAATAAGGAGCTCTACTTATATAAGTGATCCTTCCTAGGAATATGAAATAAAAGGTCCTCCCTCCTCCGGTGCCAAATATCAGGAACTGGTATAGAGGAAGGGAGTTCCTGAAGGTACAATGCATGCCTTGGAAAATGTCCTTCATCCATTTGTTTCTTCTTTTATCCAGCGTAGCACAAAATAGCTTCCTCGGCCGCGTGTGAGAGTCAGCTCTTGTCCTGGGACCAGGTACGCGTATGAGCTAAGGTCAGACCTGGGTGGGTAAAATCCATCCCAGCCTCCTTCCTCTCTGCTCTTAGATAATTCTCCAGCCTTTTCTGGGCACACTTCTTCACGTGTTGATCCATCTCCTGTCATCTTCTCCATGCAACTCAGGAAAGCATTCATTCATTCAGCAAATGCTTATTATATTCTGCATCTTAGGTAGGGTCCCTCAAAGCAGAAGCTGAGACAGAGAAGTGGGGGCATTTATTGAGGGAGAACTCTTCAAGAAACATCTCAAAGGGAGCAAAAAAAACAGAATAGGGAAGGAGAAAGACCAGAGCACGACTGTGGCCCCAGGTAGAGTCTAGCCTTTGTCTGACCCATGGGGGTTGGACTCTATAGCAGTGGTTGGCAGACTTTGTCTGTAAAGGGCTAGACTGTAAATATTTGAGGCTTTGCAGGCCATATGATCTCTGCACAACTACCCAATGCTGCTGCTGTAGGAGGAAAGCAGCTGAAAGATACATAAGTGGATAGGCATGGCCATGAGCTCAATGCACCCTGCGCCTGGAACACTGAAGGCAGGAGTAAATGCTGTGCCTGCCCCACCTGCATCCCCTTTACTGTATGGTGCACCCATGCGCTAGCTGCCAAGAATGCTGGCTGCTAATGGCTTGCCGCTGTCCCCCTTATATGGAAAATTGCCCGAAGCTAATAGAAGCTACCTTGCATTAGCAATTACACTCTCTCACCTCATCTGCCCAGAAGCAGCCCAGCCAATGGCTGATGGATACAGAGGTACAGAAGACCAACCCTCTTGACTCACGGAGGGATAAGTCGGTGGTACCAGAGATGCTCTAAAGTTGGTACCAGCAAATTATAGCTCATGGGCCAAATATGACCTTTGTCCATTCAACTCAATCCCCTGAGCCTAGCACAGAGGACTGGAAAAGAGCAGACAGTGTAAATGTTGATTGAATAAAATGAAATAAAATGAAACCTTGACGGATTGGTAGATTTGGGCAGGGCTGGGAAGGGAAGGCATTCTTTCAGGTCCTCAAACATATCAAAGGCTTTGATACACACTGTTCCGTCTGCTACCAGCATCAGCCTGCCTACCCAACACTGCTTTGCTTAGCTAACCCACCTGTTTTCTCATCCTCTAAGTCTCAGTGTAAGAACGTCTGCCCCCAGCCTGAGTTCTTTGCCCCCATCTGTGCTCTTAAAGTGCCTTTGCTTGCCACCCGGGGAATAATTCTCCCATAGTGTACAAGGTCCTTAAGTCCACCCCGTCTCTCCCACTAGAATGCTGGCTACATGGGGACAGGGACCTCCCCTGTCAGTCATATCTGTGATCTTAGCATCCAGCACAGTGCCTGGCACATGGCAAGCCCTCAGTACAATATCTGAGGATTGAAAGTCAAGTCCATTCTATTGCTATTTTGACTCTACATTTCTTTTCATCCAACTTTTATTATAAAATTTTCCTAAACATACAGAAAAGTTGAAAGGTTAGTACAATGCATGCCACTTAGATTCAATAACTGTTAATATTTTACCCCCTATGTTTTTAAAATAATAGTAAACATTCTTTGGGCATTTACTATATTCTAAGCCCCTGCTAGGTGCTTGGCAAATATTTCTCTAATCCTGACAAATAGCATAGAAGAGAGGCACTACTGTTCTTCCCATTTCTCTGATGAGGAAACCGAGGCTTAAAGAAGTTGTTACATCACTTTCCAAATTCAGATACCTAGTATTAGATCAAACCTAGAGCTGGTGTAGTGGCCTGCATTCCTGACTACTAGGTTGTACTCTCTCGTGACCAGTTCCACATGCTGAAGAAGCCCAGAAATTATCAGATTCTGTTACTTCTGGCGAGTCCAAGGCAGCTCATGGAGAGATGATGCCAGGGAGGGATACAACTGAAGTCTGGTGGCCAATCATCAAAGAGATTAACTGCAACAGGATCTGCCCCAACCCCTTCCTTCCCTGTCATACATCTCTGACACGACCATTATTAGTGACTGGGCTCAGAAGCTTGCCACCTTGTATGATCTGAATTGATCCGGTAAAGAATTCTCTGAAAAGCACCATTAAGATAATTTATAGTCTAATTTTGGTTGCTATAGATTCCAAGTCAGACTTATGACTGGAGAGAGAAGAAAATCCCCCACTCACTTGGAATTCAGGCAAAGGTTCTGGTGTTGATAGAGAAGCATGGCTGGCTGGGAAAAAGTCATATTTTTTAAGTTTACAGCTACCACTGCTGGTTTGGGGTTGCTATAACAACCAAGGGCCTGAGGGGAGGGGGCTCTGCAGATCTCAGGCTACCTAAAGCTGACTGATAGGTCTCCGGAACACTATTAAGACACTTCTGTGCTAGGAGCCAGATAACATTAGCTTATTTATTAAAATACATGTTAAAACACCTGTCGTCTCTCTTGCCCTGGCATTTCACTCTAATCATTGTTGTTAAGGAATTGTTAAGAGGCTCCTGATAGGGATGGAAGGCAAGTCCCATTAGGGAGCTAAATGCCATTTTGCTGGGGTGATTTTGCACAGGGCTCACAGCAGGCCCATGCAGGGTACGTAATTACACTAATTTGGCATGATGGATTGCTCCACTCTTCCCCTACTCGGCCCATCCGGGCTTCCAAAGAGTCTGAGGCACAGCTAATCCCGGTAAAGACCTGTTCCTGGCTGTGAGGGGCTCCGGCTGGGCTTGTGTCCAGCTAAGGTCTCTGAATTCCTGTCTGCTCTGTCACTAGGCTGACAGCCCGGCCTGGCTGAGTGGCAGTTTGCACCCTGAGCAGAGCAAGTGTCATCAGACACGCAGGACTGATGCGTATGGCCTATCAAAGGTGACGCAGCTCAGGAGACAGTCTATAGCTGCAGTGGAGACAGGCTGGGCATGAATCCCAGTCCTGTACTTGCTACAGCTGTGACTGAGGGAACCTCTTAAGCCTCTGTTTACCTGTCTGGAAATGGCCATGCTGACATCGCTTTCATTTGTGCAGTGCTTATCACACGCGAGACACAGCCCTCTGCATGGACGAGCTCATTCATTCCTCACAAAGCCTGATGAGACAGGTACTTCTTCATTTTGCAGATGAAGAAATTAAGGCTTTGAGAGGCTCAGAAACCGGAGGAGCTGCATAGCTCCTAGGGTTTGGAGAGGATTAAATGAGATGCATGTAGACTGCTGAACACAACACAATGCTTGTACAATACTTGGTACAGAGTTGGTACTCCATTAATATTATTAAATATGTACTATTAATTTTTAAAAAAATTTACAGCTTTACTGAGGTATAATTGACAAAACTGTATATATTTAAAGCGTGTAATGTGATGACTTGATATACATATACTTTGCAAAATGATTACCACAATCAGGTTAATTAACACATCCATCATCTCACATAGTTACCAATTATTTTTGCAGTGAGAAGGCTTAAGATCTACTCCCCTAGCAAATTTCAAGGATGTTTGCAACAGTATTATTAACTAGAGTGACCATGCTGTGTATTAGACCCCCAGAATTTAATCATCTTATAGCTTAAGGCTTATGCCCTTTGACCAGCATCATCATTATTGTTGGTGGTGATCTTGGTGGTGGCAAGTAGTATTATTTCCCTATCATCCAAAGCTCATCATGGGGACGTTTGTCTAAGAGCGTGAATAATCTACTGGCAGGAGTTTGGTGCTTTCCACTCCTCATGATATCAAGTTAATCCTCACATCAACCCCAGGAGATTAACATCAGCGCAGATTCCCAGACATGAAATCACTGACCTGGGGTCACCCAGCTGGTAAGAGGCGTCATGGGAATTGAATCCTTCTCTTCATGGTTCCTGGCTGTTAGCCCTTATGCTCTACTGTGAGGGTACCCACATAAAACCAAAGACTCAGCATTAGGGCGGGTCTCCCACAGTCTTAAATGTGCACGTGACGCATGAATTCC
Organism: Stenella coeruleoalba; assembly: GCF_951394435.1. Classification (NCBI taxonomy): domain Eukaryota; kingdom Metazoa; phylum Chordata; class Mammalia; order Artiodactyla; family Delphinidae; genus Stenella; species Stenella coeruleoalba. The sequence goes on along the minus strand of NC_137161.1, from coordinate 62,617,576 downwards.
TCTACAATATCCCTGAGCAAGAAATTCTCCAGGCTTGGCTTGAACACCTTAAGGGAACTCACTGTTCTACAGAGGGCAGCTTCACTGTTAGAAAGTTCTTCCTTACACTAAATCCAAATTGCAGCCATCACTGCCCTACAACATGGGTTCAAATCTCCAGAGCAACACAGATTACAATACCTTTCCTGTCTACGTGCCAGCCCATCCTATTGCATTTTTTGAGGAGAATCATCACGATGCTCACCTTAAATAGATTCCCTGTACGCTCATTTATTCATTTTTTCACTCACCTATCCATTCACTTACCTAATCTTTCCACAAGTATTTACTGAGATTCTACTGTGTGCTAGGCACTGGGCTAGACACTGGGCTACAGCGCTGAATGGGACAGGCACAGTCCTGCCTCCATGTGGTTTACATATTAGGGAGAAGGGCACTAGAAACTTTTTTTAAAAGTTATTTGATGGTGATTCAAGAATTATAAAGGAGAAACAGAAGGTTCTATGAGGGCACTTAACCAGGACAAATAGGAATTGATTTGACAAAGAAGCTGCTGGAAGGCAAGAGAGGGGAAGTGAGCAGCATGTGCAAAGTTCCCGTGGTAAGAAAGAAAGAAAGCGTGTTTGAGGAACTAACGGAACAGTGTGTCTATAGAAAGTAAAAGGAAAAGAGAGTGAGAGGTTCTACTGGAACATGCTGATGTCAAAAAACACCCATTCCTTGCCTCTCCTCCAGCTTCTTGAAGAGAAGATTAGGAGAGTAGGAACAGGGTCCTAAAGGCTGGAAACAAGTCAGGCTGATTAATATTTCATCTGGACCTGGATCCCTGACTATGTCTGTGACTGAATGTGTTTGTGCCATTGTCTCCTTGTATAAGTTGACAACTATGTTTCAACCATGTTTCCCAGAATCCCCTACCTTGCAGGGTTCTGGTTTAAAATTGTCCGAAAAAAGCATCTGTGGGATTCTGAGGGCAGGGTTTAAGCAGCAGCCATTACCCTGAGAAGGTCGTTGGGTCCGACAAGCTGGGGGACAGTCACAGATGTTCTTGGGAGGCTCAGCCTTGTCCTCACTCTCCTCTGTGCCACACTGAGCTTGTCTGCCTGACCGCTGGCCCTGCTGACCGACCGCCTAGCCAGGTGTCTGGTTGCTGACTCACAGAGATGGAGCCATTGAGCCGACTGGTCCCCCCTCTTCCACTGGATGTGCTTAAAGTCTCCTGTTTGGCTAGTACTTCGGGCAGACTGGTTAGTGACTTTTCAACTTTTTCTGATGCTCCAGCTCCCCTTTCCAGGCCTTCATTTGCCAGCTCCTCATGCAGGTCTGTGAAGTCTGATTCCTATAAGAAATCCTTGTTCCTGTTAAACTCATCATGACTGTTTCCTTGTGAAGCCTGACCTACATCAGTCCAAGAGAAGGGACCAGGAGGGAGGGGAAGGGAGGAGGAGGGGAGAAGACAAGGGAAAGTGACCTGAGCCTTAGATGTCATCCAGCTGACCTGGCCTCCGGCAGGAAGGGGACCCAGTTAGGGCCTCCTATTGTGGTCGCCTTTTGTGTTCTTTCCTGATTGAGCAAGTCACTTTTGTTGGTCTGTTGGCCTTCATTTCATAACTGAGGAAAAACTGGATGCCTTTCTGCCCTCAGGAAAGAGGGCAGTGACTTAAAACGAGCATTCCAGTGCAATGAGAGGTGAGAATGGAATCCTAGTTCCTGCCCTTCTCACTTCTGCATTTCTGTTTCACACAAGTCCACCTTGTTGGGACAGCCCATCCCATGGTCCCACTTCATCACTCAAGGATCAAGATCTTGCAAAGTACTTGGAGTCCAACTGCCTGGGCTCAACTACTGGCTCAACCACTTTCTAAATGTGGACCTTGGTCAAGTTACCTCACCTCTCATTTCCTCATCTGAAAAGGGAAATAATAATAGTGGTACTTAGAAGTGTTCAATGATACAGTGGATAGAGAGTCTTCTATCCACTTGGCATTTAGTAGGTACCACTGTCATGATAGTTGTTAGAGCAAAGTCCAAATCCCTCTACGTAGCTTTTCATCTTTGAATGAAGTGAAATATTCAAAATTTACTCATATTTTGTCCAGCAGTTTTTCATAGCAGCATATTCTTGCCATTTACTATGAAAGTTCTACTGCCCTTTTACTTGTGGTCTCCCCTTGTTCCTTAAACTGCCAGTGAGGTAGGTATGGCAGACTCTCTTGTTTGGCTATCCCCAAAGCCATCCCCAACCCTTGTATCTTCAACTCCCACTATAGAGAGAATGAAAACAAACCAGGTAGCTGCTTTCCCATTCTCCCTGCAGCTCAGGGTGGACACGTGACTCAGTTCTGGTTGGTGAAATGTAACGGGGGAAATTCCTAAAGAGTAGTGTCTGGGAGGGCTTTACGTTCCTGACAAAAGGGACAAGTCCTGTGGACACGTCCCCTCCTCCTTCTAACAGCCTTGAATGTGGATGTGATGACTGATGCTGTGGCAGCCATCTTTTGTTCATGCACAGGAGGATGAGATGCTTACGGCTGAGAATGGTAAATATAGAGAAAGAGCCTGGGTCCTTGATAACTGAGTTGCTGAACAAACCTGGAGATGCATATGTGTCCTTATATTTTACCCAGTTTCTCATTGTGATTGCCATTTTTCATCAATGCTTCCGTTACTTGCATATGAAAGCTTTTTTAACTCATACCAGTTGTTATGCCTATTTTAAGTATAGGTGTGGAGAGGCTCAAAAGGCAAATTCCAAAAATTCTCACAGCTTTTAAGTAGCAGAGTCAGAATGCAGTCCCAGGTTCTGTCCAAAGTCCAAGCTCTTAATCCCATTTTTATTTCAAGTCTGATCCTAGACCCTCATAAGTCTTTCCATGATTAATCCAGTCCACAGAGAACTCTTGCTGCACTGATTCCTGTTTCTCCATTTCAACAGTGTGGCAGTTAATGATTTTCTAATACATCAAATGCGTTGTACTTTTGACCCACCTTCCTCTCATACGTGCTTTTTTTTTTTTTTTTTGCGGTACACAGGCCTCTCACTGTTGTGGCCTATCCCGTTGCGGAGCACAGACTCCAGATGCGCAGGCTCAGCGGCCACGGCTCACGGGCCCAGCCGCTCCACGGCACGTGGGATCCTCCCGGACCGGGGAACGAACCCGTGTCCCCCGCATCGGCAGGCAGACTCTCAACCACTGCGCCACCAGGGAAGCCCATCTCATACGTTCTTTTTAAGGTCCGAGAAGCCACAGACTGTAGAGTGAAGATCAGGAGATTTGGAGATTGGTTCAAATGGCTGAGTGGCTTTGGAGGAAAGTCAGTTCATCTCTCTGGGTCTCAGTCTGATTTATGAAATCAGAAGGTCATAAGGTTGCCTTAAGGTATTAATAAGAAAACTATTTGTAAAGCAATTAGCAGAGTGCCTGACTCGTAATAGACACTCAAAATGATAGCTACCACTGTTATTACCATGTGTTTATTTCTTGTGTACTGTCTTAGTGTGTGGCAAAGGGATGACCAATAGTATGAGTTCAATAAGCAACCACCGTTAATAGAATAGTCCATTGACTATTTCATTAAGAACTTACTGAGATGTCATTTTATTCCAGACACTGTGCTAAGTATATGACTTGAAAGATTTTTTTAAGTCAAATAAAATACCCCTGTCTTAGACACATGAACAGATAGCTATAATACAATGTGACAAATTCAATAACAAAGAAACTCATAGGGTTTTATGGGGACACAGAGGAAGGGCACTTATCAAATCTAGGAATGCTTCCAGGAGGAGGATCCAAATTGACTCCTAAAGAATAGAAGAAATTAGACTATGATGTCTGTGATTGTCTTCCAGCCCCCAGAACTTTGTTATCCTTTGTCAGGAGTAAGTTAAAGAAATGGCAGGTGAAAGAGTGGCATTTGCACATCTGTGAATGGGGCCTCAAATTCATGTCTATGGTAATTGCTTTTGCATCTGAACTCCCGTCTAGAGGCTGGGTTAGTTAGAAACAAGCCTCCTTTTCAACTTCACTTTCATTTCAGCCTTTCCTTCTTTGTGGTAAACACACAAGCCATTTTGTAAGCTCTCTCCCATTTCCTTTTAGTCACGATGCATATTCTTAGAAGCAGCCTGCAGAGAAACAAAGGTTAATTCTGCAGGGAATGAATTGCCAAGCCGTGTTCGTATTTGAAATTTTGATTTAGGAAAGCAACGTGAGTTTTTCTTTACTTTGTAAAGTTCCCTCACATCTCCATCTGTGGCAGATCCATAGGCCTGGCTCCATGCATCAGCCAGAGTCCCTGATGAGATTTTGATTCTGCTTTTTAAAAGGTGGGAGACTGGCTTTGCCAGTGCTTACAGGACCTCTGGTAAGGGGTGCTCAGTTAGAAGGCTTCAATCCCCGCAACCTGGCTGCATACAGAACGCTGTAAAGTCAGTGGGCAAGAACAAGGCTGACAGTACTTAGGTAGAGCCCCTGAGGTTGGTGCATTTATGAAATATCAGAAGGTCACAGAGGTCATCCTCAGCTGGTGACAGTGCTATTTAAATACCGCTGTGTTCCAGGTGAGAGCCTCTTATGGGCCCTACCTGATCTGTCAGGGAATCGATCTGGGTCTCAAAAGGCTTCCCTACAAGAATATCGCTGTATAACATGGAGTGTTTGGTAGATCTTGGGGTACTTCATTCATTCACCAAATATTAACGAACACCTACTATTTGCCACAGGTCATCCCAAATGGTAATGGAGAAGCAGAGCTGTCCCCTGTGTTTTAGAAATTCTTGTACTGCACACAGAAGGCAAGTGAGGGGTTGGAATCTACTTGTGGAGGTGTGAACTCGTGTGACTGTGTCTGCCAAGACGGTGTGATGTTTTCTCATCCATCTGTTCAGAGAGGGCAATTTTCTCTGACTCACACAAAAGTGCAATCTATGTTAGCCTCTGCCCTGTGTACAAGACAATCATAGTGCTTGCTTTTATCCTAGCAGGGGATGAGGAGGGGGCCAGAGGATAGGTATCATAAGCAACTTGAGAACTGGGTACACACATTTTTTTCCATACTCAGGTAGTCTAGATATGAGCTACCTTATCATATCCTCTTAAAGGGTCCTGAAAAGAATTTACACTCATAAATGCATCATTGAATAATGTGAAATGTACTGAAGAATCCATGGGGTAAACAGGCAGCCCAGTAATATTCAAGATGACTTCAGATTATGCCAAGTGCTAAGAAGGAAATGAAGAGTGTGATGTTAGTGCAGTGATGGGGGAAGGGTGTTACCTTACTTCAGTAAGTGGTCAATAAAGACTTTCTAAGGATCAGCCTTTGAGTGCAGACTAAGGGTGTAAAAGACCTCGCAATTGAAAAGCTGGGGATTCAAGGTACTCAACGAGTCAAAGAGTCTAACTAGAGAATGTTGACATGTATTTTCCAGGGCCTTTATTTGAGAGAAGGAGAGTTCCCCAGTGATAGCAACTGCACTTCCATCTGGGTCCTGACATTGTTCTTGTGCTCAGAATCGATCGATTCCTTGCTATTCTTAGTGGGCAGAAACTCTTTGCAAAACTTGACCTTTCCCAAGTGTTATCAATAGCGCTAATAGCTATGCTGTCAGAAATGTCCACTAATCATCACACATCAGGGGGCTTTCTGAGTTCAGTGCTCTTGGTTCAGAATTTCTGCTGCCCTTGGAATGTGTCAATGTTTGTTGAAGAGTCTTCCTTTACAGAAGTTCAATTATGGTATAATGATTCATTTTGTGTCATATTTTTACATGCTCATGTGTCTGTTTTCACCAATAAACTATGAGTCCCTAGGGGGCAAGGGTTTTGTATTTTTCCCCTTTGTGCTCCCAACACGAAAACAGTGTATAGTTCAAAACAGGCAGTCAACACTTTTGTGTTCTGTTGATCTTAGGATGGTCCCATACCCAAGTGGTGTGATGTTTTGATGCTTTGCTAACTTATAAGATTGACAGATAACCAGAAAATCCAAAGTCACTCTCCTAGGCTGATGACATTCATCCCATGCATTGTAAACAACTTGAGAACTGGATCCATGCATTTTTCCATAATTTGGTATTCTAGATATGAGCTGCCCTATTATGTCCTCTTAAAGGACCCTGAAAAGAATTTATTCTCATAAATGCATTAGTGAATAATGTAAAATTTACTGAAGATTCCATTGGGGAAATAAGATTTTACATTGCACTCCAAATTCAGCAACCTAAAATCTCTCTTTTTTTAACCAAAGTCCACTCACCCATATTGTCTGGAGACTGTGTTTCTCTCTCCCTCATTTCCTAAAGAGTCCCCAACTTCATTGACATCTCCTCTTTTCTATTTCCTGGAGCATCTACTGTTGCCCAAATCACTTGTCAAAGTTTTCTTCTAAACAATTACTATATTCTGTTCAAGTGAGGTTTTCATAACAGCTTCTAAGAGAATATGATAGTCTCCATATTGTTCACCCTATAGTCCTTGCAGTGTTTTGAACATAATAGATGCTCAATTAATACCCAACTGAATTCAAAATAGCACAGTGCAATCTATGCTATACTGTGTTATGAACAAAACAAGAGCTTCTAAACAGTCTCAGACTACTTGAGATCTATCCCATTTTTCCACTGCAGGGGGTAGCCAGGCTGAGTCCCATCATCAACAAATGGCAAAAAGGAGTTTCCTCAGCCCTGGGCTTGCCAGAATTTGGTCATTCCAAACTGTTACACAGTTAACTTCTAAGTTTGTGCACAAACACGTAGATCAGTATAAACCACTTCTTCCCCGCTAACTTTACGGTTTAGGAGCTAGTCTAATGCTCAAAACCCAGTGGCACAGGGACCCCAGGTAGTGACTGCTCCACCAATTCCTCCTTCCCTACAGTGGCTTTAAAAAAAATCTACCCTGCCCAAAGCCCATAGTAGCTAACTGATGACCCTGCTCCTGGGCCTCCGCTAACGAGAACAGAGAAGGCACATCACCCTAGTTGAACCAATCACCTCTCTTTCTCCTGGGTATCTGGAATTGAGGCTTGGAGATGCAAGTACAGGCCGAAACAGAAGGTTCTGTAGACCAATATATAAGTAGATGAATGAGAAGAGAAGCTGGACTAAAGACAGAAGAGATGATGTAGTCAGAGAGATAGAATGAGGGTTCATGGTGATTTTACAGTTTCCACGATGCCTCTTGCATCTGTTTCAGTGAGATTCTCTCTGCATCTTTATAATAGCTTCACTTTCCATTTGTCCTCCTTTGAGTGTGTCTCTGGCCCATGAACCAAACTATCCCTATCCAACCACCCCTTTTCACCCAACAAAGACAACCATCACTTCTCTGTGAGCAACCCATGCTCCCTGCACACAGGCTCCTTTTAACACACTGAATTGCAATTCGTCATTTAAAGATTTCTTCCTTACCAGGCGGTGAGCAGACTGAAGTCAAGGTCTATGAGTTCATACCTTATCCCTATTACCTAACTTCATACTAGGGACATAGTAAATGCCCAATTAATGTCTACTGAACCAAATTAAGACAGTGTCATCTGCAGGATAAAATCATGTACATATCTATTTGTTCTAAGCCCTTACTGTTTCCATCGGAGACCAGGACTCCACAATCAGCTTACAGCCATGCCTTAACAATGTGCACCAATCACAAGCCACTTTGGAGACGCTTTTCTAAAACTAAGCCCATTCCCTTAATTATATCACTGCCTCTGCAGAAAACAGAGACTTTTTAGAGATATGGACAGGACTTTATACTTTCCTAATATAAAAAATTTAAATTAAATATTTAATCATTATTCAGTATGGCCATGGTAGAGATAAAGAGAAACGTGTACAATCCAATTGGAATAAAGGATCCATATCCCCAGAAAGAATTTCCAAGTTGAGAGGTACTTTAAAAGTCAAATGATTCAACTGCTATATTTTATGCTTGGAGATTCTGAGGCCCGAAGAGGACTAAAACCAAGGTTCATAATTCTGAAGACCACCACTCTTTCTACCTAATCCTGAAAGTCACTTTCCTTGAAATAGCAAGGTCTGACATTTTTAAAACACTATTTCCCCATTCCTCTATGGTGGATTAATAATATTTCAGAAAGAACATGGTGGCAGGAGAAGAAGGGGTTTCCTAGTTGAGTTGGGCAGAGCTAAGATTTCAACACTAGTCCCTCAGACAAGCCAATATCCTAGTCTGAACTGCCACCTTAGAAAACTATTAGTTGAATCATCTTGGAAAAGAAAGTTCACCTCTTTGAGCCTCGGTTTCCTCATAAGCAATGCATATACTGAAAAATCTGTCTGACAGAATAGGGTGGGAAGATAAAATGAGATCATCAGAGGTCAGCAGACATTTTCTTAAAGGGCCTGATAGTAAATATTTTAGTCTTGGTGTGCCATGTGAGGTCTCTGTTGCATATTCTATTTCTTATCTTTTAAAAATGTACAATAATAAAATAAAATAAACATTCTTAGTACATGGGCCATACAAAAGCAGGCCATCAACTTTAATTTGCCATGGCTGATCAAAAACATATGGTCCAAGAACTAGGCATGTCTTAATGCTGCATATTCAGCACCTAGGACAGTACTAGATGCTTTGGGTATTTGCTCAATAAATATCTGCTGGTGAATAACATATGTAAAGGACCTGGACCTAATTAAACTTAAAAGCTTTTGCACAGCAGAGGAAACCATCAACAAAACAAAAAGACAAACCTACAGAATGGTTGCAAACTATATGACCAACAAGGGGTTAATATCCAAAATATATGAACAGCTCCTACAACTCAATATAAAAAAACAACAACAACCCACCCAATCAAAAAATGGACAGAAGACCTGAATAGACAATTTTCCAAAGAAGATATACAGATGGCTAACAGGCATATGAAAAGATGCTCAACATCGCTAATTATTAGAGAAATGCAAATCAAAACAACGAGATATCACCTCACACCTGTCAGAATGGCTATCATCAAAAAGTCTACAAATAATAAATGTTGGAAAGGATGTGGAGAAAAGAGAACCTTTGTACACTGTTGGTGGGAATGTAAATTGGTACAGCCACTATGGAAAAGAGTATGGAAGTTTCTCAAAAAACTAAAGATAGAACTACCATATGATCCAGCAATTCCACTCCTGAGTATATATCCAGAAAAAAGGAAAACACTAATTCAAAAAGATACATGCACCCCAATGTTGTAGCATCACTATTTATAATAGTCAAGCTATGGAAGCAACTCAAGGGTCCATCAACAAATGAATGGATAAGGTGATGTGATATATATGTACAATGGAAAATTACTCATTAAAAATAATAAAATTCTGCCATTTGAAACAATGTGAATGGATCTAGAAAATATTATGCTTAGTGAGATAAGTCACACAAAGACAAATACTGTATGATATCACTTCTATGTGGAATCTAAATTAAAAAAAACACAAATATATGTAGAAAAACAGAAAGAGACTCACAGATACAGAAACAAACTAGTGGTTACCAGTGGGGAGAGGGAAGTGGAGAAGAGCAAGGTACAGGTATGGGATTAAGAGATACAAAGTACTATGTATAATATAGATAAGCAACACAGATATATTATATAGCACAGTGCTGCATCTTCAACACCTAGGACAGTACTAGATGCTTGGATATTTGCTCAATAAATATCTGTAATGAATAACATACGTAAAGAGCCTGTCCAAAGTCTAACATGTGAAAATAACTGTCCATTTATTTAATGTTGTTTCTATTGTTAGTGTTGCTTGCTTAGCTCCAGCACTATGAAACAATATGAGAGATACAAAGGTATTGTGCACAGGCAGATTGAAATGGGTGAATTAGCTAACTAAAGAATTCAGAGGAAAAACAGGCAACTGTGATCTCAAGGAGCCAGGAAAATTGTCACAGATGAGGTGGCATTGCTCTGAGCTTCAATGCCAAGATCTCAACAGTCATAGGAGCTGATCTGCATACAGATTGTGGCTGAGCCTGGAAACTTCAGGTGTCCCAGCCCTCTGAGCACTATAGTTATAATATTTTGGATTTTTGGCTGCATGTGCACATAAATTGAAGACCTGTAATTAAGAATCTAGCCTTAGGAAAGCGTGGAGCCACTGTGGTTGAGCACCACATTAGGAAGAGACACTTTCTCCTTCTTCCTCCTCCAACTATGTACACCCTCCAATACACGCTCAGAGGAGCTAGTGCCAAGCCAGCATTGGGGTTGAGGTGATGTTAATCTGATCACTAGAGGCAACGTGACTCAATTTATACCTCCAAACTTGTGGATGGTAATGCACCACCAATGTAAACATTATCACAATTAATTAACCCATCCTCTTTAACAGACAAGGAAATAGTTTCAAAGGTGAAAAAACTTGCTCAAGTTCATCCAGCTAAACAGAGTTATGTCTCTCTGCCTTTTCACTACATGGTTTACCTAAAGAATAAATTGCAAATGACTAGCATCAACTCATTTCCCAGGAATGTATTTTGAATGACAGAAGGCTCTAATGTCTGAACAAGGGTTTGACACTCAGACAAGGGAAGCAGAGAGAGTGAAGATAAACTTCAAAGCTGTTTTCCTTGTGTAGAGAAACCCGACTTCATCAATCAAGTAAACGGGTTCTCAGGGTTTTGGTTGAGTACTAGAGCTTCGATGACGATGACACCCAGAGGGTTGTTAGACCATTGCTGCAGTCAAAATGTACACAAAGATCAGGCCCAGGGTTGAAACTCGGGCTTCATAAAGCTGCTGTCATAAGGAGTCAAAAAGAAACAGGCATGGACCAAGGAGACAAAGCATGCCCCACTCCCTCATTCAGAATAATTGGTCATGTCTATAAAATGTAACCTCCAGATTCATCATGCTACACAGGCTGTTTCAAGTGCAGATGCTAGTATTTGGTCTATTTCATTCAACTCTTCAAGATTAATCAATAAAAAGATGTCTACAGTGCCTGTGTACCTGGCAAAAAAAAGAAATAAAGAAAGAAATGACCTCAGTGGATATAAACACTGCTTAGATTTCTTAGAGCACTTAGGAGGCCCTGAGTAAATCAGGCAGGTTCAAGTATGTGATGGATTTCTGCTGTCCGATTTAATATTTAATATTTTAATATTTAATCCTAAAGCTATGTGCTCCATTTCAAGTTACAGCTTATTAAAAAGTCAAGCTATTAAAAACACTAAGTGTTTTAGTTCAGGAAGAGAGCATAGCCTCCCCTAAGTGACAGGTGACTCTGCTGTCTTGCTTTATTTGTTTTTAAAAACATGGATTTATTTCTTAAATATTTATTATTCATGCAACAATAATGCTATCCAGTATTTATATAGCATCTGTCTTCTGAGGAGCACTCCAGCAGAATAACATCATCTGTCTTTATGAACTTCATTGTCAGGAAGAAGACTGGACTAACTTTTGCCTTCTTACAGATGAGAAAACAGAGGCTCAGGGAGATTAAATGAGTTTTCCCAAGTCACAGAGTAAACCTATTGGATTTACTCACAGGGAAGCTGCCCAAACCAGTGTTGGTTGGCTATAACAGTAAAGTCTCTGCTACAGATTTCCAGAGCAACGTCCTTCCCACAATTTGTTTACTGCTTACTCATAAACCTTTACCTACAGAGGGATGTCTATGGGATAGACACACACTGCATTACAAATGGCTCATTCATTCATTGAAGAAATATTTATTAAGTTCCTACTATGTGTCAGGTACTGTCTAAGCCCTAGAGCTGTGTATTAGTTTCCTTTGGCTGCTGTAACAAATTATCTCAAACTTAGTAACTTGAAGCTTACAGTTCGGGAGGTCAGAAGTCCTAAAGTCAAGGTGTCAGAAGGGCTGTGTTTCTCATGCTGGATATAGGGGAGAGTCCATTGCCTTGCCTTTTCTAGCTTCTAGAGGCCATGGAATCTTCCAACCTCTGCTTTCATCATCATGTCTCCATTTTATGACTCTTGACTCTCCTGCCTTCCTCTTATATGGATGCTGTGATTATACTGGGCCCATCTGGATAATCCAGTAGTCTCTACATTTCAACATTCACAAAATCTCTTTCGCTATGTGAAATAACACACTCACAGGCTGCTGTGATTGGGACACGGACTTCTTTGGGGAAGCGAGATAATATTCAGCCCACCAAGGAACACAACAATGTTTAAGACTTGTTCTAGCCCTTGCAGCAATCTTTGTTTGGTGGGAAAGAGGTACACAAATGAATGATGACAAAATATGATCATAAATGACAAGAGATGATGAGTGAGAAGATGGGCTAATGGGTGTGAAGAAGACCCCCAAGAAGATGATGTCCAAAGCTAGTCTGAAAGGATTAGTGGGAAATAATCAGGCAAAGGATTAAGGTAGTATGCTGGAGGTCAGGAAGTCCAGGGACCAAGGATGCTCTAGGCAAAAGTCACAGCACAAGCAGAGTGCTGTTTCTACTTCATTGACTTTGATGTTTGCTTCCAACTGGTCTGCTTTGTTTCAGAGGTACCCTGAGTGATAGAAAAAGGAATCGACTGTAGAGCATAGCACTGAAAAGCAAGAGGCCTGGTGTCAGGCAATCTGGGCTTCATCCAAGCCCTGACCCTTCTTAAAAGTTTAGCTTCTCTGAGCTTTACTTTTCACATCTGTCAAATGGGAGTACTAACTGTACTTACAGAGTTGCTCCAAACATAAAATGAGATAATGAATATAAACTTCTTAGCACATAGTTGGTGCTCAATAAAAGCTAGATTTTTTTTAGTTGCCTCACTTTGGACCTCTTCTGCTCCAAGATTCTGTAATGGGGTGCATGTTTTGACCTGTGACAGGAAACCCCTCTAGAAAGAGCAGGTGACTATTTCCCTAGAGACCCTCATTCCCAGGGATGAGGCCACATGTCACTTCAGGAAGATTATGAGGACTTCTCCAGGATGTTATAGAGGGAGAAAGCAAGACTGTGGCTGACATACCGGGACTGCTGGGTCCTGGAAATTTCCTATTGTGGGAATTTCACTTTCTTCTCTTTTTGAAATAGCCAGGTATGGCTATTCTTGGGGAAAAATAAATAGCTGTGATTTCTGTTCACTGGAGGAGTCCTAATTTCCTGACTTTTTCCCACAATGTTGACAGTATCATGTAGATGAAGACAAGTTGTGGAAACTGGGCCAGGTCAGCTGCTAATGACCATGTAAGTGACAGAACTTCAATTTACCCACGGATAAAATGAAATGCTTTGAACAAGATGATTTGTAAGACTCCTTCTAGATTTAAAATTATGTTATTTTATGGTGAGTCTGGAGCATAAATAGGCACCAACTACAAAAAGGCAACCTGGGCTGATGGGAAAAGCATGATTTTGGGGTCAGACAAATGTGTGCTTAACTCTGAGATTTACTCACAGGGTTCATTTCTCTGAGTCTCAGCTCCTGCAAATTGGGGATGAAAGTGCCTACCTGAAAGCGTTGACAGGACGACTACAAGATGTCATATGTAATGGAGAGTCTGGCACAAAATTGGTGTTCAATGAATGTTGAATGTAAAAACGGAATGGGGTGTGTCTCACCAACATTTCACCCTCAAATACCGGTGACCAGATCCCGTTCTCAGAGGTCTTCTTTTTTAAATTTAATGTTTACTGTTACCAAAGTATCATGTGTTTACAGTTCAAAAAGTCAGAGTATTAGAAGGCTTAAATGAAAAAATAACAGTCTCCTTCCTCACTCCTTCTTCCCCCCACCCCGGCTAATTACTGCTCCTTAGAGGAAATAACTTTTAATTTTTAGCCATTCCTGGTAGTTTCCTTCCATATTTCTAAAAAAAAAAACATGCTTACACTGTTGTTTCTTAATCTATTAATTTTAACATCCTGTTAATGGTATTGGAAGATGTTTCTCTCTGTCTCTCTCTGTCTCTGTCTCTGTCTCTCTCTCTCTCCCCAGACGCACTCACATCCTGCCAATTCAGTGGTGCCACATTTCTGGGTTAAATCCATAATCAGCACGTGCATCATTGTGGTGGTTCAGCCAAAGAGGTACAATGATTCAATTTCTTCCTCATACTGGTGTAGTTTTTCCCAAAGTTATTGCCTTTAATTCCTCATTTTCTACACACCCAATATGAATTCTTTTCAAAAACATTCACCAGAACTCCAAAAAATTACTGTGATAAATTCATTAGTAAGCTATCCAACATTTATCTAGGAGGTACCCCTTCAGGACACCTGTGCCACCTTCTCCAATATGGACTGGGTGTTCTCCAGATCTGCTACGTAACTGTCACCCTACATCACCTACCCCCTTCCTATCCTTCACCACCTCTTGGGACTGTCTTTAACTTCTCTGCTCTGTTGAACCCCGTTTTCATGCTTCCATATTTTCCTTTTTCTTGATTTTCTTTCTTTTTTCAGAAAGTCACAATCTCCAAAAGCTTTCTCAGGTAAATGTTTGAGTCCTTGCATGTCTGAAAATAGTTTTCACCATATCCTCACTCTTGAGTAATAGTTTGAGTAGGTAATAAATTCTAGGTTGTAATTCTGAGAGCGTGGATCTTTTGTCTTCTAGCTTCTACTACTTCTGTTGAGAAGTCCAACGTCAATTCCTTATTTTTTTTTTTTTTTTTTTTGCAGTACGCGGGCCTCTCACTACTGTGGCCTCTCCCATTGCGGAGCACGGGCTCCGGATGTGCAGGCTCAGCGGCCACGGCTCACGGACCCAGCTGCTCCGCGGCATGTGGGATCTTCCCGGACCAGGGCACGAACCCGTGTCCCCTGCATCAGCAGGCGGACTCTCAACCACTGCGCCACCAGGGAAGCCCCAATTCCGTATTCTTAATCCTTTTCATATGACCCTTTATTATTTCCTTGGAGTCTGCAGGATTATCTCTGCATCCTCAGCATTCTGTGATTTAAAAATGATGTGCTTTATAATGAGTTTTAAATTTTATTTTATTGGGTACTCAGTAAATCTCTATAGCCCAGAGCTTCATATCTTTCACTTCTGGGCAATTTTATAGCATTCATTCTCTGATAATCGCCCCCCTGCCATTTTCTCTTTCCTCTCCCTGTAATTTCTGGTAGTTATATATACAGCTTCTGAACTTCCTTTAGTTTTCTAAAATCTGCTCTAATTTACATCTCTTTGACTTTTGTTTCTACTTTCTTAGAAATTTCCTGATCTTTCTCTATCAATTATGCTATTTAAAGTTTGTCTCAGCTTTAATATTTTTAATTTCTAAGAGTTGTTTCTTGTTCTCTTATAGCTCATTTCTCATAGCATCCTTCTCTTGTTGCATTGATGATATATTTTCTCTAAGTTCTGTGAGGATCTTAACTATCATTTATTTGAAGTTTTCTTCTGCTTCCTGTATTACTTCTGTTTTTCTCAAGTTCCATTTTACTGTGTGCTTTTTCATTTTTTTCCCATGTTGAAGACTTTTCTCAAGGGGCTGACTACCCTTTACATGCATTAATATTTGAGTGAAAGCGCACACACACACACACACACTGATTGGAAGATCTGTGCATGGGATTCATCAACTGAAATTTATGAAAGAATTTCACTCTCATGGATCAAGCTATTCTCTTGGGATAATCCTAAATTTAGTATCTGTCATTATTTTTTCCTGGTCCCTCCTGTTTGTTTCTGGAAGATTCTCCTAATCTTCTTCTATCTGGAGGTATAATCCTGGCTGCCAGCATTCCAGGAGCCCAGAGAAAGAGGGCTGGACAATCTCTCCATTCAGTATACTGACTTTCACTTAATCCCTCTCTTTTCATGACTCACATGCCCACCATTCTCTGAGCTCGACATTTCTTGATTCAATTTTTCCAAATCTTCATCTCCCCTTCTCTGCCTGGCTCCACAGGATGGGGTTGGTTATCTGGGAGTCTGCACATCCTTTGCCCATGCTTTCTGAGGTAGCTGGTACCTCCAATTCCTGACACTTTCTGAGGTTCTGTGACTCACATCACCTTGATTTGTATTCATATTCCTCCTTGACGAATCCTTAGATTTTACTTTTCTTCACTCTGTTACTTCAGTTACATTCATCGATCCACATTCCACTGCTCAAAACTTGGTTGACATACCATATCGTTATTGTCTCCTCTCTCATTCTAGTTTCTCACTCTATTTTATATCGTTTTATCCCCTTAGTGTCATTTAAGTGGGAGTCTCCAGGGAGGAATGTAGATAAACGGATGCGCTCAATCTGTGATGTTTAACTGGAGTCTATTGGGGGTTTCTTTCAGTGAAAGATTCTGCATGTGGGTGAAACATGAAAAAATACAGAGAATGTGCTTCCCTGATAGTCTCTTTCTGATTTTCTAAATTACAATGGCCTGATATTCTAGAGTAAAAGAAATTATCTAGAGTCACTCTGCCCCTACCTAAAGATCTATCTTGAATGCCACCCTCACATTCCTGTCCCTCCTAAGATTCCCAAACACTCCCAAAGCTTATACTTTTGCTAGGCACTTCTTCTCTGCTCAGATGGACTGTAATGTTTTTTTCTGTCTTTTTATCTCTCCAGATCACCTCAAATCTAGGACACAAGAACTTTTGTGTAATTTCAGTGCACCGTCTCCTTTCCTCCC